>NC_073354.2:22497500-22811562 GCF_027580225.2 Misgurnus anguillicaudatus
GAAGAAATGTTTTGATCTCATATCTCGTAATATACTCTCCCACAACCATATAACACACACCCAAATATTTTTAGAATTGGTCATGGATCATGTGGTCGGTCTGTAATTAATTATTTACTTGCTGTTATTTTTACATATTCTAGATGACAGAACTTATCACTTCCAGGCAGAGGATGAAGCAGAGTGTCAAGTGTAAGTGTCGGCGCTCACATGATAATGCAATATTACATAATTTGTCAAAGTTATAACATCAGCTCTCTCTTATTATCTGTTCATGTGTATCTCTCTCTCTCAGCTGGGTCTCCGTGCTCCAGAACAGTAAAGAAGAAGCGTTGAACAATGCCTTTAAAGATGACCAGAACGAGGGTGAGAACAACATCGTACGGGAGTTGACAAAGGCTATCGTGGAAGAAGTGAAGAAGATGAGCGGCAATGACGAGTGCTGTGACTGCGGAGCTTCCAGTAAGCAATACAACAGCAATGTGGTGGTTAAAAATTTGGTCTGGCCCATAGGGGGATATTTGGTGTAACCCTCAGCTTACTGGGGAAATTACAGTTTTCAAATCTACTTGCCGCAGGTGTGTTATAAATTAAACTGAATAATCGGTGCACAGTTTTCTGCAGAACTGTAATGCTTGCCATTCACTAAATACCACAAGTGATCCACCCTTGTTTGTTTGTTTATTAAATATTTTGGGTATATAAATGATACACTGCTGCTTCCCTTAACACATTTTACCTTGTGTAAAGCACAAAAAGGCTTTATCTGCTCCACAAAATTTCATGTGGACCTACTTACGCTCATTGTGAAGTGTTCTGGCAATTTTTACTTGCATCCCCCTCATGCGCTTCTTGTTTCTAATCTGGCTTTTCAACTTCTCTTTGTCATTCCAGCAGAACTCGTTTCATTGTTATTCATGAATAACGGTGGAGATCAGAGTTGTAGAAATCAGATTACATTTAGTTCGTTGCCATTTCAGATCCAACATGGCTCTCCACAAACTTGGGTGTGCTCATTTGTATCGAATGCTCTGGAATCCACCGGGAAATGGGTGTTCACTATTCCAGGATACAGTCTCTGACACTGGATGTTTTGGGCACGTCTGAGCTTTTGGTAAACTTTTGTGTCAACTCCCTAACCTAACCCTTAATTGCAAAAATACGGACCATGATGGTGTTTCATTTCTTGCAGCTTGCTAACAGTGTGGGCAATGCAGGCTTCAATGAAATCATGGAGGCAAACCTATTGTCAGATGAAATCCCCAAACCCAACCCTTCTAGTGACATGTGAGTGAGAATTTGACGTTTCGATATGACAAATCAACATGAATTATTATTTCAAAATCTAGTTACAGTTACACTGAACGTTTTACCATACATTTCTCTTTCATCGTTTTGTTTCAATTGTGCTTTAGGCAGGTACGAAAAGACTTCATCACCGCCAAATACACGGAGAAGCGCTTCGCTCAGCGGAAGTACGCAGACAACCCAGCCCGTTTACACGTGCTCTGTGATGCGGTGAAGACCCGGGACATCTTTTCATTGGTCCAGGTGTATGCAGAGGGAGTTGACCTGATGGAGACAATCCACCTGCCTAATGAACATGTAATGGGTCTTGTGTTTTCTATTCATGTGAACTTGACAAACAATTGCACTTCTGTATCTCAGATATTCCTTCAAAATTTCCAAACTTTCCTTTCATTTCACCTCTTTCAGACTATATGTGACTTTTTTGAAATTGACATTTATACTGTAAATTATCTGAAAGCTAAATAAATAAGCTACAACTATTTGAAAAAATCTGGAATCTGAGGGATCAAAATATTGAGAAAATCACCTTTAAATTTGTCCAAATGAAGTCCTTAGCAACACATATTATAAAAAATATTTTCATTTATTACACGGCTCTCTGGAATACTTGATTCTGATTGGTCAGTTGAGACATCTGCAGGTTCGTTCTTTTCAAATAATAACTGCTCCAAAGTAATAACGCATAGCCGGTACTACTTGTACGATTTAAATCACTCCGCGCCAATAAAGATTACTGTTTGGCACCATCTTGTGACAAACATTGGACAACCACAATTAAGAATGGATAATTTTGAGATTAATTTTAACATGTACGTTAAAAAAAAAAAACATTGAAACAGTGGATAGAAGAACGAACAACGACAAGACACAGAGAGCTTATTGAACTTGACAAAATAGAGCATGACAGCTACAAAGCCAACACACACACACACACAAAAAATACAGAATGGGCATTAAAACTTCTCAAAGACTGGCTAAAAGAGAAAAAAATGGAGACAGACAAGTAAGAAGCAGAGGATCTTAATAAGATATTACGATCATTTTATGCATCTGTGCAAAGTTTCGCGGAAGGATAAAAATGTTAATTTAAAACAAATATGCCAATAAAATGTTTCACTTTCATATTCATGTCCAGTTTTTTTTCTGATGTGGCAAGTAGCTGTGTAATAAGTGGGATAATGTAGAGCCAGCCGGTAGTTATCGGGAAATAAGCCCCTTCAGTGTGATACAAGACCCTCCGCTTCGCATCGTTACCTTACGTAACATTATTTTTTGCATAAAAAATCTATATTTTGACCCAAACAATGGGTCTCATTCACTAAGCATGAGTAGTACGCACAGATTTGTTCGTGAAATATGCGTTTGGACGTTTTAACTAACAAATCATGAATCAACAAAAACTTTAATACTAAAATTTCTTCTAAATGTTTGTAATAACTAATAACAACTTAGACCACACGCAATATCATGAACAAGGAAAAATAACCCTATAGACGGTAACAACATAAACAAGCGGCTGTCGCGGCCCGCACGTAACTTCCGGTAAACTCCGCTAAGAATAAATAACAACAAAGTTCTTAAAACGTAGTTTATTTATATAACAAGCAAAAAACAACAACACATAGATAACCTAGGAAATCAAAACATTTGTTATTTTCGACTAGGCATTTGCTCAAGAGATCAGTTTAGCAACTAGTCAGACGTAGTACCGGAGTAAACGAAACCGGAAGTAAAGTTTGGATCCAGACGTGTATCACGTCAGCGCACGTGCGTCAGATGAAACCGTCTATAATATATATCTGTGAGTATATATTTTATGATTCTTTTCCTTGTTCATGCTTATTGCATATGTGTGGTCTAAATTGATCTTATGTTTTTGCATACATTTAAAATAATTTTTAGTATGAACGTTTTTGTTGAACCATGATTTGTTAGTTCAAAAGTCTGTACGCACATTTTATGAACAAATTTGTGCGTATGCATGCTTAGTGATTGAGACCCAATGTCTGTTGGCTATTTCTACAAATATAATTGTGCGACCTATGACTAGTCTTGTGGTCCAGGGTGACATATGTTTAAAAATATACTTTAATGACATTTCTGTATGTATTTATTTAATTCTGCTTTCTGCTGCCAGGAACCGGGCGAGACGGCGCTTCACCTTGCGGTACGAATGGTGGATCGAAACTCCCTCCATATTGTGGATTTTCTCGTACAAAACAGGTGCTGAACTTTAAAGAGCTACTACATACAATAAAAATAGAGAATAATAATACTAGCATGAATTTAAAAAATGCAATAAATGCATGTCCTCATCTTTATGGATGTGTTTGTGTGTGCAGTGGGAATCTAGACAAACAGACTGCTAAGGGAAGCACAGCCCTGCACTACTGCTGCTTGACCGACAACACTGAATGTATGAAGCTGCTTCTGCGAGGAAAGGCGTCTGTCACCATTAGTAAGAGATCACATTATCTCAATCTGGAAAATGGATAGATTTAAAGTGTATGGGTTGTATTATTGTAGTTATTTTTTAAGCAACTTAAGACCTTGATGGTATTACTTAGATTTGGTACAAGGTAACCTTTACTTACCTTGGTGTGTACTTAACATTAAAGGGGATATATTATGAAAATCTGAATTGTTCCATATTTAAGTGCTATAATTGGGTGCTTCTATCAACCTAGAAAATGTGAAAAAGATCAACCCAGTAACTAAGTTTGGTAAACCATTCTATGTAAGCATGTGGAAAAATAGGTCATTCAGATTTGCCCCCCCCTTGTGATGTCAGAAGGGGATAATACGGCCCATTAATCTGCACTATCCAACCACAGCACTTCCATTTAGTGCAGAGATCAGCTCATTTGCATTTAAAAGGACACACCCAAAATGGCACATTTTTGCTC
The DNA here is from genome assembly GCF_027580225.2 of Misgurnus anguillicaudatus. NCBI lineage: Eukaryota > Metazoa > Chordata > Actinopteri > Cypriniformes > Cobitidae > Misgurnus > Misgurnus anguillicaudatus. The sequence continues at coordinate 22,501,718 of NC_073354.2, forward strand.
ACACCTACAAAGTGGTTATTTTATGCTATAATAAATGATCTATATGGTATTTTGAGACAAACCTTCACATACGTACTCTGAGGACACCAGAGATTTATTTGATGTCTTAAAAATGTGAAATGTCCCCTTTAAATAATTGTTTTCTGTCCTCTTTTCTTGTAGCCAACGATGCTGGAGAAACTCCCCTTGATCTGGCCCGACGTCTCAGACACTCAAAGTGTGAAGAATTGGTGAGTGGACTTCTCATCATCTTTTTTAAGATTTTGTACCAGCATGAAAAGTCTCCAATGTGATCATCAATGTTGCGTAATTGACAGCTGACCCAAGCACAGACAGGGAAGTTTAACGTCCATGTGCATGTGGAGTACGACTGGCGTCTGCACAATGAAGATCTGGATGAGAGCGAAGATGAGATGGAGGACAAGGTAATCCTGCTTCTCTACTCATGCACACAAAAGATCCTTGTATTTTAACTCTCATTAGTGTTTCTACATCTAAAGTTATCGTGAGCTCATATAAACAACTATTGCGTTTCTCAGGCTTTGCATTGCACTCAAATTCAATTTGTTTTTCAAATCCGGCCTTTAGGACCGACTGTCCAAACTGTCATTACGTAAGTGATGAAATCTGACCTGTTTGTATAGGCAGGGTAGGCAAATTTTGTGTATTCACATGCCACCATGTTTTTTCATGTGTTAACCAAAAGGAGCTGTCAGTATGGAAACGGCAATAAAATCTCGCTGTGTACCTGAACTTAAGTGCCTGAGAACACTTAAAGGATTAGTCCATTTTCTTAAAACATTAATCCAGATAATTTACTCACCACCATGCCATCCAAAATGTTGATGTCTTTCTTTGTTCAGTCGAGAAGAAATTATGTTTTTTGAGAAAAACATTTCAGGATTTTTCTCATTTTAATGGACTTTAATGGACCCCAACACTTAAAAGTTTTAATGCAGTTTAAAATTGCAGTTTCAAAGGACTCTAAACGATCTCAAACGAGGCATAAGGGTCTTATCTAGCGAACGATTGTAATTTTTGACAAGAAAAATAAAAAATATGCACTTTTAAACCACAACTTCTCGTCTATCTCAGCTAGCGCCATCACGTCAAGAGGTCACGGATGACGTATGCGAATCTACGCCCCAGTGTTTACAAGTGTGGAGAAAGAGGACCGTTCCAGCGTTGTTGTATGTCGAATGTTACTAATTAATGTCTTTGTGTCAGTTTATTGTTTAAAATGGTCTGCAAATGTGTGTTACTTGTGACCTTTCCACGGCATTATGCAATTACGTGAGGTCACGCTGGCTCGTCACATAGCCGGAGGAAGAAGAGAAGTTGTGGTTTAAAACTGCATATTTTTTTATTTTTCTTGTCAAAAATGACAATCGTTTCGCTAGATAAGACGCTTAGGTGATTTCAAATGTCAACATTGGCTTTCAGAGATCATGCACCCCGCCTTTAAATGGATACTTCACACAAAAATGCATATTTGATGTACATAATTAACACAATTAATATATTAGAATTGTGTTTTAGTTATATAAGAAATTATCCTGGCTGTTCCTAGCTTTATAATGGTAGTAAATGGTGCTTCTGATTTAAAGCCCCAAATAGTCCATCCATCCTTCACTAAAGTAATCCACTTGGCTCTAGGGGGTTAAAAAAGGCTTTTTGAGGGCCATTTGATGCGAAAAATATCAATCTTAAATAACTAGCTTCTCATCTTTAATTTTGTGTTTCAGCCCATCCCTAACAGGCGAGACGAGCGTCCCGTCAGCTGTATTGTTCCAGGCACCGGCTCTATGATGCCCAACATGAGCGCGCTGGCTCGGGATGTGGTGAATGCTGTCAAAGACAAGCAGAGGGCTTTCATCCCCAGCATGATTTGCAATGAGACTTACGGCACCATGCTCGACGTTAGCCCTCCGCCACTTGGGTTACCAGGAGCACCTGGTCTCTCTCTGCCACCTCGCACCTTGGGAAGGGGTGAGTAGCATAATGGTAACTGTAGGAGGAGGTTGCTTGTATCAAATGCAGATTCGGCAGGCATACACTAAACGCATACTATTGTGTGTGTTTGCTTTGTAAGGGTGGAGTCCTCCTATGGAGATGATCGGAAGACAGAGGTCATCTTCAGACCCTTCAAACCCCCAGAGTTCAGAGAAGAACGGCTCTGTGTACGGTGAGTGCGCAGCTGTTCACATGTAGTTTATCATTTAAAGAGTTTTAAAAGTACTTCAGCTGTAGTAGCACAGACTGGTTAGTACTGGTTAGTTTCACTTGCTATTGGCTGAATGATAGATTGAAATGAGCTTAATGGTTCTAATTGGTCCAAAGTGGTTTTGTTTTTTCTTATCCTTCCTGTAATCCAAAATATATGTTAGTGGTCAAGCTGTATTTGGAACACGAAGGCTAGGTTGCACTTTGACTAAGATGGTTTATCCACTTACCACCTTAAAGGCAGGGTGCATGATTAAAAAAAAATGCACTGTTGCCTGGGTTGTGCATGTGTGTGGCGGGTCTATCAAAATAAGGTCCAGATTCTATTGGGGTAGGGGCGTGTTTGTTTCAGTGATTTCAAACATCAACATTGGCTCTCAGAGATCGTGCACCCTGCCTTTAATGTGGTTTTAACTAAATTTTACTGCAGGCAAAAGCTGTATGTCACTAGAGTAACAGGTCTTCTCGCTCCTGCAGTGCTACCCCCTGTTCCTCCACCTCCTCCTGCACCCAAGAGGCCACCGCCCCCAGATCCAAAGTCAACTCTTCCCCAAGGACCTCCGGTCCCACCCCCACCATCCTTTATACCACCTGCCCCAGTCAGACAAGTACCCGTAGTGCCGCCTGCTCCAGTGTTGCCACCTTCATTTTCTTATAAACCCGCACCTCCGCCTGTGCCCACACCGCCAAAAGCTCCTACAACCAAACCAATAAAATCACCATCTAGGTAAGACATCACCTCTCAGATTTATTTGATAACATTCAACCAAGTTTATATTTGTATGTAGACATCTGCTTTCATGCTCTGGTAGTAAGCATTGGCTGTACCATGTGTGTTCTCAGGGATCCTGTTGGTACTTTTAGTAAAGATGTAAATAAAGCAGCACTCAGCGCTCCCCGACCAAGTGACAAAACAGGTCAATCTTATATCACTCGCATATATAATAAAAGTCATGGCACTGTATGTATAAATTGGTCTAAATGGTAGTTTCCATTAACGCTGTTTTCTCCAGACTCTGGTTCATCGGCCTCCTCAGCGCCGACCCCGGCCCCCAAACCCAGAACAGCTGTACCCGTAAGTTTCTTTAAAATAACAGTAAATGTATATTTTATGAATTTACATACATTGTGTACCTTGTACGCCTCTCAGAAACCAAAACCCAAGAGGGTAAAGGCCATTTACAACTGTAAGGCTGATAACCCAGATGAGCTGACCTTCACTGAGGGAGAGGTAATAATAGTGGATGGAGAGGAGGACAAGGAGTGGTGGGTAAGTTCACAGCCACTCTCATACACACCTTGACGATTAAATCATGCCATTTAGATAGAAGCTCCTAATGATTCATCCATGTGTCCTGCAGGTGGGCCACATTGACGGGGAGCCAGACAGGAAAGGGGTTTTCCCCGTTTCATTTGTACACTTTATCACTGACTGATGTTGCAGACCGTTGCCTAGCTATAAAAACAGGATCAGATGTTTCGTGTGACAGAGCCACGGACTTCTACAACTAGCCATATGGATTTTAAAGGTGTCATCTGTATGGCGAATGGGAGCATTGGGACATTCACGAACTGGCATCTCAAAAATGCACAGGATAACATAAGATAAATGTTCTCAGGACTGCTACTTTATGCATCACCTCGATCCATGTTTTGGTTTAATAACGGAGACAAAAAATTCAGATTTTAAGTGCAATTACCTCTAACTTTAATGCAGAAATTGTGTGTGAGCTGTGATATGTGTGCTATGCATTATATGTGAACTGTTATTATATAAATTTTAATAATGTTAGATCCTTACTCCAGTTTTTATGATCATTACACACTCCGTTGCAGCGCAACTTTTATGATGTTAAGCAGTTAGTTAGGTGACATGATAAACCATGCAGCTTTCATCCCAAGTATTTTCTTAAAGTGCTGTTACTGAACAAGCCAATAAACCTTTTACTATATACATTTTAAATGGTGTGGGTTTATTTTTCAGCATTAAAGATATTTTTTATAAAAATAATTATGACAAAAAAATGTTAAAGCAGTTATTCTTAAATGGTTCACAGTTATTACACATTTGAAAGTTACATTTAGGAGATAGTTCACCTAAAAATAAAACTCCTATCATCATTCTGAACACAAAAGATATTTTGATCAATTATGTTAGAATACAGTTGACTGTACCCATTAACTTCAATAGTAATTGTTTATCCTACTATGGAAGTCAATGAGTACCGTCAAATGTGTGCTTAGCATCAAAATGTCGACTTTTGTGTTCAGAATGATGACATGAGTTTCATTTTTTGAGTGAACTATCCCTTGAACTGATAAACCATTCTATTAACAAATACATTTTTCCATACTGAAACATAAGGTCCAAAAGTGCCAGAATTTCATTCAATTCCTTTACATTATCAGATGGCCCAGGACAGGCTAATTTACTTTCGTCAAAAACTACATTCAAGTTTAGTTGGTCAGCATAATACTTACAGAAAAATACTCATATTTACAAAGCAAAATTATTTTTAACAGAATCTGAAAAACCTAGGAGAGTCAATAAGGGCAACAAAGTCAGTTCAGATGGCGTTGTCTCGGTGAAGCAAAAACTCCATTGTAGTTTCTGTGGTCCTTATGCACTCTGTACAGCTGCTACACTGCTTGAAACATCTGTAAAAAAGGGTGATTTTTTTATAAAATGTCTGCACAATTTCTTTTTTTATATGATATCAAATGTATTAACTCTTTCCCCACCATTGACGAGTTCTCGTTAATTAAAGGGATAGTACACCCAAAAATGAAAATAATGTCATTAATGACTCACCCTCATGTCGTTCCAAACTTGTAAGACCTCCATTTATCTTCAGAACACAGTTTAAGATGTTTTATATATAGTCAGAGAGCTTGTTAACCCTTTATTAAAAAAAATCTACGCACAGTACACTGTCCATGTCCAGAAAGGCAATAAAAACACCATCAAAGTAGTCCATGCGACACCAGTGGGTCAAAAAGAATCTGTTGAAGCATCGAAAACACATCTCGGTCCAAAAATAACAAACATTACGACTTTATTCAGCATTGTCTTCTATTCCGCGTCTGTTGTGAAACACATGCGCGAGACAAAAGTCACATGACTGCAGTGACACGGATGATGTGTTATCCTCAGACATGTTTGCGAAGTTTTTTTCCCCAAACTAACAGCGTACGTCTCCCTCAGACTGTAAACGAAGACCGGGCGCACAAAAAACAACAACAACAAAAAAAAACAGCTGGGGCGCACCAGATAACACGTCAGCCGTGTCGTACAGCATCCGCGTCACTACAGTCACGTGACTTTAGTCTCGTCATGCGCTTCACAACAGACGTGGAAGAGAAGACAAAGCTGAATAAAGTCATAATTTTTTTTTTTGGGACCAAGGTGTATTTTCGATGCTTCGACACATTCTGGCTGACCCACTGATGTCACGTTGACTGCTTTGATGATGTTTTTATTACCTTTCTGGATATGGACCAGGGGTCACCAACGTGGTGCCGCCCGCACAGAGTCTGTGAGGTGCCCGCTGAAGCACATTCTATGAAAACTCTCAACTGTAATATTTATTCATTACATATTTTTTATATTAGCTTGGCTTGGTTTACGTATACTAAAACATATAAACAAGTCAAATAAAATAAAATAAACAAGTAAAACAAAAAAGTTTTAAGTAGACTATATCAAAAAGTAGCCCTCCAGATTGTTTTATACATTGTGGTAGCCCTTGCTTATAAAAAGGTTGGAGACCCCTGATATGGACAATATACCATATGTGGATTTTCAAGGGTCAGCAAGCTCTCGGACTAAATATAAGACATCTTAAACTGTGTTCCGAAGATGAACGGAGGTATTACGAGTTTGGAACGACATGAGGGCCATTATTTTCATTTTTGGGTGAACTATCCCTTTAAAAGAAAACACTTCCCTGCCAATGACGAGTTTTTACGTCAATCCATATTTCTGCTATTATCCACTAGGTGGCACTCTTATCCAACTTATAAAACACTAAAGCATACACTGATTCAAAAACAGTAAAAACTCTTGTCTACTGTATGTTAAAATCATCGTTTTGAATCTGATCTCTAACAAAAGTCCTTTACAAAAAGGCAAATATCTTAGTTTGATATTTTTGAAACCTACCCATATTTAAGAGGTAATAACAAATAGAGATGTAATAAAACATATATTTTTTAAAGCAGTGGATCTGTTCTTTCATTTGACATTTTTCATGTTTATATATTTAAAGAATAATTTTCTGGAAGGCATTAAACTTTAGTGAAATTCACAAAAATGCTGGTGCTGGCTGGTAACTTTTTTTAAAAACGCTGGCGGGGAAAGAGTTAAAGGCAATTTTTCAAGATGTCATATGGCATCCCAAGAATGTGCCTGTAAAATTTTAGGTACACTATGGATCATTTATTATACCATGTTGAAAAGGCACCTTTTGGGAAGTGCAGGACAAAGTGCTGTTTTTATGGGTCTCTTTAAATGCAAATGAGCTGTTACCTCTCTTTCTGTTTACTGTTATCTATCTTGAAAACATACACAGTTTTTATAAGACAATAGCCTTGCTTCATTGTTCATAATGAATGTGCAGTAATTAAACGTAAAGAAGATTTAAAATAGAACAGATTATCTAACTGTGGTCTTTGGATGGTTGTGGGCGGGGCCTGCCTAAAGTGACATCAGTTTGCTCAGAAAGCGAGATTATCTCACGAGACTGTTGGGCTTTCACAGGGATTTCCAAAAAAGGAGATGGGAGATTTTTATCATTACAGGGTGGTTGTGTAAAAACAAAGGCAACACACATTTAAGGTAGGTCAAACAACATAAAATGCTAAATTTCTTATATTAAGTGACCTTTAAGATACAGATGCAGACAAACTTGAATTTCAACGCCATTTGGCTAACCTGGTAAAAGTGGTTTTGTGTGTATCCGGCTCTCCTCTAGTGTTAGAAAGCAGCCTGGTTTTGCAAGCTTTAACTCTTTGTTTGCTGAATCCATGGCATCGCTTGACCCTTCGGTCTCACAGGTGAGTATATGAATGGGACCCCGACAAGCCTTCAAGTGAATCTGAATAGAGTTCTAGAGCAGAACACAGGTACACATAAACATTAAAACACATAGCGAATTACATCACAATAAAAATTAGACTTAAAAATGACTCAAGTTTTCTGTGTATCTTAGGCTTACCTCAGTGGGAGTGGGCACCTCTAGCTTGGTCTCTTCAGGGGCTCTGACAGATATAATAGTCTGATCTCTGAAAACTCCAATCTGACAGATGTCCTCATACGTCACATAAGCCGAGGTGCAACTGTAGTTAAGGCCGAAACTACTACTAAAAGAAAAAAACGTACTTTCCTCCTTATTAACACACACATTAGTGATTATGACTATAATTTTAGCATTAATATGTAATCCACATTGCATATTTTGAAATTCTTTATCATCAAAAAGTTAAAAAACATGGGAAGGATATTCAGCATTATCTTTGAGGTCAGTCAGGGCGAATAACTGTTGGGCACAGTCTTTGATAAGCCTGTCAAGCGACTCCTCAGCTGACTTTAGTTTAAGCAGTTCAGCATTTGTCTCGAGTGGCTGTGTAATCCCGTAGAAGCTGATTGGTACTGAACTTCTTGAAAATAAAAACAGACATCTAAATGGCATATTAATGTATTTAGACAATACATTCAAAGGTTTGTGTCCATCAGTAGTTCTTAAACTTTTTGAGTGCGATTTAAATGCCTAAACTTACATCCATTGGATCTTGTTTTTAGACGTCTTTTTGATCAGCTGGATGCCATCAAGCACATTGGTGATGTCGTACACCCGCCTCTTCCTTGTGCCCAGTTTTTGCGAAGCCTCATTGAGATCAAGGATCCCATTTGGCGCTGCGAGAAGTAACTGCATGAAGCGTTTGGTCAGGTGTCCGAGAGCTACATCAGACTGATACTTGTTTAAAACTGAAAAAGTAACAACAGGAAGATTGTATTTTCCTAATTTTATCCAAGTACACATGAGCAAATCTAATTTTATGTGCAGAAAGTTATAATTAAATGTACTGATTATTAGTGATGCTTGATGGATGTACCTCTTGGTCGCTTGAAGTTGTTTATGTTGTTGCTGTAGCTGCTAGTTAAACTAAAAGAAAGCATTTGATATAATAAATGCAATTTTGGGGCAAAAATTAAATTAATATTGGTGCTTTTGACATGTGTAAAGTAAACTATATACTACTTACATGCTGGGATGTTCTCCTTGGACATCACTATTTATATGATTTGATCCATCATCTGCAAGACTGTTGTCTTCATCATGCTCTTCATCAAACTCATCATAATCAATACTATCTTCTCCAGCCACTCCACATTTGAAAGGCTAAATGAAGATTATGATGTAAGCAGTGTTACTTAAAATACAATTGATTTTTACCCGTCAAGGATTCCGCGTATCTAGAAGCTGGCATTGCAAATCATTTTACCTCATCTCGCTCATCACCCGAGCTCCAATCGACTAAAGGGGGCATGATAGGAATCGCGTCCGGGCTGATGCCATTGGGTGTGATGTGATGGGTTAGGAAATGATCTTCACATATCCGAACGTGCTCTGGGATTTCGCGCTCAGTCTCCCGTAAAGCTGCCAGCCATACTTTCACTCGGGCCTTGTCGTTTGGGAAGCTGAAAAATTTGCGCGGGCATTTTCGCAGCTCTCCCGGTTTCGCATTGTTGTGGTTTCTACAACTCTGAACCATACACTTCACCATCGTTGCGACACGGTTTCAGATTATATCGCTACATTCAGTAGGTACCATGTGCATTGTTTACACACATCGCGACAGGAAGTAAGGAGCCGTATCATGTGACCAAATCGGACCAATGAAATGTTTTGTTTGCCCGTTCAAATACTCTCTATTGGCACCTAGTGGATTGGAGAAGTAGATTACGATTTTTGTTTCATATCTAGTAAAAATAAATAAATAAATAAATAAATAAATAAAATAGCCATACCCCATACTATAGTTTAACCACGGGGTCTTCATGTACTTTCCTACAGCTACAACCTTACATATGCATTTGTATGAGTTTTGCTTGTGCTTAATTGCTGTGTTATCAAAATAACTAAACACTTATAAATATATAGATTTTTGTAGCATATTTCAATGCTTGACTTATACTCAAAATCAAAGAATTAAAAATGCCCTTCACCCCCTGGTTGAAAACACCGATAAGAGCGCTGCAAGAAACGACATCCGGATGACCTCAAAGTACCGCGATAACGATTCGAGAAATCATACGAAGTGTAATTTCGTCTCGCTCTCGCGGCACTTTGACGTCATCCGCCTGACAGTTCTAGCGGCGCCGCATGAAGTCGAACAGGCCTAAAGTTTTCCTTGCCCTGCCCAGCCTAGTACCTTTCATCCAATCAGTCGAGATACTGCCCAGACGTCACGCTTTATGGTTAATATTCATGAACCAAGTTTACCATAGTAGGATTTGTAGATCATTTGACGGCTGCGCGGCCTGGGCGTGTTGTTCCGTTTTTTACCAGCAGTGGACAGCAGCAAGCAGCAACAGTCTCTCTCCAGAGGTGGATGTATGTATGTATGTATGTATGTGGGATTGAATCAGTCACAGGGAACCGCACAGAATTAATACAATAGCGAAACATGGCTACTGAGGCGATATCAGCGTGCACCGGATCCAGTTTACTCCAACCCATAAGCGAGATAACCAACCTCCCGTTAGATCAGGTACATGCATGTGAAAGTAGTGTATTTCTCTGTTATTATCATTTTGTAAAAGTAACATTGAAGGTACAAAACCCTCATCACAGCTTTCACTGGCATCCAGGTCCTTCTGCAAATCCTTTGCGGGCTATGCCTAAAAATATTTGGTAAGATTAGACGCTGAATTGGTCATGTTATCCCTTGAGATTGGCAATGTATGTGCAATGGCATATTTTCGTCAGAGTGGGATCATTTAATGAAATTATTTGCGCGATGAAATTGATGTTGGATTCGTAAATGTGCACATATTAAAATAGATTCATACACGGCCTGGATTATCCTGATTTTACATCATCAAGGATTCAGGAGAGGGAACAAAATCATGTTAGAATCAGACACTGGATGTTGACTGTGTGTTATGCAGTTTGCCATGAAAAGATGATGGTGTGGTTAATGTTAACACAGCATCTTAGACGGAGACTTGTGTGTTGGATGTCGGCTCTCCAGACCATAGTGAGCTTCCTATCTAGACAGCATTCTAGTCTATTTGGCCATGGTGCTGCTTCTAGCACCGGGAATGGCAGCTTGAATAATTGTGATTGCCATGTTTTGAATCCGTGTTCTGTACGTGGCTTCCCCTAAAAATAAAAAAAACCTTTAGGTAAAGGTGTCCTGTAATTTTTACCCAAGACATAGCCCTGAATGTTATGATGGGTAATCATTTCATGAACTTGGTTATGCTGAGATTGACTTTTGCATTTGCATATTGTACAACACCAATGGAGGTCTTTGTTTAAAAGCTTTTCAGTTCAAATTAAGATGTGTGTTTACACATTTAAACACATCTATGGATATGTCTTCATTATTTTGTGTGTTGAAATAAAAAAAATTGGCATTTTCAGTGGTAAGATTTTATTATTATAGTTTATATCATTATCGATTAGTCAGGACGGTGCATTGAGAATCTCCACTACCATCCAGCAAGTAATATAATGTAACGTAGAATATGTAAGGTTGATATTGTAACCTGTTGTTATTTTAATAAGTATTATGACTGTATTTATACATGTATACTTATTTTTATATGCGAAAGTTTACATTTTTTTGTAGGAGGTTACTTGGCAAGATGTGGAAAACTATTGAAGAAAACACAGAGAAGAAAACAAATATAGTCTTGTTTTATTCAACAGGTGAATTTGGTATCAAAACTAGTTCGTTTTAGCCCTGAAACACTTCTGATTTAGGTTTAGTAGAACAGTTAACTTCTGTTGATGGAAGGTGAGAACAGACTGTAATGTGAGCTAGCGTTGTTCCCCGTCTGCCAGACTGCTACACATGTGCCTTATAAGAGAGAAAGTCTCTAATGCTTATTGCCTCTTGTGTATTTTGTGGTTGGTGTGGACCAGGCAGCTTCCCTGATTTCCCCATGAAAGGATGTTCTGGTCCTTCTGTCGTGTTTTGTACACATCACGGTCACATTGTGGACATGACTATGTGTTTTAATGCTTTGTTGTACATTCCCATACATTTATTTATTTCTCAGTCCACCACAAAATTAAAATTGACCACCACAAATAGATGTTTGCACATCGCGTTTATCACTATCTCTCTCCCACATGACAGTTTCTGTACCAACACCTGTGGCGTCAGCCGACGCCTTCCGCTTTGCTTCAGTTAAGTTGCATTTAAGCATATATGCGGACGTCCGCGTCGCGAATGTGCCGCTACAAACTGCAAGTCTGGAAAAAATTAGTATGGTGTTCCTGATTCTGAACCTGTGGATGTTTTTCATCGCTAAAAGGGAGTTTGGGAACTTATAGCAGAGCACAGATGACAACAGGTTTACTCGAGACAGCGCAAGCTAGCACGAAGGTAATGCTAATCTTTTACATTATTAGCGATAATGATGCTGGTAGTGATGATTCTCTCAGACCAATCAGTGATCTACAGTGTTTTCGCGACATGTTTTTGTATCAGCTCGGGTTGCTTGGAACCCTGACCGAGGTGGTACTAAAAAAGTATTGGGTACTACGTACTGCACCCAGTGGAAAAGCTCCCAAAAGTAAGCTGACCCAAACCAAACCATGGTGTGCTATGCAATGGAAAAGTGCCATTATTTTACTATGGAAGTCAATTGGGCTTCTGATCGGTTTCCTTTCAAGAAATATCTTCCTTCGTGTTTATCAGAACTAATACATTTATACAGATTTGTAACAACATGAGAGTAAATGATGACAGAATTTTCATTTTTGGGTGAACTATCCCTTTAACCCCAGTTGCTCCCCAGGGTTGCATGGATAGCCGCCTAGTGCCGCAACTTCCCTAACTGGACTTTGGATTGACTTCATGCGCCGCCACAAGAACCAAAAGGCGGATGACGTCAAAGTACCCTGAGATCAATTTGAGAATAAATAATAATTCTGATAGTTCGGGCAGTTGTAGCCTAGTGGTTAGAGTGTCGGGCTTGTAACCCAAGAGTTGCCGGTTTGAGCCTCACGACTGGTGGGTTGCAACTGTGGTGCCCTTGAGCAAGGCACCTTAACCCCAATTGCTTCCCGGGAGCTGCCCACTGCTCCGGGTGTGTGTGTGTGTGTTCATGACTTGCAGTGTGTGTGTGTTCACTATTCACTGGATGGGATAAATGCACAGGACACATTTCAAGTATGGGTTACCATACATTGGAAAATACGTCACTTTCACTTTTTATCACTTTTCATAGATGAGAAGTCTCATTTTGAATTGCTCTCGTGGTACTTTGACATCATCGACCTTCCAGTTTTTGCAGCCCTGCATGAAGTTGACCACACCTAATGGGAACCACTAATTTGAGTTTGGAGGCAGGACTATCCATTTGACCAATGGCCCATGGGGGTCTTTGTGGCAGCACTCACTATTTTATCAACTCAGTTCGATGATGCTAGTTTCACAGATATTATATATTTAAATTGTTAGGGTTAGGGGTTACATTTTTTTGTGGTAAATGGGTGAAACCTTTAAAGGGGCCATGGCACAAGACTTTTTTAAGATGTCAAATAAATCTTTGGTGTCCCCAGAGCACATATGTGAAGAAAATACCATATAAATAATTTATTATAACATGTTAAAATTGCCACTTTGTAGGTGTGTGCAAAAATGTGCTGTTTCGGGTGTGTCCTTCAAAATGCAAATGAGCTGATGAAATTCAAACACTGATCACAATGATGGTGGTTTGTTGCAATTAAAACTCAATTGTGCTTTTCTCTGCACTAAATGGCAGTGCTGTGATTGGATAGTGCAGATTAAGGGGTGGTATTATTATAATAAGAGCTCCTTATGACATCATAAGGAGAGCCAAATTTCAACGACCTATTTTTTTGTGCTTGTAGAGAATGGTTTACCAAAACTAAGTTACTGGGTTGATCATTTTCACATTTTCTAGGTTGATAGAAGCACTGGGGACCCAATCATAGCACTTAAACATGGAAAAAGTCAGATTTTCATGCCATGGCCCCTTTAAGTTGTAATTGTATTCAGAGAACAAGGTTTTATTCCTGATACTGTGGCATGTTAAAAGGAAATGTTTGGCCAAAAATGATATTAAACCCATGATTTACTCACCCTCAAGCCGTCCGAGATGTATATGTCCATCATTTTTCAGACAAATTGTTAAAATGTGAAGTTATGGGGTCCACCAAAAAATGTGCATCCATCCTTCACAAAAGTATACCAAACTGCTCCAGGGGGATAAACAAAGGCTTTCTGATGGTAATTTGTCATTTTTAAAACTTTATAAACTGAAATAACTAGCTTCTGGTAAAGCTGCCATCTTAGTCGCACATTTTAACAACTGAAGGATCTAATGCTGCGTTCAGACCAGCCGCAGTAGAGGCGTCAAGCGCGAGTGATTTCAATGTTAAGTCAATGTAAAGACGCGTTGACACGCGTCTGGAGGTCTCGTGGCATGAATGAGCGGTTTAGCGTGGCACGGTAGACGTGATTCCGCCTAGACGCGCGAAGGGTGCAAAATGAGAGTTGCCGCGGGAAATGCGCGAGTTGAAAAATGTGAACTTTGGCGGAAAAACTCGGCACATTAACCAATCAGGAGCTTGCTCTAGTAGTGACGTGATTACAGGAAGCGAGCGGAGTCGCAGAAGCCCTTCCCATGACGCAAATTTTCGCGTGAATGTCTCGATGACTAGAATTTCACGTGTGAATGAAGCAGCAAATGTTCAAGCAGCAAACTAGACACGAAGATGCGAATTTGACGTGGTTTGAACCCATGGTAAGACATTCTCTAAAATAACTGAAAATGTGTTTGTTTGAAAAATTGTAGACATATGCATCTCAGAAAGCATGGGGGTAAGAAAATCATAGGTTTAAAATAATTTTTTGCTGAACTATACTTTAACATGTTATGTGCTCTCTAACCATTTGGCTATGAGTGGTGTTTATTTCTTGTGCTGAATGAGAGGGGGAAGTGGAATGAGGTATTTCTACTCCACAAAATGGCATAATACCTCAAGACCCCCAAACAAAGACCCCTGTCTTTATGTATTGTTGTGTGGGCCTCCAAATGCATTAGTCAGCTGTTTTGTACTAGGTGAACTGTGTTTCTTTAGCCTGTTTGATAGAGTATTGGGCTTTAACTCATAAATCAAATGAAGTGCTGATCTCAGACCTTTTCTGGCTACATGTGGGTCTTTATATTAAAATGCGTAAAGTAAAAAAAATAGTCAATTTCGGTTGAATCTCATTTCATGTGCTCTGTGGCATTCCTTTAAAGCAGGGGTCTCAAACTCAAACTGGCTTGGGGCCATTTCTATGACAGACATTTCATTGGGGGGCCGCAGAGCTATTTTAACGTTAAAAAAGTACAATATTTCTGTAAATGTCATGTTTATTTTCTATTATTTAATGTATAATAATACTTGTAAATATATAAGCAGTGGTTTTATCTTTTTAATATACATTATTTTATAAACTAAGTAAATCTTTTCTTAACCTTATCTTAACTAAGACCTATTATAACCTTGCACTAAACTAACAAATTTAATTATAAACTATTATAAAAAATTACCACCAGTAAGTGTTTCTGTTTTTATTTTGGATTGTTTTCAGTCATAGTATTGACTTCATTATGTTCTTTTTTATTTTAGTTTTAATGAATTTTCTATTATTTGTGGGAAAATATTAAAAAGTGAAAGTGATTCCATAACTTTTGAATGAGTAGTCCATGTTAAATAAGCTAGTTGGACAGAAAAAAAAAATAATACTGCTCTATGTGTGATTGAATAGTAAGCTACATAATAATTTATTATACTTCATTATATTTCAGTATACATACTTTTATCTTCTGTACATTTCTCCTCATCTTGTCTCTTTTCTTAACCTGGGCACTTTGGAGGCTCTTTTCTTATCTGTAGTTTAAAATGTGTTGCATTACATCTACGCCTCTGCCTCCCTGCCTTTGCGGTGTCTCCATTAGAAGCTGTGACTTGAGGTGAACTAACCCCACCGCAGCTCGATCTTCTCTCAGTAACAGCTGAGTATCCATCCGGCAGTAACAAATCTTCTCTGGACAAAGACTAAAAAGTCCCGACCAGATTAACTGATCGCATGGTGACAATGATATGATTGACGCGAGGTTCAGTTGAGGAATTAAAATCCGATCACGCATTCCCATATTCCATCACGGAGCGCGCGTTTCATGGCTGCATAGCAACGGGTGACGCGACCCACGCCACGGAGCGCAACTTCCGCTCCCGAGCACTGGAAAGTAATGCTTTGACTCGTTTAACGCGTTGTTAGACGTGACACGTGAACGAACACTTGAACGTTTAAATCAAAAATCAAACGAATATCAAACAAAGTGAATAAAAATCTTTCTGCGGGCCAGATTATGTTATATTTTTGAAAGGTGACGCGGGCCGGAGAGAGGGGGAGGGCGGGCCGCAAATGGCCCGCGGGCCGGGAGTTTGAGACCCCTGCTTTAAACCGATGGCTTTATGGTGGACCTCTCTCAACAACCTGATAAGATTCTTTAGTAACCGTTGTCAACGGTAGTCCTGTGGGAGGAGAGTCTGAGGGCTTTATGCTGATTACCTAAGAAAAGAATAGATTTGATGAAGGCAATTAAAACAAGACTTGAGACCTAAAACAAGGCTTAAAACAAGAATTAACACACATTCTGCATGTGTAGGCTGTTCAGTGAGTCATATATTTCTTTTGATCCTACAATGACTCATTTGATTTAGAAAATTGCATGATAATTTTTCTTTATTGAATAATGTAGAACAGTAGGCTCTCTGTGGACCAAGTCTCTCACAAGAAGACGCAAATTAATTTAACACGTCTCAGGGGAATAGGTATCCAAGTGAGGTACTCTTTAAGAGACTGTGGTTTATCCCACCACTCAGCAGTTTTAGCTCATGTGCCAAAGGACAACAGAGTTCATCCAAATTGTATATAACATAACAAATGAGGGCCATCCATGAATTATGTATGCAACCAAATGATGGCTTGATATCCTCTTAATGTACAGTAAATTCAGGTAGCAGAAACATGACCTTTGGAATAATTTCTGTAGGTGGAGATTGGGGTAGAGTAAGTGACCCTTAAGTATACCTTCGCGACGATACATTGAAGTATGGGATTGGGACACTTTTTAAGCACCATGATGAAAAAAGTCATTTAAGTGCATGGAAGAAGAATTGAATGAACGATGGTGCACGTACATCACAGTGCAAGAGTTTTTACCTAGTTAAAAGAGGTTTACCGAATATACAGTATTAGGATACTGACTGAATTTTTGAACATTTTATCTTCATTCAGAAAGGACAGAAAATACTTTTTCATGTACTTCGAGATTTTTGCAGTAAAAGACAGTTAAATTTGTTAAATGCCAATGAAATGAACATTTGTCAAAATAAGGCGTTTCAATTGCTGACTAATAATAACCTTTTAATTGCCATTAAAGTGAAATAACTGAACCTAAACATAAGAGCCTGATAATAAATGCTCATTTTAGGGTTGTCACAATGCTTAAATTATCATCTCATTGCAATTGTTTGACCTTATTGCGATGATTTCAGATCACCGCGATGATTGCACGTCTCTTTAAAAAACACAAGGGGGAGCTGCAGTGCCTATAAACGAGACAGTATCAGATGGTGCTCCTTAACTGATAGTGTAAGGCGATACATTGCAAAGCCATTCAATACAGTGGAAAAGAAATTTAAAGAAATGCTGCAAAACTTTGATAAGCAGTATGAACTGCTAGCTAAAACATACATTTCCAAAACAGCAATTCCAAATTTAGGGAAGTGAATGATGCTATTCTTAAGCATCTGTAAGGAATAAAAAATTTTGCAGCCACTGCAGACAAGTGGTCCATTACTACTAGTATGACCTTAGTAGGATTGGCTACTTTTAAAGGTCTGTCCTGGTATAGTCCATTTATTTTGATTGCATTTTTATTTTTCAGTTATTTTTCAGACACTTTATTGTGTTTATTTCTTAAGAATTTTCAGTTTTTTAAATATATATTCATTAAGTAATAACTTTTAAATATGTGTTATGTCATGTGTATTAATATTTGCTGCCCGGTAAACCTTGCAAAAGATTTAATTTAAAGGTGCAATTTGTAAGATATTTGCAGAAAAATGTCCAAAAACCACTAGGCCACTGTTATATATTTTGTCCAGCTGATTACTTTCAATATCTGTAATGTTTTTAACTACTTGTAAATCGTGAAAATTTCCATTCAAAACATTGACATGGGGCAGTGCAGTCTCCTGTCAATGACGCTAATATCCATGTGACCCTTTGTCACCGCCTTTACTGACGTAAAAACCACATGACAACAGTGGTCGAGTTCGAAAAAATAAAAGGGCAGCTAAGGAAGCGTCTGGAGCACAAATGTAGTGTAAATAAAGGTATATTTTCACTTTTTACACATTTTAATTGCATTTCTAGTGAGAAATTAGTATTGTAGTTTTCAAAAATGTGATTAGTTATCACAAAGGCGCTCTCTGTTTATATTTCAAACACGCTGCCTTTGAAGTGCGTTTGAAAGCCTTTCTCTGAGCTGCCTTCATGCCTCCAAAGTCATTTCCTCATGAGGCAGCGAGGCAACAAGTCACTGCCTTGAGTTTTTGGATGCAGCCAGTGTCGTGGACAAATGCGGAACTATGCGTTAGCGCCTGTCGGGCTACGCGCTTGCTTATGGACTTATGGATACTCTTTACCGTCTGCCACTGGTTGTGTCAGCAAAGACAGCTCCCGTAAGTGTATGGGCCAACCAAACGACCCAAGAAGAGTTTGGAACAAAACGAGAGAAAGAATGAAGATCAATTTGGTGTTGCATCATCTGGATGAATAGAGCTTCACGAACAACATTTAACTAGACAGAGATTCTGATCCTGCTTGTGTTTTACGCGATGGGTGAGTTGTTTTGATTCGTAACCCTTCAAAAAACGCATGCTATTATATTGATCACAACATTAGTGTGTAGATTGTAATCAGCGTGTCTTCCCACAGATGATATGCACATCAAGAGGTATTGTACAGCAATATAAATGGTCATTTTAAGACACTTTACAATAAGATTTGTACTGTCAATATATAATGTGAAAAATCATTGTAGATTGTAAGTTGAAAACTTAATTCTGTGCTGTGTTAACCATCAAATTTGGACTAATACTGTAACATCTATCACTAACAATTTCGTTTTGAACATCACATATAAACTTACATAATGAAATAAACAATGTCATCAAACGCAACATTTATAATACTTGATTACTTTATATGTCAACGTGATTTCTGGTTCGCGTCTGATTGATGGCCATCAGCGGTTGAGTTAAAAACTACAAATCCCATAATTCCACGCTGCTTCAGAGCGTCATTAAACAACGTCATTGTTATTGATTTGATCTGGCGCCATCTAGCGGCGCAGATATTACAAATTGCATCTTTAAATAATCACAGCAATGTTTGAAAATTATTTCATGAACAAACAAGAAAATGTATGATCATTAAATGTCAACGCAACAAAACAGACAATTAATCGCCATAACCATCAAAGTCCTAAAACAGGCAATTAATCACCATAATCACCACAATATATTACACAATTAACCATCAGCAAAATTTCTTTAGCTCATTTACATAAAAACTTTTTAGATGCACAGATGCAAAACACAGAGGGTCTATATTTACAGATCTCCGTTAAGTTGTTTTTCATATTGTTTTTTTTTTCATATTGATCCTTAACCTTTTGAAATCTTATGTTTGTAATGAAACTTTAGCTCAAAACGAGATCTTGAAGTATTTTGGGAAATGTTATTGAAATTCCTCTCGATTTCAAGGCTGTGCATAAAGTTTCCTGCAGAATCCGTCTAAATTTAATAAGAGGATCATCTAATTCATAACTCATGCTAAGTGCAAGCAAGGAGAACTGATATCCATTCCAGTCAATCCCAACCCATTTCTATGAGAGTATTGCCCTGTTCCTGCTACAAGAAGACATTAATACGTTTAATTGTTCAACCCTCTTACTCCAGTTGTGTTTCATGCTCTTGTTTGTGTGGTCCATCTATTTCAGTTTTGGCTGTAGCATCAAGGGCTTTACTGTTACATAATGGTTATCTTTACCTGCTCGGTGGACAGGCGTGTGAGTGCACCACATGCATTAGCGCCACAGATAAATAATTGAGTGTCTAATGCACTGTTTGCAAAGAGCACTTAGGGCTCAAGAGCGATTTAATTATCATCTAACTGCTCGTCGTGTTATTCCAATGGCATATTCAAGGTCAGACATTTGGTTAGGCTGATTAATGGGTTAACCGCCACAGCTGTCTCCTTCTTGGGTAAAGCAAGGAGGCGTTAAGTTTTTTTAACTTGAGCTTTGACTTTTTACCTGTTGGTAAAACTTCGGTTCAGTCAAATACACCAATGCATCAGCTTACAATTGGCGCTTTTCCGTTGCATAGTACCCCACGGTTTGGTTTGGGTCAGCTTACTTTTGGGAGCCTTTCCATTGGGTGCCGTACGTAGTACCCGATACTTTTTTCGTACCACCTCGGTTGGGGTTCCAAGCGACCCAAGCTGATACCAAACGTGACGCGAAAACACAGTAGATCACTGATTGGGCAATCTTCACTAAGCGTCATTGCTATAATGCAAAGATTAGCTTTACCTTTAGTGCTAGCTTGCGCTGTCTCGAGGAAAAATTTTGTCATCTCTGCTCTGCTATAAGTTCCCAAACTCCCTTTTAGCGATGAAAAACATCCACAGGTTGAGAATCAGGGACACCATAACAGTTTTTTCCAAACTTGCAGTTTGTGGCGGAACATTCGCTACAAGCACGTCAGTATTATATGCTTTAATGCAACTTCAATGAGGCTCAGTGGAGTGCGTCAACTACTGACGCCACTGGTGTTTAAACCGAAATTGTCAAGAGAGATAGACGCGATGTGCAAACATCTATTTGTGGTAGCCAATTTTAATTTTGTGGCGGACTGATAAATAAATAACTGTATGGTAATGTACAAGGGTGCTCTCACTTGTATGATGTCACAGCAGTAGGCAGCGCAAATATAACGACATGCCTATAATCCCTCCCGCTGCGAAGTGATACCAAACTCGATGGAAAAGCTAACCACACCAAAGTGAGGTGAGCTGACCCGACCTAAACTAAACTAAACCGTGGGGTACTATGCAATGGAAAAGCACCACATGTGTTCAAAAATATTTTGTGTGTTTTGAACAGAAATGCAGTTCTGTTCTGATAGGATCAGGGAACAACTTCTGACCCCAAAAGTGCATTAATTCTTCACAGAGGTAATCCACACGGATCCAATGGGTTAGTAAAGGTTTTCTGGAGGTAATCGATGTGATTTGTGTAAAAAATCAATATTTCAAACTTTTTAAACTGTAATGACTAGCTTCTGGTAATGGTGCCATGATCTTGGTAGAGTTTTGGCATAATTAGTGTTTGTTGCCATGGGTATGTTACGCATGGACTTTCGTTACGTTGTTTACCGGAAGCTAGTTATTATAGTTTATAAAGTTAAAAATATGGATATTTTTCTTACAATATTGCATCGTTTACCCGTAAAAAAACCTTTATGTAGCGTTCACACCAGCCGCGGAAGAGGTGGCAAGCGCAAGTGATTTACATGTTAAGTCAATGCAAAGTAGGGCTGTCACTTTTGAGAAAAATCAAATTCGAACGGATATTGAATATCATGCAATGTATCTGAATATATTCGAATATCTAGGTGCCCCCTGCGCGCATTAAAAAAAAACACCGTAATGGAGAATCACAAATTTATTAAAGGCGGAGTCCACAATGTTTGAAAACGCGTTGGAAAAGGAGACGGGCCGACTACCAAAACACACTTATAGCCAATCAAATCAAATCAAATGCCGGTTTGCGTATGTGTGGGGCGGGTCTATCAACAGAAGGTCCAGATTCTATTGGGGTAGCGGCGTGTTTGTTTAGGTGATTTCAAATATCAACATTGGCTTTCAAACATCATGGACTCCGCCTTTAACAGTAACAGTCATAAACAGAACTTTCTGGATTACTTTTTTTTACTTAATGTTTGAAACAACAGGTTATTAACTTATGAATAACAACTTGTATGAATAAAACTATTCAGAACAGGTACAAACAATAACGTGACAACTTAAACAGCAGCAGACATAAGGCATATAGCAAGCCCAAACGGAATCACGCCCGCAGATTTCGGTGGAAAACTCAGCGGATTTAATGCCCGTCATTGACAAGCATACAGTGGATATAAAAAGTCTACACACCCCTGTTAAAATTGCAGGTTTTTGTGATTTAAAAAATGAAAACAAGATGAATCATTTTGGAACCTGTTCCAACTTGATTCCTAACTTCCAGCCTATATATTAAAGTTAATAACAATAAGAAAACTTTTGTTGTGAAAAAATGGCAAGTAAAGTTGTACAATAACCAGGTTGCATAAGTGTGCACACCCTTAAACTAAAACTTAGTTTAAGCACCTTTAGATTTTATCACAGCATTCAATCTTAATGGGAATGTGTCAATCAATTTCACACTTTTTGAATTTGCAATATTTTGCCATTTCTCCTTGCAAAAGCATTTTAAATCTGTCAAATTGGTTGGGTGTCTCCTGTACACAGCCCTCTTCAGATCACCCCATAGATTTTGGATGGGATTTAGATCCCGACTCTTGCTGGGCCATTCCAAAACCTTGATCTTGTTTTGGTGAAGTAATTCCTTTGTTGATTAGATGTGTGCTTTCTGTCATTGTCATGCTGTGATGTGAAATTTCTCTTCATTTTAAGTGTTCTGGCAGAAGCCTTTACTGTAGGTTTTGGGCCAAAATTGACGGGAATTTGGAGCTATTCATTATTCTAACCACCCTGATTAAAACCCCAGTTCAAGCTGAAGAAAAGCAGCCACAAAGTATGATGCTGTCACCTTCATGCTTTACTCTGGGCATGGTGTTCATTTGGTGATGTGATGTGGGTTTTATTGCACCAAATATATATTTTGGTATAACGGCCCAAGTTCAACTTTGGTCTCAATGGACTATAATACATTATTCCACATGGATTTGGGATATAGAAATATTTGTTTTTACAAACTTTAGATGGACTTGATGATATTTTTGGTTAAAAATGCTAATAGCCCAAACATGAAGAATTCAGGAGATTTTTGTCACATGTAGGGAGCAAAAAGTACTTGCCAGATATTGTTACAATTCTTTTCAGGTTGCTGTAGGCCTCTCGGCAGCCTTCCTTACCATTTTTTTTCCTGGTTTTCTCATAAATTTTAGCTGGATGTCTGGTCTTGGTAATGTCAATGTTGTGCCATATTTTCTCCACTTGTGGATTATTGTTTTTACAGTACTCCATGGTATATTCAGTGTCTTGGAAATGTTTTTAGCCCTCTGTTGATTGATATTTTTCAACAATGGGATCATGTACCTGCTGAGTAAGCTCTACACAGACAATGGCTTTTTCAGTGGGATGATACTCAGAAAAAATCCTTTAGGGCCAGGCACACTTCATTAATAGTTAAAAACTTATTTTAATTGATGAGAGGTATGTACTACTTCATATTTAACTTAAGTCTAAATGTGATTGGTTGCTTTTGAACACTGCCACAATCACTATTGTAAAAGGGTGTGCACACTTATGCAACATGGTTATTGTACACTTTACTTGCCATTTTTTCACCACAAAATTATTCTTAGTGTTAATTACTTCAATATATAGGTTTGAAGTGGGGAATTAAGTTGGAACAGGTTCCAAAATGATTCATCTTGGTTTCACTTTACAAATCACAAAAACATGCAATTTAAACAAGGGTGTGTAGACTTTTTATATCCACTGTATATCCCGCACTTGAGCGTGTTTGTGAGAAGTAATCTCATTGACAACAAGCACACATCCATAGCCTATCCCGCCCGTTTGTGAGCCGTCAAGTACATTTTCTCTGCGCGTGCTGTTTGCTTGACCGTTTTTAAGGATAGAGAGCACAAACCCCTTTATATTTGAGATGAAATTAAACTTACCGCTGAGTTAAGCTGATCTCACTTGTCTCTGTCGTCTATGTGAAGCGCGACAGTCAGCACCTGATCATTTCAAATCCGTTTACAAGACAAATGCTCTTGTTATGTTTAATATAAAGTTTACATTGCGTTGTAAAAATGATGAAATTATCTTCATACACGCTAATTTCATAATGCGAACGTATTAACACAAGCTTTTTATTCTGCTATAATATTTAACATTATAAACAATATGTCATTTTACAAACTATAATTAGGGTTTCGAGCACGACGTGCTGAAAACCTATTGTATTTGTCTGTTTTATTATTATTATTTTTCCACAGTAAAACGCGTTGCCCAGCCCAAACCGTAAGTCGTAGAAACTTGCCACTTGGTCAACTGGTTGTATATTAGCAGGCTACTCAGATACAGTGAATCAGCCAAATCGGCCCATAGGTGGCGCTATAGCAATGCCCGACGCGTTGGTGCTCATAACTCCTAAACCGGACATCAGACAGTCAAGTGTTTGGTATCATTGTAATCCCTGGTTTCAAACTTAAAAAATGTATATCTCCGATTTTATTTCCGTCATAAAAATTTTTCTGTATTTTCGATTTTGTCGAAAAAAATAAAAACGAACTAGTCCTAGGTTTTTCGCTCGATCAGAATCGTTCCAGTGCTAAAATGTTCCTTGGAGTTCGAATATCAATAATTATTAAAAAAAAGTTGAACTTTCGACTCACGGTCGATATGCCAAGCCCAAACGTTTGAAGTGTGCGCAGCCAATTGGACTTTTTTGGCTATAACTGGGGACAGAAATGAAGCATCAACACGACACTTGGTATTTGTGATGACAGTCATGGCCTGAGGTTGCGTGCCTCGTTTCGTCACAGCGCCACCTAGTGGTCAGACGAATCATGTAAATGCTTATAACTTAGGCTGAGTTTGACGTATTTTCATGGGACTTTTTTACTAAGAGTTTTGAGTTGTTGCCGAGTCCAACGATACCAAACATGCCAGGTTTCGCCTTACGGTTAGCCCTGCACAGCAAAATAGCGTTTAAAAAACATGCGCAAATAACTCTGCGAGGGTTATTCCGATCGACTCGAAATAACCATAGGAAGAAATTAACTTGAACTTCTGAACAAAAAGTTCTATTGGTGTTATGTTAAAATTTCCATCAGAAATGGCTGAAAATTGCAAAAAACGAAAAATTACATTCATTTTTTGTGTTTTTTAGATATAAATGCTTATAACTCTGCAACGAAATGACATTTTTTCACCAAATTTGATACGCTGATGTCTGAGCAGAGTCTGAGGCAATACAAAAAAAATGGTATGCCTGCACCACTAGTTGGCCTCATAATTGAACAAAACCTTTGACATTGAGTAAGCCCAATGGTCATACAACTGTTTCTTTACTAAACTAAAGTGAATAGCCGTGATTCTAGCTACGCGTAACACAGTCATGACTTGAGGTTGCATGCATGAGTCTGTCATAGCGCCAGCTAGTGGTTATTTGTTTTTTTCACTTAAAAATACTGCAAAATTACATCTAAAATCATGAGTCATCATGGATTATGTCTTTCATGGCTTTGAGTATAATCATTGGTGGATTGCAATTCACTCCCTAGCAACCAATGAGAATACCCTAGCAACCATTTAACAAGAGCTGTATCTCTGTATCAGAACATTGTAGAGACATGGGGTTCGGCTCTTTTGACTCATTAACACTATTTTAACAGTTTGTGACCCAAGTTTTGCCACTGCAAGCATCACAAACATTTCCTTCAGTGTTCTGTTTGTCAATGTTCCGTGAGAAGAGAGGGAGACATTTCACTGAATGATAACACCTTTTTTGTTGACAACTTTGAACACGTGTGTCTGGTAGCTGCGAATGACTTCACATTAAGGACGTGACATGTTTGTCTTATAGGCGCACGTGTGTTTAAGCATACATAGTCTGTGTGAACCGTTTCTGACCACCTCTTTTGTTTTTGTGGATGCTGGATCAGCCTGGTCGGCGATGTCTGACGTCTTTGACGTGCTTTAATGCTCGAAACCCGGTAAATGCTGCTTGCAGCTTTAATTATATCTTGACATGCACATTAGGTTCAGGGTGGTCCAATTTGAATCACTCTCTTGCACACAGTTGCCGTCTCACTCTCAGCCTCCTTCTTATTACGAGGTGTTAGACTGTAAAAAATGCGCTACACATGGCATTTTAAAAACCGGATGGTTTATTTATAGTTCGAATATGGATATTTCACGTCATGTTCGAATCGAATGCATATTCGAATATCGAATAAAAAGTGACAGCACTAATGCAAAGACGTGAATAGGCATCCTGCACTGTAAAAAATGTCTGTAGAAATTACAGTATTAATGGGTATTACTGGCAACTAGCTGCCAGTAACTTACTGTAGATTTTACATTTATGTTATTTACTGGCAATATTTTGTTCAAAGTTAAATGAACATGAAACATTTTTTGACTTTATCTTCTACAGTAAGTTACTGGCAACCAGCTGCAAAATTACAGCAAATTTTTTAGAGTGTGCAACACAGTAAGTGCGAATGGCGCGGCGCGAATGACGTAGAACACGCGGAAGGTGCCGCGTTAACCAATCAGGAGCTGGCTCTAGTAGTGACGTGATTACAGGAAGCAAGCAGAGGCAGAAGAAACCCCTCTCATGACACAAATTTCCGCGTGTCTCGAATGACTAGAAGTTCATGTGCGGCTTTCACGTGCGCATGAAGCAAGTAAACTCTAAATGTTCAAGCGCCCAACTATGTGGAATAGTGTGTTTTTGCCGCCTCTTCCGCGTTTGGTGTGAACACACAGTTATAGGACATTTACAGAAATAACTCAAAATGTGGTAAGATATACAAGATAAACAGAAATTACCGAAATATCGGAAATGTGCATATTGCAGTATGCGTGTTCCAGTGGTTTGCAATAACTGAATGACTTTAAAATTGTATAGTCAAAGTTTTAGGTCGATGCAGACAACAGAGAGACTGGCAAAAGAGATGTTTTTTCACAAAAAGAATGATGTTGGTTATTTAATTTTTAGTTTTTAAATATATTTTATTTTAAATAGATTTTACAAACTTAAAGCATTATGGTTTTCCGTATCATTTATCCCATTAAGCAAGTTTTTCAAAATTTTCTTCAATATTGTGCAGCCCTAAGCAGATGGTCACATATCATGCTCTCATCCTTGAAAGCTATAAACCGTTTACTATGGATATAGGACCCAGTAAATCCAGACTATATTAAATGCCTGAACATTCGCAGTGTAGAAAATGGTTTGTGGTGACCATAATGTGTTCTGTGTGTGTGGTATGTTATTGATAGTGCATGAAATTTGTGTTTAAAAATGTGTTAAAAAATTAAAAAAACACACATTTTATTAATGTATGCAATGCATTTTCTGGAAATCGAATGATTTTGCCATCGCTTACTATTAGTAAAATTGTTGAATTTCAGCATTCTTTAAGATATGGCACAATATTGTTATTTTGTACAATACACTGAGCAGCTAGGAAGGAAATAGAAGCAGATTTAGGACACATTATAGACAATACAGAATAAAAGGTAATTATGTTTTAACTGCATCTCGCAGCTTGGTTTATGATAAAGGTTCATGTGCTTTAATCTCTATAGAAGTGCTCAGACTAGAAGGCAAATCAATCAGACCAAGCGTGTGGCGTCTGACAGCTCAAAAGACTGATGGCTGCAGCGGGCTGCTTTCATTCTGCACCTCCATGTCCTTCTTTATTTTTAGGAGGCCTGTGTCCTAGCAACAGGCTTCTCAAGCATTGCCACAAAAAGCAGATGAACTGCCTTCCTATTGATCAGAAACATAGTATCCATAATTCTGGTGATCTTGTTTTTTCATAGATGGATTGAAATGATATTCCAAGAAAGAAGTCGCTTTTATTTGCGCGATAATTTAAGCAACAATTCTTCCATTAACGTCCTTATGCAGTGCTTTATTACAAAACTAAAGACATTTTATGGGTCATTTTTTTGCATGACTTGTTTACACACAATACTTTTAAACATTTCAAGATTACATTTATTAATAATCTATTATAAAAAATATGAAACAACATTTAAACAACTATAATAAATGCTTAAGTTAGCACCCTCTTCTATACGTTAAATTATTACTACATTTGTTTCTGTGTTTTTCCTGCAACTATTAATGTAATGCCGCTTTAAAACAATTAAACAATTGAGAAAAGCGCTATATAAATAAAATTAGATTGAATTAAATACTGTTTATTTTTTTCATTACTGTTAAGTGAATTGAACCTCAGGAAAGGGTCGTTTTACTCGTTTTCTGTATTCTAGTTTTCCTCACGATTGGCCCATTTAATATTTCTAATAGTGACATTCACCACCTGATGAAGTGAAGAGCTCTTTTATTTTCCCTGACTCAGCCGACCTTGATGTATCTTCAGGGCCTTTTTGGCCTTGTCTGATCATTCCCCAGCCCCAGACATGGCGCTTTGCCTCTAGTCACCCATCCAGAAAATATCTGATTTATCTGCTGCTTATCAGAATCTGTAGACGGGGCAAATTCTCAGGTGTTTTATCTCCAGCTGGGTGCAACCTGCTTCAACCTGAGCACTACTGTAAGACCTCTACTTTAACGTTCTCAGTAATGACACAGGAGATGAGACACCTGGACATCAAGGAGACTGCCAATGTAATGAGACACATGAAGGATCATTAATTAAAGAGGATGGAGAGAGAGAGGAGGCAAAAGAGGTCCACTTTTCTGGGCGGCTCGTCTCATAGAAGCAGCCACACGTCAACATGTGTGCAGAACAGACCTGTTGAGTAATTGATGTGAGGTGAAAGGGTTCAAGGCTGTTATCTGAGGCCCTGATGTAACATAACTTCTACACCGTTTACTCGTCTGCAATATTTTACCATAATCTGCCAATATATTAAGCAATGTATGTATTACAGGTTGTTTACAGATAAATCAAATGTAAAAATTAAAATTAGTTGACGTATTATCTTTGTTTACGGTGATGTCAAGGCAGTAGAGGCGGCGCAACTGTAACGATAAGCCTATAATTCCACCCCCTCTGAAGCATGGCATTGGTTTGCTATAATAGGGCTTCAGCGTTAATGGTTGACGGAGGGCATATCTGGAGGGTAACCCTCATAGATATGTATAATAAAGGCTAGATGTCTCGTCTGGGCTGCTGGTCAATTGAGTGGAACGTCTGCATTTGGCGGCCATTTTACCACAGGGCGCGTGCTCACTTGTAGCATGTCATTTAGTGGAGCATATGTACTTTTAAATGACCATAACTTGCTCAATTTTCTACCGATTTTCAAATGGTTTGGTTTGTTATAAACGTCAGAGATGGACCTATGACACTGCATAGTACTTAATGAATAATTTTCATGAATCATGTTAAAGCATCCAGAATTATAGCCACATTAATAGCGTTTGTAAGAAACCAAACCGTTTGAAAATCGGTAGAAAATTGAGCAAGTTATGGTCATTTAAAAGTACCTGCACCTTTAAACACAATGCTATGAGCGAGCTCCCTGTGGTAAGATGGCCGCCAGGTGATGACGTTAGAGACTCCGCCGTAACACATCGAGCCTTTGGCTGCGTCCGAAAACTCTAAATTGCTGCCTTCTGAGGCAGCTTTCCAAGGCAGGAAGGCATCAAGGCATGTCCGAATTCAATGTTTGGTTTACTTCCTGTCTCCGGAGATACCTATGCGTGGACGTACATTAAGAATGTGATTGGTCGAGTCCGGTCGAGTTCGAAAAAATAAAATGGCGGCCAAGGACGCGACTGGACCACCAATTTAGTGTAAATAAAGGTAGATTATCACTTTTTACACCTTTTAATTGCATTTCTAGCGAGAAATTAGTATTGTAGTTTTCAAAAATGTGATTAGTTATCACAAAGGCGCTCTCTGCCTTTGAAGTGTGTCCGAAAGTCTTTCTCTGAGCTACCTTCATGCCTCCGAAGTCATTTCCTCATGAGGCAGCGAGGCAACGAGTCACTGCCTTGAGTTTTCGGACGCAGCATTTATTATACATATCTGTGGTGGTGGCCCTGACGTGATTGTCATAGTGACAACAACAACTAAACTCCGCCCACAGGAATACATCAGTCGGCAGCTAAGCTTAAACGGCTCTGCTAAGCTAAGCTACTATAGAATCACAACACACTAAACAGACTACACAATCAGAACTCGATACGTATTTCTGAGGCAGGGACTTCATAGAACAAGGAAGACATCAGGCTGGTTTTAGGACAGTGAAAACAGCGCTATAGAGATAAGTACATTTTGTCAAAAATACTTCGTTTTTTTCCCCCAAGGAAACATGAATTCATGAATATTGCACACCTTAAATAAATTATACGTGTTAACGCTGATGCCCCATGTAAAAAATTCGTTTTGGTCCCGTAGTCCAAAGACATTAGGGTTTAGGTGAATTGGAGATGCCACATGCTTTCCCCCCAAATTGTGTGTAGATTAACTTGGGTTAGCCTGCAAGTCTAGCATGTAAACTATGGACCAATTTTTCCCCTGAAATAGGGAACCAATCACAGAACGGGGAGTTGTGTTGCTTTTCAATATCAATATACTGTACAGCTACCGGTTTAGTTGCATAGCTTTCAGCTGTGTGCAAACGTACACGATAACAGTTGTTGATGTTTGAAATTATGTCACTTTACATACATCATCTGGAATAATTGAAACGATTGGCTATGAGCTACCTACAGACGTATTTGATAGACATTCGTAGCGCCCAATAAACGGCTCTGGGCATTCGTAAACCTAGCTTCAAATACGAGAAAATGAGCATGTGGTTCCCAGACCATGTCTAATTCTCTGAGACTGGTCTGGTGTTAGCCAGGCTAAACTTGGGTAATAATTAACCAGTTTTCACCAAGAATATAGCCATAGATGCTGGAATGCCATTAGTTAATAAATAAATAAAATAATGCAGTAGTCTGTGGTAAAGCAGTTTTTGAATTTCTTGCAAGTGGCAAGGCCTATTATTTTGCAATTCTGTTTAGTGTCTATACAATAGTGCACAATATGTTTTGCGCATTTACAAGGTTTTCATGTAAAAATGTAATGGTATTATTTATTTATTGTTATACTGCAAACAGTGCTAACTTAAATACCCAATACGATTTTCCCGTTAAGTTTCAATGTTATTTATTGTAACATCAATAATAGTGAATTTTAACATAAATGTAACATAAATAAAAAAATCTGTTAGATTCATGCTGTTGACTATAAATCAGGAAATAAAGTAAGTACCTTGATGTTACAATGAATAATAGTGAAATTTAAGAATACCATTATATTTTCTTATGAAAACCTTGTAAGTGGTTTCAAAATATATTGCGCATTTAGAAGGTTTTCATAAGAAAATGTTGTTATTTTTAAATGTACTATTATTTATTGTAACTTGAGTTTTTTTTTAATTCTTGATTTTACAGACAACAACATCTACCATATTTTGGACTATTTAGATGTGTATTTCACACACGTTCATGTGTACAACCCATAGCTTCCACCTTTTAGTTTTTTTACCATGCGGTACCATTTCCTGCTTGCTGCCAGTTTGCATGACAGATACGTAAGATGCAGATGCTTGGTAGATGAGCAACAGGAAGTCTGCAGATTGAGACTGGCAAACAGGCCTCTTGCAAAAGTGATCGATAAGTCTTATTCTGTCAAAGTAGATGATTGGGTGCTATTCATATATTTAATTCAAGTAGTAAACATCTATAATTTCTCATTGTTTATAATGTCCATTTTGTTTCCTATTTCTTTCAGCTAGGCAGCACATAGTCTAAGATAAAGGGGCTATTTTGAGTGGGAGGATACAGTAGCCTAGTATGCTGCCAATTATCTCTTTTAATCTTCCTGGTCTATTTTGCAGACAATACCAACACTGGATTGGTTGACATGTATTGTGTGTGTCAAAAACAAGCGGCTGCCTTGCTGTGTTGGCATTTGTGCTGCTCTGCAGGCATTGAACGCAGATGCGAATGATAAAAACAGATACTGTAGCATCCTCAAACAGCGTGTGAATTCTGTCTCGCATCAATTACTGGCAAGTTGGCAAGACTGTAACCACATTTTCAGGATTGCAGTCCCAGAGGGGGTTGGCATATCTCTTTCATCGTCTGTGGTTGCTATGGCCCTGTTAGCTAGATTTGTTAGGATAGTCGTGGTGTGCATTTTATAGTTTTTATCACTGTTGGAATGGCCTGATTTTAACCACACTTGAATCGCTATTTTACAAAAAATAAAGTTTTCATTTTACCTATAAAGGCTGGAATGGGCGATAATTTTTAATTTTTGAAATGCTTTTTCTTAAAGGTAAAGTTAATAAAAGTGACACTAAATTGATTTGTAATCTGTTTTTTTGAGCAGCATGACCAGACAAGACAATAGTGGTCTCATCAACCAACCAACAAGTTTGGGAAACTTGAAAAAGGGATTACGATTCAGTTTAGAAATTGCTTACGGGTTTTAAATGATCTTTTTTAAAAGGCCTGGTGCATAATTTTTTAAAAACACTTTGGAAAGGGAGTCAGGCCGAGTACCAAAACACACTTGCAGCCAAACAGCAGTAAGGGGCGTGTCTACTAACCGACATCGTTGCCTGTGATGGGCATGTGTGGGGCAGGTCTATTAAAAGAAGGTCCAGATTTGATTGGGGTAGGTGTGTGTTTGTTAAGGTGATTTTAAATATCAACTCTGGGTTTCAGAGATCATGCACCCCGCCTTTAAAGCTATTTTCTTAGAATTGGTTTGAAGATAATATTTGCGATCACAGCTGTGTCCAGTCCAGAAACAAATCCAGGAGTCCTGCTGTCTTGGGAGTTCATGAGAAGCATGTCAGTATAGAGCTCAAGGCATTGTCTTGTAAGTAGGTCACAAGCCACGCAGAGTTCTGAGATACTGCAAGAACCTCATTGAGGATTTATCAACTTACTGCTGGAAAACAAGCTGTGCTTTTATGACTTTGTACAGTATGCTTTACATTGCATCTTAGTCTTGGGCAAAATAACTATAACTATAAAAATAATTTTTCAGCAGAATTACTTTAATATCCACAATAAAAGCGAGACGAAGAAAATGAAAGTTTAGGCCCAATCCCATTTCTCTGTCTTACCCCTTACCCCTACCCCTTAGTTTTGCACATTCACGAGAGCGAAAAGGCTATCCCAATTGGTCCTTACTCTCACGTGAACATCTTGAGCACCCTTCTTGCTGTGTTTGCACAGCATACGTGTCGTGAACGTGCATATCTGATGTCTGCATAAACAGGCTGCTCTGTAGTGTGCATTGCAAACACATGCTTACTTGTGTTTGCCCACCAAACACAAGTAAGGGAGGGACCACCTGCTATCATACCATTGGGACTGAATGCAATGATCGAAAGAACATTTTATGGTGTTAAGCATTCCACAGACGACTTACATTTATAAAAATACTGTTGCTTCACAGCAAGAAAGTCCCTGGTTTGAGCCCCGGCTAGGTCAGGTGCTCTTTCTCTGTGGAGTTTGGATGTTCTCCCTGTGTCTGTGTTGGTTTACTCTGGGTACTCTGGTTTCCTCCCACAGGCCAAAAATATGCAGGTTAGGTGAATTGGAGATGCCAAATTATGTGGATGATCCAATTGTATGGATTGACCAGTTCTCGCCATAAATATATACCCATAGATGCTGGAATGGAGTCAAGAATAAATAAATAAAAAACGAACAAACATGAGTTCTATTAGGATATAATGACACTTTTATCCAGCATAACAAAAAATGTTTTTGTAGAGAATCATCAATTGCACAGTTAAAAGGATAGTTCACCCAAAAATGAAAATAATGTCATTAATGACTCACCCTCATGTCGTTCCAAACTCGTAAGACCTCCGTTCATCTTCAGAACACAGTTTAAGATGTTTTATATTTAGTCTGAGAGCTTGTTGACCATTAAAAATTAAAAATATATGTAAGGTATACTGTCCATATCCAGAAAGGTAATAAAAACATCATCAAAGTAGTCCATGTGACATCAGTGGGTCAGTTAGAATGTGTTGAAGCATCCAAAATACATTTTGGTCCAAAAATAACAAAATTACGACTTTATTCAGCATTGTATTCTCTTCCGCGTCTGTTGTGAAGCGCATGCGCGAGACTAAAGTAACTGCAGTGACGCGGATGATGTATGACGCAGCTGACGTGTTATCTGGTGCACCCCAGCTGTTTTTTTTGTGCGCCCAGGCTTCGTTTACAGTCTGAGGGAGACGCACACTGTAAGTTTTTTTTTAAAAAAACTTCGCAAACATGTCTGAGGATAACAGGTCATCCATGTCTCTGCAGTCATGTGCGCATGCGCTTCACAACAGACACAGAAGAAGAAGACAATGCTGAATAAAGTCATAATTTTTGTTATTTTTGGACCAAGATGTATTTTCGATGCTTCAACACATTCTAACTGACCCACTGATGTCACATGGACTACTTTGATGATGTTTTTATTACCTTTCTGGACATGGACAGTAAACCGTACGTAAATTTTCAATGAAGGGTCAACAAGCTCTCGGACAAAATTTAAAACATCTTAAACTGTGCTTTGAAGATGAACGGAGGTCTTACGAGTTTGGAATGACATGAGGGTGAGTCAATAATGACATTATTTTCATTTTTGGGTGGGCTATCTCTTTAATGGAGCAGTGTTATGAATGCTTGTGACATTTACGCATTAGGCAGACAATTTTATCCAAAACATATACATTTTATGCGTATACGTATTCCTTAGGAATTAAACCCATGGCCTTTGTGCTGCTAACACAGTGCGCTACAGCAACACTAGAGACAATGCTTTTATTTTTGATTCATTTTCTTTATTACATGTATTCTTAGCATAATAATTTAAATATAAACATGAATTTGTTTAGTATTCAGTGATCATTTATTGATTTTGCTGACATCATTTTTTTTTTAGACTTCTGACTTGAGGTTTCTGATTTTATCTGCTTTTTGGCCCATAGTTAATCAGATGTTTCTTTCTCTTTTAGGTGAATTTCGTAGTATGTCAGCTCTGTGCTCTTCTCACGGCGGTGTGGTTCAGACTTTATCTTCACCCCAGCAAAACCAGTCCATTTGTGCGACATGTGGTGGCCACACTGCTGGGCATCTACTTTGCTCTCTTTTGCTTTGGCTGGTGAGTCTTAACCCTCACACTCGTGCATGTTCCTCAAAGTAATCAAAAACTATCTCCCTAACTGCTAGACCGCAGGATATGTGCTAGCGGGACGTTCTAGAAAGAAGAAACAAACAGCAATCGATAGAAAATCTAGCCGTCTGTGACGACAGACATTTGATACAGAATAAACAGACAGCATTTACTGGACAATATTGAGAGCCGAAGCTGACTTCTGTTGTACATTTGTTAAGTATCATATTATATGTGGTGTTATTCGATTACAAACACTTATACCACGGGTCTGTTGAATGCTGCATTCTGATTGGCTGAGAAATGTTCTATGGGTGTTGATTATTTTTCTGTAAACCGCACACCTAACTTGTCAAATGTCTTAAAAATAGGCACCAGAGCAATGTTTGTGGTAACCGTGGTATAAGAGGAATAATTGACTCCGGTCCTTTGAATTATTTGAAAATAATGCACACCCGCGGTGTAACGGCACTCCGCTTCGCGTCGTGCCGCATTACCACCTTGGTGTGCATTATTTTCTTATAATTCAATGGCCCGTCGTCAATTATTCCTTACATGTATGATTTCCTCGAATACATCCAGGGTTGCCGTTGGGAGAAAAACGCATTATTTAAAAACGCATTATTTTTTAGTGGGCTAAGAGACGCCTTCATGAGAAAGACACAAGTGAAGCAAACTGTGCAAGAAAGATTGAAACCGATCTTGCAGTTCATTCGCAATTCAATTATAAAATGGTTTAGTGGCTTGTATCAGACAGATATAGATCCTCATCTCCAGTATACCAATTGATAACCTGCCAGAAATAACCATTTTAATGCTATTAATAGAGCAACATTAGAGAAAGCTAACATAGTTTTAGATACATTAGTGCGTGTGTTCTGAGCTTCACACTAAAACTTATATTGACATCTCGGTGGTGGCTAAAATCCCGAAGTCATTAACATCTCATTTAATAAGACAAACAGATCAATAGGCTACACTCATTAAAGGTCACGTTCTTCCTGATCCCATTTGGAACAAACCCTAGTTAGTGTGTAATGTCGCTATAATAGCATAAATAATACCTGCAAAATTATAAAGCTCAAAGTTCAATGTCAGGCGATATATTTTTTTAACAGAATTCGCCTTTCAAAGCCTACTGTACAGCGAACGGCCAGTTTGGACTACAGCCCTCTACATCCTGCTTTAATGACGTCAGTAGAACAGTTTTTTGACTAAACTCCGCCCACAGGAATACGTCGACGGCAGCTAAGCTAACGGCAAGCTAAGCTACTATCGAATCACAACACACTAAACAAACTACACGATTAGATCTCGATACGTATTTCTGAAGGAGGGACTTCATAGAACAAGGAAGACATCAGCCTGTTCTTAGGACAGTGAAAACAGCGCTATAGAGAAGTAAATAATGCGTTTTTTTACACGTGAAACATGAACTGTTATATTGCGCACTGTAAACACAATCAAAGCTTCAAAAACACAGAAAGAATGGGACCTTTAAATTAAATATCTACATACTGTACGTTAGCCTCTTTTCTGTTCTGCTTTTCATGTAGCATCTTCAAGGATCCAGGATAAACCATTAACGTTTATGTAACTAATTTAGTGTGATGGATATTCTTATTAATGTACTGTAAAAGCCATAAAGTACAGTGATAATGCCACCTTGTTGTTCCTGCGTAGTCATCCCGAAGCAAAACATTTGGTGCACGTAACTGGTCCTCTCTGTCATTATCTGTATAATAAGAAAGAAAATGTGAAGAGCCTCACGTGCGATGTAGTGTTTGGAAATAAAGCATCACTCTCTTTTATAGGTATGCACTTCATTTCCTGCTCCAGAGTGGCATAACTTACGGCATTATGATTCTGACGGGAGTCGAGCACATGCACAAGTAAGTCTGTTGTTCACAAGCATAAAGAGAGCTTTGCAGAAGAGTCTGTTTTCAGATGTAACTTATAGCATGTAAAAATTACATGTGGTCAACCGTAAAGATAACTTAAAAAATTAGTCAATTTTCTTAAAAAAAATTACTCACCACCATGTCATCCAAAATGTTGATGTCTTTCTTTGTTCAGTCGAGAAGAAATTATGTTTTTTGAGGAAAACATTACAGGATTTTTCTCATTTTAATGGACTTTAATGGACCCCAACACGTAATGGTTTTAATGCAGTTTAAAATTCAAAGTTTCAAAGGACTCTAAACGATCCCAAACGAAGTGTCTTATCTATCATTTTTGACAAGAAAAATAAAAAATATACACTTTTAAACTTCTGTCTATCTCTGGTCCTGTGACGCGCCAATGTGACCTCACATAATTGCGTAATGCCGTGGAAAGGTCACGTGTTACATATATGAAACGCACATTTGCGGACCATTTCAAACATTAAACTGACACAAAAACATTAATTAGTATCATTCGACATACAACAATGTCGTAACGGTCCTCTTTCTCCACACTTGTAAACACTGGGGTGGTAGTTTCGCATACGTCATGCGTGACCGTTTGACGTGATGACGTGTTGCGTGAGGTCGCGCTGGCGCGTCACAGGACCAATGATAGCCGAGAAGTTTTAGAAGGTTTAAAAGTGCATATTTTTTATTTTTATTGTCAAAAATGATAGACAAGACCCTTATGCCTTGTTTGGGATCGTTTAGAGTCCTTTGAGACTTCTATGAAACTGCAATTTTAAACTGCATTAAAACTGTTAAGTGTTGGGGTGATTAAAGTCCATTAAAATGAGAAAAATCCTGGAATGTTTTCCTCAAAAAACAAAATTTATTTTCGACTGAACAATAAACGACATCAACATTTTGGATGACGTGGTGGTGAGTAAATTATCTGGATTTTTTTTTAAATGGACTAATCCTTTAAAAACATTTTAATAACTTAAAGGGATAGTTCATTCTGTCATCATTTACTCACTTTCATGTTGTTACAAACCTGTATAAATTTCTTTGTTCTGATGAAGACAAAGGAAGATATTGTGAGGAATGTTTGTAACCAAACCGTTCCTGAGCTCCATTTACTTCCATAGTATGAAAAAAGAATACTATAGAAGTGAATTGGGCTCACAAACATTCCTCACAATATCTTCATTTGTGTTCATCAGAACAAAGAAATGTATACGGGTTTGTAACAACATGAGGGTGAGTAAATGATGACAAAATTTTCATCTTTGGATGAACTATCCCTTTAACTTGCAGGGTTTTCAGTTGGATTGTCCTTTTTACCCTGTTTAAGTACTGTTATACAATACAATACTCTCCTGACGAATGTGTGGAAACTGACCCCGAGATAATTATAATAAGAAAGAGATCATTCACTTCACTCGCTGACCACCAGGCACTCCTCATGAGTGTAATAAAATCTGCCATTATTCCCCGCTGCTATCTCCTGCCAGCTGCCAAAAACTTTTTACTAGGTAGTAAATATAAAACTGCCTCCATGTCAGACTCTTGCCAAATGGCTCTTTAGGGACATTTTGTTTCAAATGAGGTGATATTACTGTCATAAGAAGATTCAGAGGCAGTTGTGAGGTACTTTAGATGATTCTTCCTGTCTTTTAGGCATTTACTATTGGTGGGTTCTCTTAAATGGTTTGATGTGATTGCTTTGTGTCATTTTAGACAACATCCATTGGTTGAAAGTATGTTTGGCCTATTTTCAATGATTTTAAAGGATAGTTCAGCAAAAAATGAACATTATCTCATGATTTACTCATTCTCAAGCCATGCGAGATGTATATGATTATCACAAGTTAGAAGTCTAAAACAAGGATTTTAACCATGTAATGGCGGCATCTAGTGGAGGGATTGTGAATTGCAACCAACCTCAATTTCGAAACACAATGATAAGCTACAGTAGCTGCCAAAGGACAAACATGTCTTCGCCTGAGACAATGTAGGGATTATGTAAGGTCTTTATACACTCACCTAAAGGATTATTAGGAACACCATACTAATACTGTGTTTGACCGCCTTCAGAACTGCCTTAATTCTACGTAGCATTGCTTAAACAAGTTGCTGAAAGCATTCTTTAGAAATGTTGGCCCATATTGATAGGATAGCATCTTGCAGTTGATGGAGATTTGAGGGATGCACATCCACGGCACGAAGCTCCCATCCCACCACATCCCAAAGATGCTCTATTGGGTTGAGATCTGGTGACTGTGAGGGCCATTTTAGTACAGTGAACTCATTGTCATGTTCAAGAAACCAATTTGAAATGATTTGAGCTTTGTGACATGGTACATTATCCTGCTGGAAGTAGCCATCAGAGGATGGGTACATGGTGGTAACAAAGCGATGGACATGGTCAGAAACAATGCACAGGTAGGCTGTGGCACTTAAACAATGTCCAGTTGGCACTAAGGGGCCTAAAGTGTGACAAGAAAACATCCCCCACACCATTACACCACTACCACAGGCCTGCACAGTGGTAACAAGGCATGATGGATCCATGTTCTCATTATGTTTATGCCAAATTCTGACTCGACCATCTGAATGTCTCAACAGAAATCGAGACTCATCAGACTAGGCAACATTTTTCCAGCCTTTAACTGTCCAATTTTGGTGAGCTCGTGCAAATTGTAGCCTTTTTTCCCTATTTGTAGTGGAGATAAGTGATACCCGGTGGGGTCCTCTGCTGTTGTAGCCCATCCGCCTCAAGGTTGTGCATGTTGTGGCTTTACAAATGCTTTGCTGCATACCTCGGTTGTAACGAAAAATCCGAAGCACCATTTACTACCATTATAAAGCTTGGAGGACCCAGGGCGTTTTCTAATATGACTTTCGTCTGAAAGATGATAGTCATATGCTTGAGGATGGGATCATTTAAATTTTTCGCTGAACTATCCCTTTAAGCACATGGGGAAAACAGTTTTGCTGGCCAGCAAAACACTCGCATTGTTAAATATACAAAAGTCGCAGTACATTCACGCACACACACCTCTGGTCTATCTTTGTACTTACACCTGCAGTCTTTGGGGAGCTGAGCTGAATGTGTCATCACAACCGCACAAGTGTGTGTGCTTGTGTGTATGTGTGTGTTAATGAGAGGGCTTTTGGTTTTATTCAAATGACCTTTGAGATCCTATATGTCCTTTTTTGGTAATATCTTCCAAATTGCTTCCTAAATTAGATTAGTATATCATAAGGGGTTTGTATTTCCATGAAGCGGTTTATTTTAGTTAGAATACGAGATTCCAGTAAAGGTTAATAATACTGTAAAAAGTCCACAATATAAATAAGCAAGCATGCACATTATCTTCAGTAATGATGAAATAACTCTGTAGATTTGCAGTGTCATGCTATCAGGGGATATGCATGTGTGCTTTTCCAATCCTCCACAGTTTCAGTTTCCTCAGGTTTTTTCCTGTAGTGTGGAAAAACAGGGTAGTCATTTATTTGTGTGGAAAACAATGGCCTGTATACACAAACACACATCATGCTGTTCAGCCTCTGCAGATCAGAAACTATCACTGTTGAGATTTTAACATCATTGAGCTCTGCTTGTTCTTCTTTCTGGGTTCTGATCAGTTGCTGTCTTTGTTAAAGCTTTGATGTCATTGGTCAGTGAAGGGAATTTATAGGACTAAGAAAAGTGACATCCTCTCTATCCGTGTGAATTCAAAGGGATTAGGCAGTTGCTAGGATGCTATTGATGGTTGCTAGGTGGTTGTTTATTGGACCAAGACAGAAAAGACCACCCCCAAGCACGAAAAACGTCCCGGTGTGTAAAGACCTTTAGATATGGTTCAGATCAATTCTTTAATAATTATTTATTTATAAGACAGTTCACCAAAATTTTTAATTCTGTCATCATTTACTCACCCTAAGTTGTTCCAAAGTTGTATACATATCTTTGTTCTGCTGAACACAAATTGGGATATTTTGAAGAATGTTGGTAACCAGATAGGTCTTGAGGCATCATTTACTTCCATAGTATTATTTTTCCTATGGAAGTCAATGGTAATCCAGATCAGTTTGATTACAAATATTTTTCAAACTATCTTCATTTGTATTCCAAAGAACAAAGATATTTATACAATGGAATTTTCATTTTTTTGGCGAACTATCCCTTTAAGAATATATGACCGAAGCACAACTGGCATCAGGAATAGTTCACCAAAATATGCAATTTCTCTCATAATTTACACATTCTTATGTGTCAACCCAGATGTATATGAATTCCTTCTTTCAGTTGAATACAAATGAATAATGTTATATTAAAATGATGTCATTGCATCTTCAAATAAGCTCTTAAAGGTGCAGTGTGCAACTTTTTGAATGATCTTTTGTCAGAAATGCAATATAATATACATGGGTATGGGCCGGTATGAGATTTTGGCAGTATGATAACCTTAAGCAAAAATACCACGGTTTCACAGTGTTGTAGTATTGCCATTGCAACACTAAAATATGTTATTTTCAAATGTCTGCATATATAAACAACAACTTTTTAACTGGACACGATACATTTTATTTTGAAACAACATACAACATGTATGCCAGGTGAAAATAAAGCCTTAAATTATAATATTCTTTCTAAAACGTATACAAATTTATAAAATGAAAATATAATATAATATTAAATGTAAACATCAAATCAATTACATGACTTAATTATTTAAAGGGGCCTTGGCACAAGACTTTAAGATGTCAAATAAATATTTGGTGTCCCCAGAGTACATATGTGAAGTTTTAGCTCAAAATACCATATAAATAATTTATTAAAACACATTAAAATTGCCACTTTGTAGGTGTGTGCAAAAATGTGCCGTTTTGGGTTTGTCCTTTAAAATGCAAATGAGCTGATGAAATTCAAACACTGATCATAATAATGGCGGTTTGTTGCAATTAAAACTCAATTGTGCTTTTCTCTGCACTAAATGTCAGTGCTGTGGTTGGATAGTCCAGATTAAGGGGCGGTATTATTATAATAAGAGCTCCTTATGACATCATAAGGAGAGCCAAATTTCAATGACCTGATTGTAGAGAATGGTTTACCAAAACTAAGTTACTGGGTTGATCTTTTTCACATTTTCTAGCTTGATAGAAGGGCTGGGGACCCAATCATAGCACTTAAACATGGAAAAAGTCAGATTTTCATGCCATGGCCCTTTTAACTAGTTTTATGTAAACGCAGCTTATACCTCGAAACGGTATCACATATCGGTTTTGAAACCTTGACTCTTTAAAACCTTGGTATACCTTGTAACCGGCCCATGCCTAAATATAAACATAACTATATTATCAGTTGTGTAAAGACTTTCATAATGAACTCTTATGTTTTTGTTACCTTAGAATGAGACGTTTTTATCTACATACACAGAGGGTCCCTTTACATGGAAGTCGCCGTTTTTTTGCCACCATGTTTCTACAGAAGCCTTAACGGAAAAACTTGTTTACTAAGTTGTCTCGGACTATGACATGTTTGTCCTGTGGCAGCTACCGTAGGTTTTCTACGCATTTCAAAAGTGAGCCGTGTACTGAGCCATTGGTTGCAATTTGCAACACCACCACTAGATGCCACAAAAAATTACACACTGCACCTTTAAAGCACAAACATCCATGGTTGAAGTAATCCAAATGACTCCACCAATGAGTTTCTTTGTTATCAGCTTACTGCCATATTTAAATTTACCATGCTGATCTGTATGTTGCATTGTATAAGTGACATGTCGATCACTATAAAAGCTTAATTGCTTTCCCTCACAAGCTTTTAGAAGGCATATATTAACCTGCTGAAGTCATTTGGATTAC
Source organism: Misgurnus anguillicaudatus (assembly GCF_027580225.2). NCBI lineage: Eukaryota > Metazoa > Chordata > Actinopteri > Cypriniformes > Cobitidae > Misgurnus > Misgurnus anguillicaudatus. The sequence continues at coordinate 22,544,244 of NC_073354.2, forward strand.
TTTAACCTGCAATTATTGTTATAAATAAGAAAATCTACAGATAACTGCAGTACATTTGAAATGCATAAAAATGTAAATATTATCTTTGCAGATATTGTTTAGTGGTTGCCCTGAGTTATCTCAGTTTCTGCCAAATCACTCGGGTTTACGTCTTTGATTATGGAATGTACTCCGCCGATTTTACAGGGTAAGAATTTACAGATAAAGCTTACTGACATTATATCTAAGATGCAGTGTCATCATGGATCTCTTTCTCTCTACTTCTCCCTGACAGGCCCATGATGGTCATCACACAGAAGATAACCAGTGTGGCTTTTGAGATCCATGATGGTAAGATGGGAGCGTTTATGTGTTTGGTTAAGGGGTTTAGAATACACACACATTGTAATGATGCAGGGTATGGCATTCAAATGATCGTCCAATATGCTGCCAAAGGCCGTGAAAAACTAATTAAAGAAATGGAAGGCACAGAGATGCAATGAAAGCAAATGAAAACAAGCCCCGCCTCTTTCTATTCTCCACGCTTTTGTTCCTCATGGAGATAAATGACCCTGATGATGTGCGGGACCACACGCGGCATTCTTAATATTACCATTATTTCTAAATCATTTCTCTCCATTCTGATGAGTTCAGCTGCTGTCCTGCAAGTCTTTGTCATAGTTGCTTCAGAACAGAGTAGGTCCCCAAATGTGCAAAGGCCCGTTCACACCGTAACTGTAAAGATTAAACTATACTGATAACTATATTAGCGTCCACACCAGTGACCAATAATATCATATTTATTCTGTGCTCGTGTGCTGCAGTCTCACATTTAAAATGTGTGAGCCCTTTAAATTCAAATTAATTTTAATTGGCTGTCAGTGTTTTATCGAAAGTAATTGTTCCTCTGTATCGATGTTGTGTTAGTTTTGGGATGGACTTTACTATTCTCTTTTATATTTACAGTTATAGTTGTCGCCTTGGTGTGAACGGTTCTTAATATTAGGCCTAGGCCGTATTACACCATACTGATAAACTATAATAGCAGAGAGGGACAAAAAGCACTAGCTTACCAATGCGTTTCCACAATTTGTTTTCATTCAGAACACGCTGAAAAGGACAAGGAGATTAGTGATTACATAACCGTAGTTGCAACACGCATTTGGAAAAGCGAGGCGCTACAGAGCACTATTTGTTTAAATTCAAAATACAATTTCACCATTAGATGGGGGTGAATCCTACTTATTATCCCTTTAAATCTTTCCCCGCCATTGACGAGTTATCTCGTCAATTAAGAGCAAACATTTGCATAAAATAAAGTGTTCCTGATGAATTTTTATGTTAATCTGTAATACCGTGATTATCCACTAGATGACTTAACCAATTTATGAAAAAACTGAAGCCAAAACGTTATTTACAAATTTTAAACTCTGTGTATGTTTTGATAATCGCTCTGAATTTGATCTCTAACAAAATTCCTTCACAAAAATGCAATTATTTCAGCTTTTTGAAAAAAATTATTTTTAAAGAAAAATACCCCTATTTAACTCTTTCCCCGCCAGCCAGCGCCAGCATTTTTCATGATTTTCACAAAAGTTTAATGCCTTCCAGAAAATGTTCTTCTTTAAATATATAAACAAACAATATATCAGATGAAAGAACAGACCCTCTGCTTTCAAAAAAAAAAAAAACGTTTCATCCTACCTACATTAGTTCTCTTGTAATCACCTCTCAAACATGGGTAGGTTTATTCAAAAACGCCCAATTTTGAGCAAAAAGCTGAGATAATTCCATTTTTGTGAAGGATTTTAATAGAGATCAGATGCAGAGCGATCTTTAAAACATACACGGAGTTCTTTCTCTTTCACGTGAGGCGCTACTTCCGGGTTGTATAAGTTGCGGAAGTGCCACCTGGTGGATAATAGCGCTATTGTGGAAAGACAGAAAATCTCGTCATTGGCGGGGAAGCGTTTTCTCAATGGCGGCGAAAGAGATAAGAGTTTATAAGCAGAGAAAAAAATATAGATAGGATGAATTTTTTTTCCTGGTTTGTTTGTTTGAAAGCAGAATGTCTGTTCTTTTATTTGATATATTTGTATGTTTATATATTTTTAGAAGAAAATTCTCCTGGAAGAAATTTTGTGAAACTTTTGTGAAAATCACAAAAAAATGCTGGCGGGCCATTTTTAAAAAAAATGGCTGGCGGGGAATGAGTTAACAGTGAGTGGGACGCCACATAGTAGCTTTTGCTTTGTCATGGTGCAAAGTGTCTCCATAATTACAGAATAAGGCCATCATGTGGGCCAGTAAAATACACACATTTTATGAATTATACAAATACTAAATGCACCTTTTAAGTGGTGTTGTAAACACAATGCAAAGTTAAGTTACTTTTACATCTATAGACGGTTTCATCGGACGCACGTGTGGTGACGCGATACGCGTCTGGTCCGTACTTTACTTCCAGTTTCAGTTTTTTTTAATGGTTGACTAGTTGCTAAACTGAACTCTTGAACAAATACCTAGTCGAAAATAACAAATGTTTTGGTTTCCTAATTTACGTTTTGTTTATTTGACTTGTTATATAAATAAACTACGTTTAAAGTACTTTGTTGTTATTTATTCGTAGTGGAGTTTATCGGAAGTTACGTGTTGACCATGAAAGCTGCTTGTTTATGTTGTTACTGCTGAAACCGTCTATAGTATGGAGTCTGAATTAGGAGTCTGAGACATCTATTTAAAATATTAGGTTTGAGTCATGTTACATCTGCACTAAAGCCAGGCTTATCATTGATATATTTGTTAGATATAATCATACTTTTTGTATGTCATTTGTATTGCATAGTTATTGACCATATACAGGAAATAATTATAATTTGTAGAACAAATAGAAATATAAGCACACATAATTTATTGTGATATTTGCTCTTACTGCGATATAAAATTACTTACAACATGTTATAACAGTTTAGTAAAACCCCCTTATCCATATGTAAGAGTAAAATGAAGATGTCTGGAGTCCAGCCACTACCTGTATACAAAAGGTTTTACCCGTTACCCTGAATAAACTGTCATTGATATTCTCTGTGGTCCAAAGGATACTAATAGTGCAAGAAGTCCTTGCTGACCTCCATCACTGCCTCTGGGACTGTTGTTTCTGTATGTGTATAGCTCATTCTCTCCTCTCATAGGGTTGGTCATAGACTTTAATGAAACATGTAAAGTAATTTGTGTTTTTATGTGCATAAGCATGGCGATAAAAGAACAAAAAATTATTTCTTGCCTGCCTTGCCTTATCTTGCAGAAAGACAAACAACAGAGCATCTTCTTTCTCAGTCTAATTGCCTCTGTAAATCTGAGGACCGTGAAAGTTAATCAAAAGAAGCACCATAAAAGTGGCCCATATGACCAGTGTGCTATATTTCAAGTCTTTTGAAGCACTGAATGTAAATTGTTAAATATAATTTAGTGAATAAATATGCCTTTATCTTTACCTATGTTGTTGCAATATGATTAAAAAATCAAGGTAAATACATTCACTTATATTTATTGAATCTATTCGTATTATTTTACACATGTTTTACAACCTAAACCAGAAGAGAAATCAAATTGTAGACCAACCGCACGGAAATCAGCTGTCACTATTGCACCAGAAGGTGGAGAGATGTGACCGAGAGATCAATGTTTTGGATTGAATCTTGGAAAAGTGGAATTGATTGTTTTTCCTTTATTGTTGCAGGAATGGCAAGGAAGGAAGATCAGCTTAATCGCGGTCAAAAACTGCTGGCAATAAGGTTAAAGAAAGTTAACATATAACCTTATTTGTCTTGTCTTATACGCTTGTTAAGAGGGTTATATGTAAACAATATGAAGAGACTGAAGTCAATGACATGGATATCTGGATTTAAAACTATTCATATAGGAGCGGTTTCCCGGACCAGGATTAGCTTAATCCAGGACTAGGCCTTAGTTTAATTAGGAAATATAACTAGTTTTAACAAACATGCCTTACTAAAAACATTGCCTGTGTGCATTTTGATGTAAAACAAAGGGCACTGATGTATTTTAAGATATGTAAGTGCAAGTTGTTTTCAGTTTGGAGAGCTCTTAAAAGTGTTTAATTCTAGGACTAGTCTAATCCCTGTCCGGGAAACCGCCCCATAATATTTTTTTTAATTTTATCATTATAAATTGGGCACAAATTATTGTTCTATCAAATACAAATCCCAAAGGTCCCGTTCTTCCTGTGTTTTTGAAGCTTTGATTGTGTTTACAGTGCTCAATATAATATGTGTTCATGTTTCACGTGTAAAAAAATACTTATCTCTATATCGCTGTTTTCACTGTCCTCAAAACGGGCTGATGTCTTTTTTGTTCTTTGAAGTCCCTCTTTCAGAAATATGTATCGAGTTCTGATTGTGTAGTTTGTTTAGTGCGTTTAGCTTAGTTTGCCGTTAGCTTAGCTGGCGACTGACTGTGGGTGGAGTTTAGTCAAAAAAACTGTTTTACTGACATCATTAAAGCAGGAAGTAGAGGACTGTAGTCCAAACCGGCCGTTCTCTGTAGGCGTTGAAAGGGGATTTCTGTAAAAGAAAATATATCGCCTGGCAGTGAACTTTGAGCTTTAGCATTTTACATGTATTATTTATGCTCTAACAGCAGCATTAAACACTAACTAAAGTTTGAAAAATGGGATCAGGAAGAATGTGACCTTTAAGTTAGTCTTTTATAAAAGTATGTATGTTACTGTAATTGGAAAATCTTTAAACCTTTCCTATGGGTTTGTGTTTTATCCAGGCGGATGCCCAGTTTATTAGAGTACTTCAGTTATAACTGTAATTTCATGGGCATTTTGGCTGGTCCCACCTGCTCCTATAATGATTACATCGCCTTCATTGAGGGCTCCCCCTGTCGTCATAGAGATCAGGAAACCAAAGACAAAGTGAATGGGAAGAGCAGACTGAATGACCCTTCACCAAACGTTTGTATTTTTTGTTTAAGGGACCTCTTATTATACACAAAGTCACAAATCACAAAAGGGCTAAACATAAGCTGCTATACATTATTTGCATTTTTTTCTCAAAATCATATATTTCTCCTTTTCTTTGAATCTGCTCCCATATGGTCAGCTATATTTATAATAATCATAATAATTTATTAAATACTTCAGATTATATTGCATATTTTACATTGCCGTAGTAGAATTAAAAAAGCAAAAATCTTTTAATGTAGAACTTTGCATAAACAATTTTAAGCATTGCTTTATTTGACTAATGTAATAAATATTTACAACTCGCCATGTACAATTGCCATCTTATTGAGTCCTTAACATAATTTGATTTGGTTTTTAGATTAGATTATTTGCTGTATACTTTCATTGTTCAGTATTTTAACCTGCCTCACATAGCAACAATTGCTCAACCAAAGATGTAAGGAACCAAAGAGATTTAAAGATTGTAGTCTATAATGGGCCTGTGTATTGATTTTGCTTTCAGGTCCTTCTGTAATTATATAGATATATATACAGATATAGATAAATAGAGATTGATTGATTGATTCACATCAGTTTCTGACTTTCTGTCTGTTGTCTTTCCACAGACGGCAGTCATCCAAAAGCTGGCAACCTGCTTTATCTCCTTGATGGTCTTCCTCTCCGTCTGCAAAGTCTGTCCTGTGGAGCGTAACGTTGATGATGATTTTATCGCCACCACGCCCATCTATGCTCAGGTGGTCTACCTGTATTTGTCCATGCTGACCACCCGGCCTAAATACTACTTTGTTTGGACTCTGGGTGCGTTGACTTTCTGCCTCTCCTTCTCTTTTCATCTGCCTCGCTTTCTCTCTCCTTAATTTTTATCTAAATTGAGACATACTTTTATACTAATCTACTCTTCACTTCTGTTCTTGTATTGGATATTATGGGTTATTTAATATCGCTGTGTCTGTCGGTCTTTCATCTATTTCCAAATGGTCCTTTTATCCATAATGTGCTACGTGTTTGTCTTATAACTCGTAATGGTATGGATGATTTGTTAAAGCACAAGCAACAGTTTGTCTTTTCCGTTTCACCATCATCATTTATGTTCGGGTATGATAAATTACGCATTGGGATGCATTATCCATCATCATGTTCTGAGGACTGGTTATGTGACCCATTTGAATTAGGATCAACATATTACACAACATAGATTTGGACCTGATATCTTGTGTTGCAGTGCCCCCTTCAGGCAAAAGATGGAACTGAAATAAAGATGTGTGTGATAGTTATTAATGATAAATCATGATGATATATAGAAGGAAATATACTTTTTGTATCTATAACACTTATTTAAACACACATTTAAAATTGAATAACCTATGCTTTATCAAACATATCCAGAAGTCAAAGAATGTTCTTTTCTGTTTAAAAATTAATTGGAAAACGTACCAGTTTTAAATTAACACTTGAAATAGGCATAACATAGTGTGTATATATTTATATATAAGATATTGTCTCACTAATGGAACTTTGTCAGAAATGAAAAATGGCACTTTAGGGTTTTAGACATTGAGTCCATAACATTAATCTCTCTTTTATATCTCCCCACTTCTGATAAAACTATAATCATGCTGTCCTGAATAGCTGATGCCATTAACAACGCAGCAGGATTTGGCTTTAATGGTTATGACAGTGATGGTTTGCCACGATGGGATCTCATTTCCAACCTCAGGATCATGAATATAGAGGTCAGTCGAGCTACTCTGAATTTTCAAAGCTTTATCAGAATTGTTATCATTTTTTTAACAAACCCTCGTGTTTTTTAGTGCGCGACCAGCTTTAAGGTTTTCCTGGATAACTGGAATATCCAAACAGCACACTGGCTTAAAAGGTATGAATTGCCAGACCCTGTGCGTTACATAATTACATGTCACTGCTGTCTACGTTCATATGTACATTTTTTAAATAATTCATGACCTAGATTTTTTGAAGAATCCATTGACGCCATCTAATGGTCCCAGGGGCCATTTAATTTTATAATATTTAATATTTTTAGATTTAATGTAATAAACAAATAAGCATGTCTTTTTACTGTAGGAAATGACACTTCATGTGTATTTTCTTGTGTAGGGTGTGTTATGAACGTTGTCCTTATAACCCCACCGCTGCCACCTTTCTGCTGTCAGCCATGTGGCACGGCGCTTATCCAGGATACTACCTCACCTTCCTCACGGGCATTGTCATCACACTTGCAGCCAGAGCAGTGAGTGACATAACACTGTACCAAATGTAAAAAACAAACACAAAAAAAATCATAATGCTTAATGTATCTGTAATATAATAGAAATCCTTGCTATATTAATGTCTCACAGATTAGCAGGACCCGCCTGTAAAATTCAGTTTGACTATTGTTGTTAGATTGCGATCTTGCATTAATTTAAAGGACAAGTTTGGTATTTTACACTTAAAGCCCTGTTTTCAGATTGTTTATGATAAAATAGAACGGTCTTTTGCAGCGATTTTTGTTTGAGCATATCAGTGAACACCCCTGACCACTTGGTGAGTTTCACGTCTTTTTAAACGAAGGTTTAATGCATTTTAGGAAGGATTGTTTCAGTGCAGCTATACACCCATTGTAGAGGTGGGAGGTGATACAACAAACACCCCGAAAATTCTCGGGGTAGCCGCATATGTCGAAATTTCAGTCAAAACCGTTCTATTTCATCATAAACAATCTTAAAACAGGGCTTTAAGTGTAAAATACCGAACTTGTCCTTTAAGTAGATATGATTACTAATCAAATTGTATTTTTTCCTTAGGTAAGGCATAATGTCAGACCATACTTCTTGGGATCACCTACTCACAAGTTCATATATGACATCATCACATGGGCGGCTACACAGATTGCCATTTGTTACACAGTGGTACCATTTGTGCTGCTTTCTGTGGGCCCTTCGCTCAAGTTTTACAGGTGGGGGACAAATAACAAGAACAAAGTACAAATAGAGACAGAGCGCAGTTATGAAAATGTGAAAACCACGCCCACCGGGGGGAAAACAATCCAACCGTCTCCACTGACTTTGTATTGCGAGAGGCCGCCTCCTTGTCATTTCTGGCCCATAACAAAAACAGAACAATGCCCAAAAGTCGCCGTGCGACAAAATGTACAGCCAACAAGCCAAAAACCCAGAAATAAGTTTTTATAAGCTGTCGAGCTGTAAAACTCAGCCTTTAAGAAGAAAAAAATTGGATCGCCGACTACGTTTTCCCCTTGTGGACGCAGTTCTACTAATAGTAGTTCTATGAAAAGTTGCCTGCTTCCACTTTTGTGTCTTTAAACACTCGTTTTTTTGGGGGTCGCAATACAAAGTCAATGGAGACGAATGGATTGTTTTACCCCCGGTGGGCGTGGTTTTCAGGTTATGACGCGCTGCGCTCTGTCTCTATACAGGGCTTCTGAGTAATTCAATTAATTTACCTACTCTCTTCACCACTCTTGTAGGTCTTGGTACTTTTCCCTCCACATAGGCTGTATATTGTTGGCCATCGCTCTGCCTGTGAAACCACGCCATCTTCGGCTGAAAGAGCAACAGGCTGCCCTCCAACCAAGTCTGGAGATCACAGACAGCAACCAGAAACAAAAAGCTACATGAGTCCTGAAACGCCTTGCTGCATTTCAACATACACACAGACTGGGCACACGTACCTATTCTCAAGCCACACATGAAAAGAGTCATCCCTTGGCTCAGTATAGTGGTACCAGGATTTTACCATGATTTGAGATGATGGAATAAAACCTGCCTGGTATAAGGTGGAGTTGCCAAGAAAACATAGTTGTATAAAATTACTTTGTGATCCAACTTGCCACAGCAAGTATTAGTGTCCTGACCTAGTGGTCTAATTTTGGGCTATAAATATAATTTGCTGTAGACAAGACCAATACCAATTGGAAAACAATGGCATTATTATATTTAAAAACTAAATGAGTTCATATGAAAGGAGTACCCAAAATAAATATAAAGTTGTCCCCAAAATAAAGACATGAATGAAGATACAGCAGCTTACGATTTGATTTCGTAAAATGGGGCCCTTGGATTTTTTTGTCATGTTATGTTTGTTGTAACGTCTTGTCCATGTAGTCTTCACATCAAACTCTGAAAGTTATATGTAGTACATTTCCACTATAAAGACCAGAGATTATTTTCCCATAAACAAAAGTATTAGACTTATCACATCTCATTTGGGAGTGTTGAAAAGTAATCTTTAACCTGTACTGGAATGTTAAGGCAACATCTGGGGGAAAGTGTCTGATAGTACTGTTAATTGTTCGACCTTTGCAAGTCAGTGACAGTGAATCTGTATGTATAGTTTTGCACATTTTGGCCACAAGGTTTGGCCTGCTGAAGGTTAGAAATGAAGCTGATGTCTGTGTTCAAGTTCATTGAAATCGTGTAGGAGGTCCTCTGTCTGTGTGGACCTTGAATTTATTTTATTTTTTAAATTATGTGATTAAAAGGGGCCTTTTACTACTTTGTGGTGTATTTTGTTCACTGGTAACCATTTTGTACAGGTCATGTGCAGTTCCAAATTAATAATTCAGTAATAAAATGTCTGAAATATATTGATTAGTTACAAAGCTTTGTGCTATGAGTATCTCATGCTTAACATCTACCTTTTGCCCTGCAGACATAAAACATGCACTTTGCGCCATCACAAGTAATAAGTTACCTGATCTTGGTTGCATTATGGTGTAGAGACTGTACAGATAAGGAAAAATGTCAACCACAGAATAAAATGAGAAAGACTTATAACAATTAATAATGTGCACACTTTACATCAACAACATTGAGCACATAATGAAGTAATCAGATTATATATCTTAAACAGTCTCGTTTTAAAAATTGTAGGGTATCAACTTATTTTTTTGTAAAATACAGAGAAAAAGAAATGTTTCAATATGAGAGTTAACTGTAAAAAATAATTTAAATCCATATAATTTAATTCCAGTGACCTATAATATTATTTCATTGAGATAATGAAATAGGACTAGATGATTTTCAAATTACCATTTTAATCAATAGAAAATAACACGTGTGGAACAAAAATAACAATTAGTAAAATAAATAAATAATGGATATGAAATTGTTTGTTTTTATTTTATTAAATAAACATTTATTGTATAATATTAAAATAAAAATAAATTACTATTGACAGCATCTTACGAAGTTTACCTTTAGCTTACCTTTAGTTTTAACTCTTCAGCAAAAAATGTACAACTAGATTTGTTATTATTAATAAGTTCAATAGGTCAATAAATCAATCAATAAACGATTGTTTTTTTTCATAAAGATTTACGATTTACCACAAAATTAACAAATGTGTGTATGTTTTGCATACTTGTGAGGAGATTCGAGTAATAGACGTGACGTCACGCCGTGTGTTGCCAGGGACTCGCCGTCTCCGGGAAGAAGCACACAGCTCGCCCTTCCTCCTCAAAATGGCTGTTGGTAAAGATGGTGAATAGGAGGAAGCGCCACGGATCGACATCTGAAGAGAAATACTCTCTTTAAACGAACCTCCATACAGCAAAGCATTTCGACGTTTCTTCTTTGTGAGGTACGGCTCAGGGTTTAAATCGGGTTTAAATCGCGTTTGTGGGTTGATGCCGCTTGTGATTGACAGTTCATAGACTATTTATCATGTCAGTTTACACGAGCATCAGGCTGTAAAAGTCTAACATTTTGATTATTTACTGCGAATAAGGTTTTGTTTGTAGTGTAACTGTACTGATATACTAAATATGCCGCTGTTTAATCTGCTCGGTGTTGTTTTATAAAGATTCATTGGCTGCTCTCCCATAGGGAATTACATTCGGTGCATCAACACGCAGACATTTCGACCTTGTAGTAATAGATGAGACACAGCCCGTCCTGTTTATTTACAGAAATGCATTCTTTAGTATCAACTTACAAAACATTTATACAGCTAAATGTATATATCTAAAGGTGACTTTATAATGTTGCAGGTGTAATTGTTTTGTGCTTTATTTCCTGAGGACCCATTTATCCTAATTAAATTGTCATTTTAGGTTAATGAAAGTTTAATTTTATTAATATCAATATTGTTAATATTGCTGTCAGCTTGTACACGTGCATCTAAAACATCAAAATCAGTATAGTACAGAATACATACATACATACATACATACATATCTGTATATATTTTGTTATGTCTATATTGATGTTTCTAATTCAGACATCAAAATACAACAGTGATAAAATTATATGCTTACTAAAACATGACTGTATGTGTACTTGCCTGGTTCCTATATAATGTAAGTCTTCTGCTATATAGACCCACCCAGCACTCCTTCTGCTTCCCATAAACAACATTTGATGTCATTCTAGAGCAGACAGTACATCAGTCACATCTGCATCATAGGCATTTGACAAAAAGCAGAAGACACTGTCACATGTTCATATAGATACTTTTAGGCAGTAAATAGCTGCTTGGACTCATCAAGCTGCCATATTTTCTTTGTCTATTGCTGCATTTGCATTTAATAAATCCCAGCCTTAATTAAATGCTCAGTGAAGTGCCACATACCGGTGCAGAATAAAGGTCAAACGCTTTAATAATATTATTATTATTAAAAATGTATTTGCATCGATTTGTGCTAGTTTTTTTCCATGCACACAGGGTGGTACAGGTTGTGTGTGTGTGTGTGTTGTGTCCTTATACATAAATAGAGAAACGGTTGTTATCAAGGACTGTGACTTGGAGACCACTGCTATCTCTCTATAACATTTATCTACGCCAGCCCCCTTTCTCCTGACATTTAAATTTAATTGCCTGTCTACAATCTCCCATTGCGCTGGGAACAAAATAATGCTTTATCAATGATTACTTAAATCCAATAGCCTTTTAAGGTGTACAGATTCGGCTTTTCCTAACACATTTGCCTCCCTATGCAGGGTGTCTGTGTGTTGAGCGGCAATCATGGACACCACAACCTCCATCAAGATGACCACTCTGGCCATCCAGAATCTCTTCGGCTATGTGGAAGAAGAGAACCTAGCTGCTGTAAAAGCCCATCTCGACAAGTTTAAAGAGGTGGATGGACGGAGTGATGTAAGTCTTATCTAATTTAAATCCATAAAAGTGACACAAGATGGTCAGCTGAAATGTTGATTAAAATATCTCTTTTTCTTTTGGTGTCTCTTATAATTTCATTGACAGAATGGACAGACTCCTCTGATGTTGGCTTCAGAGCAGGGCAGTCTTGAGATTGTTCAGGAGCTCATCCGAAGGGGAGCAAATGTCAATTTGGATGATGTGGTGAGATAATGTTTTTTTTTAGCTGTTAGCTGTTTAGTAGCTTCCATACTTACTTCCATTCTACCAGATCATGTACAGTCCTGGTCTCCTTCCAATTTTTGTTTCAAGAGCATATCTAATTACTTAAAGTTATTTATTAAAGCGTTATATCCTGCAAATTATCTAATCTTACTAAACATAAAATTTTCATGTGGTGACACCCAATTTTTCACCCAATACCTACCTGCAAAAATATTTGTAAAAATTGCATTTTGAAATTAGATAGACTTAGAATCTTAGACAGACACATAAGTCAGTTTGAATATTTAAACGTTACTTTATTTCTTGATATTTTTTGTCAAATATTAAAGGGGTGGTTCAATGTTATTTCAAGCATTCTGACTTATTAACACAGTTATAGAGTTGTTTCCTCATGCTTAACGTAGGCAAAGTGTCAGAAGAGCAGTTGGGCGTGTTGCAGAGTATTTCTGTGCCGAATGCACTTCGGCAGGGTTTGTACAAGTTTCGGAAAGTTTTTTTCGATTACAGGTCCAGCTGACATTTCAGGGGTTTTCTATACGTACTTCTTTATATGGGCGCTTCCCCCGGAAAACCGGCCCACCCGTCAATCAGCGGGAGACGCTAGAACTTGCAAACATCATATCACGTGACAGCTTTGTTTAATTTCAAAACTCAACATTGGCACGAATGAAGTAGTGTGTTTTTGGATGTAAGGAGAAGAAAGTCAGCCTTATGGAAACAATGGATATAGTTTATTATCCAGGGTAGCAGCGGAGTTTTGCGTGTGTGTTTGATGCGCTGGATTTTCCCAACCGGGTCATGAGTTGCACGCGGTAAGTCTTATGTTGGAAATAGGCGCGTGCATATTATATAAATGACACGAACATGAAGTGAATTATAAGTTCAACAGTGTTGTAAAGTGTTGCATGAATTGTACTTGCTCCTCCCGTGGTATAACTCCTCCTTCTTCATTTTTTTGTACGTTATCGGAAAGATTCGGTAAAGCTAATCTTTCTTTTATAAATCTGATTAAACTAAAGACTCTTCGGAGATAAAAATGATGTAATACTAATCTATAGGTACTCCATATTAACATCAGAAGTGCAGAAACAGCGTGTGTTACCTGAGCTTTAATGTCCTGTGTAAGGTATGGTGCCCCTTATACTGTGCCTTAGGGCTTTTCATACAATATAGCTATTGCACACTCCATCACTGTTCCCATGGCAACATTATCCACTGGTCCAATAGTTTCCATAGCGACGCATCTCTCTATGTGTTTTTCTGATAGGATTGCTGGTCCGCGCTGATCTCTGCAGCTAAGGAGGGGCATGTGGATGTGGTGAATGAGCTGCTGGAAAACAGTGCTTATATTGAGCACAGAGACATGGTGAGTGCGATGATGTACCCAGCAGTCTACAGTGATCGATAATAAAACCAAAGTTTATGTCAAAAGCAACACATTCACGTTCTTTATTTTGTACTGTAATTCACATTTAAGAAAGGTCATAATCCTGCATCATGACTGATATAATGAGATGGCTTTGTGTCATGCAGGGGGGTTGGACTGCCCTCACATGGGCTTCTTATAAAGGCAGAGTTGATGTGGCAAGGGTCCTGCTGGAGAATGGGGCAAACCCAAACACCACTGGACAGGTAAAAAGGATCACCTAATTGTCCTTTTAAGATATTAGATATCCAGATTTTGGCACCAATGGTGTATTCAAGCTAGGGCTGCATAACGATTAATCTCGACTAATCATGTGCAAAATAAAAGTTTTTATTTACATAATATATATGTGTGTATTGTGTATAATAATAATGTATAAATAAATACACACGCATGTAGATATTTAAGAAGTATTGACATGTATATAGTAGGGCTGTCACAGTTAAGAAAATTGGCTGACGGTTAATTGTCTAATAAATTGTGACGATTATGAAAATTGTCTGGTTTTTTTTGCTTTAAAAATTAATTCTCATACATTTTTTTGGTTGTTCATTAAATAATTTTCCCACATTGTTGTGATTATTTAAATTAAATCTTTTGCAAGGTTTACCTGCCTATAAATATGAATACACATATCACATATTTAAAAGTAATTATTTAATAAATATATATATTTAAAAAACTGAAAATACTGAAAAAAACCTGAAAATAAAAATGCAATCAAAATAAACTGACTATACTGTACCAAGCCTTAAATAGTAGCCAATCCTACTAAGGTCATATTATTATTGGACCACATGTCTATAGTGGCTGCAAAAAAATCAATTCCTTACAGATCCTTAAGAGTAGCATCCATCCCTAAATTTGGAATTGCTGTTTTTGAAAATGTATGTTTACATGGCAGTTCATATTACTTATCAAAGTTTTGCAGCATTTCTTTAAATTATGTTTTTCCACTGTATTGAATGGCTTTGCAATGTATAGCGTTACACTGTCAGTTAAGGAGCGCCCTTAGATACAGTTTCGTTTATACAGGCGCTGCAGCTCCCCCTTGTGTTTTTTAAAAAGATGTGCAATCATTGGGGTGATCTGAAATCATTGCAATTAGGTCAAACAATCGCGATGAGACGATTATTTAATCATTGTGATAGCCCTAGTGTATATACATTTTTATATTTAACTATAATTTATATAAATATTTTATCTATAAATATATTTTTTCTTAAACGTATACATGAATATGTGTGTATTTATGTATACATTATTATTATATTATACACAGTACACACACATATATGATGTAAATAAAAACTTTTATTCTGCAAACGATTAGTCCTGATTAATCGTTATGCAGCCCTCATACGTTGTTATCAATATGTGTGTTTCCTGGGCATCGAAACCCATTATCTTTTTGTTGTTAGTGCAACGCTCTACCAATTGAGCAACACAATAATAATAAGACAAAATAAGCACATGAATTTAGTGATGAAATTAAACTCTGCATTGTGTATGGCATTTTAGCAATACAGTGTCTATCCCATTATCTGGGCAGCCGGGAGAGGCCATGCAGAGATTGTTAAACTCTTGCTGGACCATGGAGCCAAAGTCAACTGCTCTGATAAGGTGAGCTAGTATTCTGTGCTTGCAAGAATATTATATGCTAAGTTCATTGTGTTTTGACAGAATAATGTCCGATTTAAAATATTTTTTCACATATTTCACATGACTTTTAATAAAAAGTAGTAGCAGAAGTAAAGACTTGCATATTTAACCATAGTTTGTCAATCTGTACCTTTAGTACGGCACCACCCCACTGATCTGGGCTGCTAGAAAGGGTCACTACGACTGTGTGATGCACCTGTTGGAGAATGGAGCTGATGTTGACCAGGAGGGGGCGGTATGTGCTCATCATTTAGCAGCATGGAATCAGAAGCCAGAGGAGACGTATTTTATTGTTTTCTTATGTTATACATTTTTCCCACTCAGAACTCCATGACGGCACTGATCGTGGCTGTGAGAGGAGGTTATACAGAGGTGGTTAAAGAACTTTTAAAGAGGAACCCCAATGTGAACATGACCGATAAGGATGGCAACACAGCCCTGATGATCGCAGCTAAAGAGGGCTACACAGAGATTGTGCAGGATTTGCTGGATGCTGGCACATACGTTAACATCCCAGATAGGGTAGGTTGGATAACGTTTCAAAAACAAATGGCATGCAGCGTAAGGTAGAAAGCAAATGCATTAAAAACCGAACATGCTGACATTTTCAAGATCACTCCACTGTTAGTCAAATATCAGTAGAGTAAATAGTAGTCTTTATGTGTAAATAGCAGCAGTCAGTGCATAATGCATTAAATAAAGAATACGATAAATTATCAGTGCATGTCTCACAGTGCCAACAATTTCTGAAATGGTTGCACCAACATTTCATTTTACATAAAATTAATTCCAGTCTTCATTCCTATTGGTAGTGCCTTTGGTTTGCTGTATGTCTAAATGGCCATGTGTGTGTATGTGTGTGCGTGTTTTATACCTTTAGAGTGGTGACACAGTGCTTATTGGAGCTGTGAGAGGAGGACATGTTGAGATCGTAAGAGCCCTGCTGCATAAATACGCAGACATTGATATCAGAGGACAGGTAATATGTCATATACATGATGTTATATATTTAAAAATATATTAAATGTCTTCGACGTTTGTGCTCAAATAATGTTTGTTTATTACAGGAAAGTAAGACTGCACTTTACTGGGCTGTAGAAAAAGGCAATGCCACCATGGTTCGAGACATATTGCAGTGTAACCCAGACACAGAGACCACCACTAAGGTAAGGAACAGCAAAACTTAAAGGGACATTCCACTCTTTTGGAAAAATTCGGCTGATCCCCGGGTCTGGCGCTAGCACTTTTAGCATAGCTTAGCACAATCCATTGAATCTGATTAGACCGTTAGCATCGCGCTAAAAAATAACCAAAGAGTTTCAATATGTCTCCTATTTAAAACTTGACTTCTGTAACTGTCTTAGTACACGATGTAACTACAGAAGAGTCAAGTTTTAAATAAGAAAAATATCAAAACTCTTTGGTTATTTTTTAGCGCGAAGCTAATGGTCTAATCAGATTCAATGGATTGTGCTAAGCTATGCTAAAAGTGCTAGCACCAGACGGTAAGAGTCAAATGTTTAACTCTAGGGGAGTTGGAAAATGAGCATATTTAAAAAAAAAGTGTAATGTCCCTTTAAAGGGACAGTTTACTTAAATATACAAATTTTTACTCACCGTATGCTGTTTCTAACCTGAACGACTATAAGGAACACAACAGGATATGGCAGGATGTTAACAGTACATGCATTTTCGATATACAATGAGTTCCTTTTATTATAATGAGCCATTCTTAAATCTGCCTTGGTCTATTTGTAGGATTCGGAGACTCCGCTAATCAAAGCCACCAAAATGAGGAGTATAGAAATAGTGGAGCTACTGCTGGACAAAGGGGCAAAAGTTTCAGCAGTAGACAAGGTAAGTCATTTAATAATGTCATGGCGTAAGGTATAACATGATGAGATCTGCACATTAAATCTGGGACCTCTATCTGCTTCCAGAAAGGGGACACACCTCTTCACATCGCCATACGTGGACGAAGCCGCAGACTGGCTGAGCTCCTCCTCCGTAACCCTAAAGACGGCCGCCTGCTCTACCGACCCAACAAGGCTGGAGAGACTCCCTACAACATCGACTGTAGCCACCAAAAGAGCATCCTCACCCAAATTTTTGGAGCCCGTAAGTCATTGTTCCCTTTGCAATTCAGAACCTCAACAAGTAAGCATGTATTAGAATTGCTGTTGTTGCAGGTAAGGACACCACACTTTGCGTTCTCAATATGTGACTCTTCTCTGTTGTCCCCATTAGGACATCTGTCCCCCACAGAGTCAGATGGGGACATGCTGGGCTATGACCTGTACAGCAGCGCTCTGGCAGACATTCTGAGCGAGCCCACCATGCAGCCGCCCATCTGCGTGGGTCTGTACGCCCAGTGGGGCAGCGGCAAGTCCTTCCTGCTCAAGAAACTAGAAGATGAGCGTTATTTAGAGTGACCTCGAAAGGATATTTTAAAACACAGTTCACTCATGTTCACAGCTTTTTTAGCTATTTCGGAGCGTGACATGTTTAATACGGCTCAATTCGTCGCATCTGGTGTGTATTCATTGGTGGACGAATCTTCATATTTCTTTCTTAGATGAGATGAAGACATTTGCAGGGCAGCAGGTGGAGCCTCTGTTCCAGTTTTCCTGGTTGGTAGTTTTGTTATCGCTCATGCTGTGCGGCTCTGTAGCTCTGGTGCTCGGCTTCACTGTGGATTCAAAGCTGGCTATTGCCATCTCTCTCACCCTCCTAGCGCTCCTTTATGTGTTTTTCGGTAAGAAACTGACCAATTATTCAGTGCTCCATCATCACATATCTAGACAAAATCAGTTGTGTGTTTGTATATACTGTAGCTTTAAAACATTTCACTTTCACAGTGGTTGTGTACTTCGGGAGCAGGCGTGAGGGTGAGAGCTGGAACTGGGCGTGGGTCATTAGCACCCACCTTGCCCGACACATTGGATATCTGGAGCTTCTGCTTAAACTCATGTTTGTCAACCCACCAGAACTGCCCGAACAGACCACCCGGGCTCTGCCTGTCAGGTTTCTGTTCACTTTTTGATTTTTTTTTTTAGTTTTAATGTGACTGATTTGGTTTTACTTTAATCTTACATGTTATTTTTTCAGGTTTCTGTTCACAGACTACAACAGGTTATCCAGTGTGGGTGGTGAGACATCCATGGCTGAAATGATCGCTACTCTCTCAGATGCCTGCGAAAGAGAGTTTGGCTTCTTGGCCACCAGACTTTTCAGAGTGTTCAAAACCGAGGACACTCAAGGTAAAATGATCTTCCTGTTTAAGTGGGCGGTTTCATTTAATATAGAAAATGAGTAAAAAATCTGACTACAGGAGGAAGAATTGAGCTTACTAAAAACTGGTATTTACATCCCTTAACGCTTTGACCCTCTAATCCCCCAGGAAAAAATAAGTGGAAGAAGACATGTTGCATCCCATCTTTTGTCATCTTCCTCTTCATTCTGGGCTGCTTGATTATTGGCATGGCCCTGCTTGCATTCTTCAAAGTGGATGCGCAAAATCAGACTGTAAACGCAGTGCTAGTTTCCATGGCGAGTGTTGTTGGGTTGGCGCTGTTGGTGAACTGCCGCACCTGGTGGCAGGTGACAGATTCTGTGCTTAACTCTCAGAGGAAGAGGCTGCACAGTGCTGCCAACAAGATGAACAAGCTGAAGAGCGAGGGCTTTATGAAGGTTAGTTTTATACTTGTTTACTGTTTTAGGGAGAGATCGACCGATATATCTGTTTTCTACGGAAGCCGAGAGAGGCCATGCACTATTATTATTTTTGCTTGCTTGTTTTATCGTGATCACAACTTAATTTCTCCTTATCTCGAGATAACAAAAGTTGTTTTCTCGTGATCTCGACTAGGGGTGTCAAATTATGCATTTTCACATATTTGATGATCATTTAAATTAACGATCAATCAATCGAATAATCGTTAACAGTAATAGTGCAATAAGCCATTACAGCAGTGACATATAGCCAATGACATAAAAGTGTGCATAAAAACGCCAGCTTCCTCACGCGAATTAAAAGATTTTATTTTGTCTAAATAATATGCTAGTGGGATTGTAAAATGAGTCAATGTAGTTGGTGTTTTGATAAAAATCATAAATTTAATCTCGTAACGAAATATAATAGACACAGTAAACTCCGCCTCATAACGGGCACTCCGCACAGTCGCATGCATCCATGACAAAATAAAAGTTTCATTATCATCAAGTGTTATTTTTCTAGATGTTCACCTCGCTTTCTGAGTCGTCAATACACAGCTTGTTGTAATTATATCCAAGAAGCACACGAAAGGGCACTTTTCCCGTCGTTACCTCAGCTTTAGACCTGCGGCGTACTTTCAGCAAATATGCTTATGTTATGAAGACTTCAACCTTCCATTAGAAAACCCGCAACAGTGTTTAGCGTGTAGCGCAGTCATGATGATGATCAATGATATATGTTGCGGGAGTTCAGAGTGTAACGACAGTCAGTTACAGTTTACATTTAACAGTTTCTTGCCAGAATTTAAGTTTTTCATTTTAATCTGTTTATTAAAAACGGCTTCTGGACGCCTTCCCTGTGTAAAGCAGCATCAGCTGCGCTGCTATGCTAATCTTGCAGGCTTCCCTGAAGAGGGTCTTTGCTTTCAGTATCCTAACTGTGTTTAGATTTTCGGCATCGGACCCTCTCAGATCCTCCGCGGATGCAATTTTGTTACGTTAGCAGCCACCCTCGTCTCGAATGAGGACAAAAAGCCCAAGTGTGTGTTTGGCATCAAGCATCATTGTGATCATGGCAAGTTTAACTTCTTCGCGCTTGGTTAGTTTTTTCACCAGCTGTGTATGTGCTTTGCGCAGGCGCCGGACACACGTGCTTGCTTTTTCGACAATCGTTAAGT
Source organism: Misgurnus anguillicaudatus (assembly GCF_027580225.2). Taxonomy (NCBI): domain Eukaryota; kingdom Metazoa; phylum Chordata; class Actinopteri; order Cypriniformes; family Cobitidae; genus Misgurnus; species Misgurnus anguillicaudatus. Next base: position 22,564,540 of record NC_073354.2, read on the forward strand.
TTTATCGATTTAATTCTTATCGACAATTAATCGAAGATCGATTAATTGTTAACATCCCTAATCTCAACATAACAAAAGTCGTATTCTTGAGATGTGATTAAAGCTTACGTGTACTCGATAGAAGTGTTGTTTTGTTTTTAAACAGCAAAAGCATATTTTGCTAAATTAGCATGGATAAACAAATTAGATTTTACTTGGATCAGAGATTCGCTCAAGCTGAAATAGATTTGTCAATACTTACAATTTTACAGTGGTGAATTTAGGGACCGTCTTTAAGTTACTCAATAATACACACGTTTCTACTTTTAACAGCATTTAAATGGAATGACTGAAAGTCAACAAACAGTCACTTAATTAAAGAAATTAAGTCGTGATCAACCCTCAAGGAAAAATAATAATAGTGCATGTCCTCTCTCGACTTCCGTAGTTTTCCGATATTTTCCCAGATATTTGAAAGGGACACTTTTTTTTTCCCCTAGAGTTAAACAATTGAGTTTAAACTTTTTGGATCTGCGAGTCTGGCGATATCACTTTTAGCATAGCTTAGCATAATTCATTGACTCTTGATTAGACCATTAGCATCACGCTCAAAGATAACCAAGAGACTCTTTTGTATTTACATCGTGTACTAAGACTGACGTAAAATTAAAAGTTGCGATGTTTTAGGCCGATATGGCTAGGAACTATACTCTCATTCTGGTGTAATAATCAAGCACATTGCTGCTGTACCATGACTTTAGGAGGCGCAATGAAATAGTCCCCAGCTATTGAAAGTCGCATAATATAATTGTGCCTGCTGCACCCATGGTGGGAAAATGCTTAAAGAGAAACTCCGACACTTATCAAATAAACAAATGTGTGATATTGATCATGTTAACTAAGTTGCACAGAAGGTCAAGTATCATTACATCCGTTAAAACTCTAAAGATGGAGTGTCCTTGAATTATTCTGGTCCAGAAAAAACTTCACTAGAGGTCTAGATTCATAGCTATTCATAAATAAATAGTGCAAGCTATTCATATAATCGCCTAAAATGTTTTCTCCTTAGGTCTTGAAGAATGAAGTGGAGCTCATGGCTAAGATGGCCAAGACTATAGATGGATTTACCCAGAATCAGACACGTCTAGTCGTCATTATCGATGGTCTGGACTCCTGTGAACAGGACAAAGTGTTACAGATGTTAGACACTGTGAGTATTGATTGACACATAATATTTTACTTAGTGTGTACACCTGTGTGTCTCCTTAAGCATCAACTTTAAACTGTCATGCTGTGGTCACAAATTTGTGTTATAAGCAGTAATTCCTTTGGTTAGGTTATTTCGAGGAAATGGTCTTCTAGAGCCAGAATGCAATAAGTCTAATAAAGAAATTTTATTGCTTAATGAATAGACTTGTTGTTTTCCCACCAACTGGAGCGGTGGTATCAATGAGTTATACATTTATTTTATGTGAATATACACTTAAAAAATCCTAGGCTTTCTTCTGATGTACTGATTATAAAATTACTAAATTACTAAAATTATTGCCTAAGTACATTCTTATAAATCCTGTAATTTGTATTAGGGATGGGACGATTACCGGTTTCACGATTAACCATGATAAAATGTCCTGACGGTTAGTATTATCGTTTAAAATGTAATTATCATTATAACCGTGTTTGATTACCGTGATTTTGAAAACTCGCGGTAAACCTGTCCATCCAGAATCAGCTTGACGCAGGCGCGCGCATGCAACATTGGGTTTTGCACGAGAAGGCGTGGCGGAAGACAGTAACATGTGCAGTGTGTTTTAATGCGTTGCTTATGTGTGCATTTGATGTTCTTATTTAAGGTACTGTTCATTAAAACGGGTTCATACATCTCAGGGCTCCATGTTAATGTTCATTTAATGCAGGGGTGTCCAAGACGACCAGTCGATCGCAAATGCAATGCCGGTAGATTGCACATAAGTTAATAACTGTGTATGCTGCTCCACGTCTCCACGAGCTTCGGAAAACAAAGCGCCTAATTGGCATTATGATCTTAGAAACAAGTCTTTTTGAGTTGCTGCGCATTTTTTCTCAAGTGTGTTTTTATAAATCTTATGCCTGCCTGCTGCAGCTGAGTCGTCTGACTTCCGAAATTTGGATACACATTCTTGCGGGAGTTAATCCACACGCACGGTGTATGTGCGCGCGATCGATCGACCGAACGAGAGAGAGAGAGAAAGAGATGCGTCTGATAATGTTGTCATTTTCTAGTTTATTTCATCAAAACCGCATCTCCGCTATTCCGCTATAAGTAGGTATGTTGCTAACTCCGCTGTCGCGGCTGACTTTTTGGTTCCGCTCAAACGAAACTCAAGATTTCCTCAGGCTGCGCGTGGTGTTATGGAAAATAATGCTTCTCTTGGTTTGTTGATGGCGAAATTTCTGAGTTTTTTAACTCCTCAAAAAGAATGGAGTAATGGTGACAGCCCTAAATTCAACGTAGAGATACTCCTCCTTACACACATTTAAAGTGTTATTATAAAATTTTGTTAAAAAATGTTTTTTAGCAGGTAGGTCTTGTAGGCTTCATCATTTTTAAAGTAGATTGCCACACAAAAAAGGCTGGACACCCCTGATTTAATGTTTATGCTTTAAAAAAAAGTGCATATAGCTGCTAATTGTATTGGTTGTTTGCTGATTTTCAAAAATAAAATGTTAAAATGTTTTCAGTGTGTGTATCAGTTCTTTTTGAACATTTCCATCTCAATTTAAGAAAACCATGATAATATTGATAACCGTGATAACTTTGGTCACTATAATCATGATATGAAAATTTCTAACCGTCCCATCCCTAATATAAAACCCTTGGTATTTTTTAGAAAAGTAAATGGCCACTGTTGTAATTGCCTTTTCAATCAGGTGAGGGTGCTGTTCTCCAAAGGTCCTTTCATCTCCATCTTTGCCAGTGACCCTCACATCATCATTAAAGCCATAAATCAGAACCTCAACAGTGTTCTGCGTGACTCCAACATCAACGGTCACGACTACATGCGCAACATCGTCCACCTGCCTGTGTTTCTCAACAGCCGCGGCCTCAGCAGCGCAAAGAAGATGTGTGCGCTAGCTCCTGCTAATGGAGAAACCGTCAACTCTGAGGGTTTGTGTAAAATTTACTGTTTTGCAATATGGTCTAAACCTAATTTTATTTGTGACATCACGTTTTTGGATGACGGTATAGTTAAAAGTTCACATTGAGAATGGGACTAATGACAAAATACGGTGTGACTGCAACTGCAGCTGATTTAGATAAATACATAGGTAAGAAATTTAATTTATCAAGAATAACAAATGTCTTATTGTTTTTAATTTTTCTATAGGCGGCTGGCATGAAGAGTTGGACAGAAAATTATCTCAGAACAGCTTGGGCGAACAGACTAAGTTTGGCAGCAAGACCACTCTAAATCGTAGGGTAAGCTGACCAAAAATATTGCTTTAATTCAGTCAAGCTGTTGAAACCAAATGCTAAGTCTGCTGAAGGGCAATTCAAACAATTGAGCATTGCATATGTGTTATAATTACATATATGAAAATGATTTTGCAATTTGAACTTTTTGAAATGTATGTGTTGATTCAATCTATAGTTTGGGGATCTGCACCACATCTTGGTTTTCTCTTTTTTTGTTATAATCCAATATAATAGTAATGCAAGCACACGTGATGTAGTAATATCACATCACAGCATTTCTCTAGTAATATTTTTCTTCATTTAATGCCATTGATTTACTAAATAATAAATTCAATTTAAGTCTAACCTCGCTCATCCCTTTTCAGGATACTTACCGTCGCAGACAGATGCAGAGATCGGTCACACGTCAAATGTCATTCGACCTTACAAAACTGCTCGTGACTGAGGACTGGTTCAGTGACATCAGCCCCCAGACACTGAGACGACTGCTTAACATTGTGTCTGTCACAGGTCAGCATTAAAGCTTTAAGGATTCCCAAAATAAACCCATCATTAAAATAAATTGTGGACTTAAAGTCATTCACTGATATAACATTGGGCCCCCTTGTTTAGGCCGTTTGTTGAGGGCCAATCAGATAAGTTTTAACTGGGATCGACTCGCATCCTGGATCAACCTGACTGAGCAGTGGCCGTATCGCACATCCTGGCTCATGCTGTACCTAGAGGAGACGGATGGCATCCCAGATCAGACCACTTTAAAGACCATCTATGAAAGGTATGGCCTTTATCAACACATGATGCTGTTTATTACTAAATCCATTATGTCTTTTAAAGCATAAGCACATATAAAATACAGTTCAGTTACACATAGCTGGCCTGTATGTCTTCAAAAAAATCAGCTGAATGGTACACACTGGTAAACCTGATATCAAGTAGCTAGATCATTTTGAATTTCTTAACAAAACTTCTAATAAACTTGTGCATGTGTTGTAATCTTATGTAATCACTTTTTTGGTCCTGTATGATTGTTACATTTCTTTGTGTGTAGTTTGCTAGATAGCGCATTAGGGTTGTAATGAAAAATGTGTCCTTTGGGAGACTTCCTGGAAAAAAATAATGGGAGGCCACAGAATTTCAAAGAAAGCCAAAGAAAGCAGGCCCAGATCATTAGATAGGCTTCCCAATGGTGATTAGTCAGATTAAGCTATTCATGCAAACAAGACTTCATCAGAGCTCAATTTCTATTGTACCGATTCTACACATTCCATCTCATTGTGAGATCCTTGTTGTACCCAATCGTTAAAATGAGATGTATTCCCAGCATGGGTGTATTCTGACATTTTGAGGGGTTTATAGAAAATTTTTAAAAACCCTGAGCTCTGATTAAGTGGAAACATATGAAGTTTGTGGTTTTATGAAGAGGTTTGTCCTCCAGAACGTCGGTAACGTTCCCGTATTTTGTTGACACTGGCCGTCTCCGTGTTTCTTCCCCAGTAACACAAAATGAAATTGAGATGCAGTATTATGCTGCTCATGCTCATGAGTTATATCAGCATCATTTTCAGTTTAAATAAAACCATCATGTCTTTGTTTCATCTGGCGAAGCTCAATGTAATTTATGCCTGGATGTATAATAACCAGCCAATCTCACAAAAACCGTATTGTTTAAGTAGAAATATCACGGCTGCCCCACGTGCGACAATAACGTTAACCAATTTAAAAATGATATCATGGTTCCCACGGGTCCTTGAAATCCTTGAAAGTTTGTGAATCTGGGGAAAAAAATTTAAGGCCCTGGGAAGTTTTTGAAAATATACATATATAGATACAGGTCATTGAAAGATCTTGAATCTATTATATGCAAGAAGTTTTCTGGGGAAAAAATCCATATTATTCCCTGTGTAGTGTAGGATAATATCATACAAATTCTAGACTTGTTAAGCTAAACTGTTCGCTTTAAATGTTTATTTTCTGTATGCGAATGTTGATTCATACCAAAATGCTTTTTGCATAGTTGTGATTACACATGAAAACGTCTCGGGTTACGTATGTTACTGTTGTTCCCTGAGAAGGGAACGAGACGCTGCGTCTCCCTTGCCATACTTCCTGCGTCCCTGTAATATTTCAGATAGTGATATACTTCCTGGCTCCCGCATCACCCTGTCTTTGTCGTTAAGCCTCATCATTGGTTGAATTTGATATACACGTTCAGATGTACTTACCCCTGGAGGCGTCCCCAAAGTGTCACCACAGTGACGCAGCGCAAGTTCCCTCAAAAGGGAACTGTAACAGTGTATCTTAAAGGGTAACACAATGTAACCTTGCTCTCACTTGAAATGTGTCCCCACATTTAGTCCTTGAATTTGAGGGTATTGGACCTGGAAAGTCTTTAAAAGGTTCTTGAATCTAAGGTGTGGGAACCCTGTATTATAGAGATTTTTCCTCATGTCCATGTTGTAACTTTCTCCCTAACAGAATCTCCAAGAACATTCCAACCACTAAAGATGTGGAGCCATTGCTGGAGATAGATGGAGATGTTCGGAGCTTTGAGGTCTTCCTCTCGTCCCGTACACCGGTGCTAACAGCTCGAGACATTCGCACGTTCCTCCCCTGCACGGTTAATTTAGATCCTAAACTCCGAGAAATTATTGCAGGTAAAAAAACTATATGTTAGCTACAAATAAACTGAAAGGAAACTTTACGTTTATTTTATGTAGTCTCAGAATAATCAAATTTTTTGTTTCAGATGTGCGTGCTGCCCGGGAGCAGGTAAACATGGGAGGTGTCACCTATCCCACACTGCCCTTGCAAGAGGGCCGCCCAATATCAGTCTACAGCCAGCAGTCCTCTGCCTGCTCTCCTACTGCGTCCTACAACGGCCCATATAACCCGCCGGGTGTGACTCCTCAGCCTCACAGCGCCTATTTCAGCGGCATGGCTGGGCCACAACACCCGTTCTACAACAGGGTGAGTGACACTTCACCGATAACACACAGCTTTGGATTTCTGATTAGGTTCACTGTATCCTGAAAGATTGAAGGAGAATCAGAAAGGATGTTTTAGCTTTAATCCAGTGTTCTATTATTAGGAGCTCGATTTATCATCTCTTCAGGGGACACTGAGGTGGAACTGGTAAATAGTGTCGGGTGTAAATTGATGGCTCAGCTGGGTTTTAGGCTGAACTTTTTCTTTAGGGAGTTTACCAAGCATGTGCGCTTGTTAATAGATAAGGGGAAGTCCCCTGATCAAAGACACACCTCAAACATTTTCCACATGCCCACCCAGACTATTATTCATTCATCTCCCTCTGCTCGTGTTCCAGTTATTGTTTTTCTTCATTTTATTGTCATTTTTCAATGATTTGTGTTCAGTCTTGTTTTTTTCTCGCGTCAAAACCTCTGATGTAACAAACAGGGGTTGTTTAGTGCATGTTGTATGGCACCCAACATATTTATTCAATGCATGTTAGGAGAATGCATATGTGTGTGCGAGCCTCATTTTATTTTACAAGTTTGCATTTAAGTATTTCTGCTTTTGTGTTATTGTTTCATTCCCTAAATTTTTTGTTTCCTTCACACTTGGTCTGCCAGCCATATTTCCCCCAACATCTTTACCAGCTGCCACGGCAGTACGCTGGCAGCTCCATCCCCGCTCATGTTCTTCCACGCACCTTCATTAAAACCGGCTATCCCAAGGACCCTAGCATTGGACCCGTAAGTACTAGTCATAAACAATAGCTGTTGGGCTTTGTGCTCGTTGAAACGGCATAGAAGTAGTGTTGTAGGAGAAAGGATGTTTACATCCTGTTAAAGTTTCGCTTGGTGGCATTCTTCTGTTCCGCAGTTAATGTTTAATTTTTGCCCTGCGGATAATGTTTTCATATAAAACATTAAATGTTTTTCTACCTCTTATATTTCCTTGTTCCTCTACTGCTCTTTTCACTTATTTCAAAGTTGTTGGTCCAGATATAACCTAGTGAGTTGTATTCTGCCTACATAGACAGCATATATAATACATCTTAAAGGGACATCCCACTTTTTTTGAAAATATGCTCATATTTCAACTCCCCTAGAGTTAAAGGAATAGTCTACTCATTTTCGGTGTTGAACTATGTTATTGCCTTGACTGGGAGGAGTTGATGCATCCCTCTGTCGTCTGTGTGCGTGCGCGTGGGCGCTGGGGCGCGCTGCGACGCTTCGATGGCGTTTAGCTTGGCCCCATTCATTCAATGGTACCATTTAGAGATAAAGTTAGAAGTGACCAAACACATCAACGTTTTTCCTATTTAAGACGAGTAGTTATACGAGCAAGTTTGGTGGTACAAAATAAAACGTAGCGCTTTTCTGGGAGGATTTGGGAGAGGAACTGTGTTTTATGGCGTGGTGGCACTTTTGGGAGTACTTCAACTCGGCGCAGTAACACCTTCCCTCTCCTATTATGAGAGGGAGAAGGGGAGCGGACTTTTCAGGCGAGTCGGGGTGCTCCCAAAGGTGCTATTGCGCCATACAGTGTAGTTCCTCTTTTAAAACCGCTTAGAAAAGCACTACGTTTTGTTTTGTACCACCAAACTTGCTCGTGTAGCTGCTCGTCTTGAATGGGAAGAACGTTGATGTGTTTGGTCACTTCTAGCTTTGTCTCTGATTGGTTCCATTGAATGAATGAATGGGGCTGGGCTGGGTGCTGTCGGGGTGTCGCGGCGCGCTCCGGCGCTTGCGTGCGCGCGCACGGATGATGGAGGGATGTGTTAAAAATTCTTGGTTGGGGTGGTAACATAGTTTAATATTGAAAATGAGTAGACTATTCCTTTAAACATTGGATTCTTACTGTTTTGGAATCCATTCAGCTGATCTCCGGGTCTGTTGCTAGCACTTTTAGCATAGCTTAGCACAATCATTGAATCTGATTGGACCATTAGCATATATAAAAGCAAGTATATCAAATATAAAAATGCATAGCACACACACAAGCCATTTTTAGTGACATATTTTTCTAAAAAAATAATGTTTTCGTTAATTATTGCAATGCATTCTGGGATTGCCTTTATGGACAATGCTTATGCGTATGTTTTAAAAAAATCAATTTTGGAAAAATCCAAAATGCTGCCTCTGTAGGCAACTCACTAGGATTTGGCCTATATTAACAGTCTAACGATAGAATGCTTTTGTAACTGTGATATGTGACAGGGTTTGGGTACATTTACCCCATTTGTGACAGCTCAACAGTGTTCAAACTAGCATTGCACTAGTCACCAGATGCACTAATGTTCACCGGAGCTTTCCGAAGGCCACCAGTTCCCAAATGCCACAGAGAAAGACTCAACTGCTTCTTGTATAAACTCCTCTCTTTCTTTCGTCAACATGACTTGAATTGTGGTTCCCTCACGATTTCCACCTCTGTCTCTCCTCTCTCTCCTCAAGCAGGGTAAAGTACCGTCTTTGAAAAAGAAGCAGGTACTAAATCCTTCCAGACTCTGCTTAAGTTCTGCTGCTCTGCTGATGCCGCCCTCCTCACATGCCTTCGCAAACACAATACCTTAATCCAGAGCTCTAAACACTCTCATCCCAGCATGCACAGTGGATAAAATCACACACCCCTTAGCGGGGAAGGAGTTTTGAAGTCAGCTGTAAATGTTAAATTGAAAATATGTCGATTAACTTTACGGATTAGTACTCGGTCACATGTGGTTTGCTGGGGTTAAACTGGGATGAAGCAAATTCTGGCACTTTGGATGAATAAAAGAAAAGAATATTTGGCAATTTGGCCATTTTTTATTTTCTGTGTGCTCCCCGAATGTTCAACTAAACAGTCAATGGTTTTCACTCTCTATTACAGTGAAATGATCCAATAAAATGTAACCAAATGTGCAAATAATAGATCCATTGAAATCAAGTAACCATTTAGCCAAAAGCAAGAATTATGCACTGTATTAACACATATCATATAGACATTATTTTGGGATTATATGACTGGGGTGACTTTGTTTTATGGCCCAAGTAACACCATCAGCTTCCCCCACTTGCAAAAGTCCTAAATTAACCCCTGCTTGTATGTAAATAGTACCTTATAGATATAACTTAATTTAGTTGGTTAAAGGAACACGCCCACATTTTGGGAATTCGGCTTGTTCACTGTATCCCCCAGAGTTGGATGGGTCCATGCATATCTTTTTCATCCCCGTGTGTGCCGTAACTTTGTCTGGCGCACCCCTGCTGGCTTGGCTTGGCACGGGGACTGGGGGTGAATGGCTCCAGCTGGCGTGCTGCTTCCAATAAGTGACAGAGTGGTGCAGCATTTTCCTATTTATATGTTGTGATTTGTATAGTCACACTGTGTACAAATAAAAAGGTCATAAGAGACAAAGCCATCTTTTAACCGTATACATACAGGGAATTATATTCTCAAAAGATGAAGCACTGCTTCTGAGAGTCTAGTTCCCTGTATGTGGGCTGTTGGAAGATTGCTTTGTCTCATACAAATCACAACATATAAATGGGAAAATGTTCGCATTGTTTTGTCGCTTGTTGGGAGCGGTGTGCTGGCTGGAGCCATTTACTTCGGGTCTTTGTGCTGGGCTGGGCTGGCGGGGGCTGCGTCGGACGGCGTTGCGGCACGTGCGGGGATGGGGGGGGTATGTGTGGACTTGTCTAGCTCTGGGGGGTGCGGTGAGTGGGCTGAATTCCCAAAATGTGGGCGTGTTCCTTTAAATATCAAACTTGACCTCTGCTCCTTCCCCAAAATTTTCTCTGCCCCCTATCACATCTTCCAAAGAAATCTTTCAAGCTTATAAAATATTACAGATTTCTCTCTTTTCCTCTATACCCTTTAAGTTGTGGTGATGCATTTGTTTCAATGATGCCTGTTCAAGCAGGCGTTGAAATAATTTGCCTCGTGCACAGCATGGCCTGGATGCTAAACTTTTTGGGGTTTCTATCAAACCCGATGGTGAACTTTAAAAAGTATAGAAGCCAGGTGCCACTCCGACTTTCCCTTAATGGAGGACTGTATTTATATTTACTGTATTTATAGTCCACCTACTGTAGGTCATCATTTTTTTTTATAATTAGATGTAGCTATTTGAAAGCAACGTAACACTTAATGCCTTAAAACTATATAAACACGTGTTATAGTTGTGGATGCAACACCCCTGCACTAACAAACTCTTTCTCAAACTCTTAAACTTTTATTTCTAGTATCTCTGTCTTGGCAATGTATCCGAACCATATCATGATATTGCACTAATATAGGCCTCTTTAAAATCAACAATACTTAATGCATACATACTCTCTTTGATTCCTCACTTCCTTAAATTTTACTTTAAATTTTTTTAACCCCTTTGGTAGTTTGAATCTTCTAACAATCAGCATGGTAACCAAATAATTCCATGTGATATCGGTCCATAGGCTTATGCTAAAGTAGCGTGCACACCAAAGCTATGATTTCAATTTTTTCCAATGGAAGCGCGGCGCTTTAGAAAAAAGCCAGCAGCTGGCGTTTTTTCCGCACTGAAAGCCAGCGCTCAACGGTTTTTCCACGCTCAGTGCTGAGAGTTAAAAAATATTCAACTTTGGGTGAAAAGCTCAGCTCGTCAATGTCAGTTCTCACACGGCCGTCCAATCACAGTGAAGGAGGGGGGGATAAATATCACAACAACCAACCGGCGCATCGTTCAAGACTGATAAACAAAGTAAATGTATCACAGCAACCAAAGCGCACAGCTGAAAAAGCTGGCAGTCGGCGCCCGCTGGCATTTTCAGCCGCGTTTAAACCTTTGGTGTGCACACCCCCTTAATGTTATTGTAGTTGAGTAACAATAATAAGTTTGTGTGTTGTGTGTACCAGGGCTCTGCCTCGGTGGTGTCAGGCACCCCATCCTTGCTCCTCAGCTCAATGAGCACTGATGTCGTGTGTGAACGTGTCAGACTTATCGATGGCATGGACCAGAGCATGCTGTCCCAGTATACCGCCACCATTAAGAAGGTAAGATGTGTACTTGTATATGTAGGGTTTTGTGAGAAAGAGTATCTTGTTTTGCACAACATTCTTTTTTGTGATTTCTCAGGCAAACATAAACGGCCGAGTTCTGTCTCAATGCGTCATTGATGAGCTGAAGAAAGAAATGAACATGAATTTTGGAGATTGGCAGCTTTTCAGAACAACTGTAAGTATTTATCCTCGAGTTATTTCAGTGTGTAGTTTCTTATTCAAGCTGTTTTATTGTTCGCATAACTCGGTAGGCTGAAATGAAGTGCTGAATATATATGACAAGAGCTTTTAGATTTAGTTCAGAGATGTTTCATTTTCAAAATTGAATTCAAGTAAACTTGGGTTTTTGGTCATGTTTTATATTATTGTTCAAATCGTACTTGTAGTAAACACGCACTGCCAGATACTGTTGTAATGGAGTATGGTGTTATGCAGGTGATGGAGCTCCGTCAGGTGGAGAGCCAAGTCCTGCATGAGGAGGCTCCCAGCGAGCAGGGCAGCATAGAGCCTTCCAGACATGCTGGATCCTCTGCTCTCCGAGGAGCGGGCAACACGGACACCTCACCCATGTACAACTTTAACCTCAGCTTTGAGGAGCTCAGTAATGTGGGCATAGATGAACCTCCTAGGCATGCCGCCCCTGCATGGATGGTAAGCATCTATCCATGTCATTTTCCAAGCTATTTAATTTTATGCACTTATTGGGTATAATAACAAGCATCCTGGTATCTTTACCCTATGTAGGCCACCCACCGTACGCCCAGCATGTCCAGCCTAAACTCTCAAGAGTCCTCCAATGAAATTTGCAAGCTAACCGACAAACAGCAGGCAGAGTATCGCAACGCCTATGAGGAATACATCGCCTCAATGTCTCAGATCGAGTTAGGCAGTGGAATGGAGAAGCCTGTGCCCCCTTTTCCTGGTGTGATGCCCTCTAGCTTAGAAGATAAGCGGAAGGATGGAGTTGAACAGGATGGGCGCAAAACCGCTTCAAAACGAGGAAGCACCAAATCGGCAACAGATACCACCGACTTCCCCACAGGAGATACTTTAGATCCCATTACAGAAGAAGATGAGAAAGTCGATCATGGGTCATCGAAGTCCTTACTGGGACGCAAGACATCTGGTGAGAAGGTGGGTCTCTTCCAGGGTGCTGATTTGAAGCTAAAGGCCGCTGGTGGTTCACGCTATCAGAAGCTGACTAGTGATGACGAAGAGTCAGAAGAGTCTGACAATGCTCCTCTCCTCAAGGACGGAAAGAAACCAGAGCCTAAAGCTCCTGATGCTGGAGATCGAGCTTTCGGCAAAGGTAAAGATTACCTTTCAGACAAGAAGGATTCCTCCGACTCGGGTGTCCGCTCTAACGAAAGCTCGCCCAACCACTCCCTGCAAGACGAAGAGGCCGACCTGTCGCAATCCGAGAGGGCTAACCTGATTGAGCTAGATGAGGAGAATTCGGCCCGAAAGAGAGGACTGCCCAATAGTCTGAGTGGCCTCCAAGACCCAGCTATCGCTCGCATGTCCATCTGCTCCGAGGACCAGTGCAGTCTTCTGGCCAGCAGCCCTGAGGAGAGCTGGCCTTCCTCTAAGAGCTACAACCTCAACCTGACACCCAGCAACACCACCCTCAATAACAACACAAACGCCCAACAAGGTAACAACATTCGCCAGCCGACAGATAGCTCCACCACTACTGGTAGTGATGTCATCATAACTCCTAGTTCCAGCACCACCCAAAACGAGAATGTCCGTGTGGTGCATTTGAAGAGGGGGCTTAACCCTGGAGATCCCCCGGAGATCCTCAGAGTGTCCTCGGACACCGTTACCTTTGGAGAGGAGCGAGAAAGCATCCTGTAGGCAACATCTTGATCTACTGTAGTAGTGTCTGGTCTTAGCCAATCAATATGGCCTGTTGTTGTGATGACAGCGCATGTTTGGTGTAACGCTTAAATGTGTGTAATAGTGATTGTGTTGTTTCTAAATGTTAAAGTGGTTTTCATTCACATAGTCCTTTAACTACAGTGCTTCACCATCGTACCTGTCTCAGTACTGTAAGTGCAAAATTCGTACAAAATTAATAGCTCAATTAATTATGCATGCATTTCTAAATATAGTATGGATAAATTCATACACAGCTGTAGGAAGTTTCAGCAGTCTCCCGAAGGAAAAGATTGTTTTTACCTTTGTCACAATAAAACTTAGCATACAGCAATTAAAGCATTAAACAGTACCAAAACTTTGTGTCCATTAAAAACTATGTATATAAGACTTCATCCATTAGTAATTATACATCTGGTTTGGAAATGTGCTGTATTGAATAGTTTATTGCACGCAAGCACACTAGTATTGTGCTGTAGTGACAGTAGTACATAAGCAGTGACAAGCATGGGTCAACCTGCACTGAGTATTGAATTAGGAAATACGTATTGCATGCCCCTTGGTGTTAGTCTTTAGCAGGTAACTGTGTTGTTATTGATAACCATCTGTAGAGCCAAAAAGTGTTTGATGTTCAGAATGGAGTGAAATAAATCTTCATTGACAGCCTGTATCGTTCTTGAGATTTTTTTTAAACAAATAAATGATAGACATGATGAACATTTTACTGTTCTGTACAGAATCAAAGTAGTGTTTCTGATTCTGAATAACTGCAATTAACTTATTTTAGTACCGTGAATTACAGATGGGTGGCACCAGTAGCTCGTGCATTACAATTATGCGCGATCCCACATTCTGAACAAGAATATGTCCTTTACATTACAAACTTAATAACATGAGTAGCTGCACAGCCTTTATGTATTTGCAGAAAAAAAATGCATTTTAACTATAGACAGACATTGAGTTTAAATACAAAAGTGCCATTTACGTTATACTTATAAAATTTCTGTAACATTATAAACATCGCACTTCCAACAGAAAGATAATATTACATTTTTACAAAGTCCACAGTCTTTGACGAACTGTAATAGTGCTGTTAAAATCAACCTGCGCTCGTTACGCGCAACATTTCGACAACATTGAGGCAAAAAAATCCCGAATTTTGAGATTTCTTCCATTGCTTTTTTAAAACATTTCTTTTTAGTCTTCCTTTGGAAGAAAATGTAGGAACGTCCATAGTTTACTAAATCTTTTTATGTCCGCTTGAGGGATATCCTTGTCATTCAAGACGAAGTCCAGGCGAATGACACGGGACACACACAAAAAGGTCCTGTTTTTACCCCATGACCGAAACACCTGCGAAAGAGTGGGAGAGAGGGAAAGAGAGAGAGGCGTGTTTAAAAAAGGCAAATGGACAGAGATCCGGACAGACTGGCGCCAGGGAGGAAGCCGCAGGACTTTTTTTTCGGACTTTTAACCAAACACTAGTGAAATACCAGGCAATCCCATACAGCACCAGATGGACGACTTAACCCAGGGCATTATTTATAACTTAATTTATAACGTTACATATGTTTGCTAAATTAAAATTATATAAGTTAAATAAGTAACAGTTATTTGAGAAATAATCAGTTAGGAAGAATATCTAGTAGCTTACATCGCCCCTCATATAATTTAAATGTACAGGTGCGCTGTAGCGCGCGACTGGCAAACAGACCACGTCACACGTGCAAAAGTTTAACTTCATTCGACATAAATGATGTTTTAGCGAGTTCAGTGTAAGATCATCCAACTTACCTCAACGAGACAGGGCTATGAGGTCATCTAGGTTGATCTCTCTTTGGGGGTTATTGGGCTGTTAATAAACAGAGGCAAACAATTCATATCGTTGTGAATTCAGGTAACGTTAATTTAAATTTGTATATCTGTTTGCCTTTTCTATTGTATTTTCTTTAAAATCGCCCTACATTGTTTTCCTTTACTTCAATTGTTATTTTCTTGTTGTTGTTTAAAATAATAATATGACGTCTATTCATTTTAAACCACGAGAATAACAGTCACTGCGTGTTACACAAACTTTCCCTTACCTGTAAAGAGATGATGCTTATATCAGCGCCAAGAGACTTGACAGTCTTTTTTGGAGGGTTCTGGTCCAGTGTGATCTGAAGGTCCAGTATATAATCTATCACATGCTGCAGGATCTCCATCTTACTCACGCTCCTGTTCTGCGGTAAACTCGGCACGAGCTCCGTCAACCTGCTGTAGCAGTCATTCATGTTGTACAGTAGACTGAGCGGATCGTCCAGTGAGCTCTTGCTCCGTGAGATGCCAGTATGTTCCGACAAATGAAAAGCGGGTTTCCTTATGGACCGCACCGGACTGACTGCCTTCATAGTGGATACTTATGCTAAATTTACTGTATGCAATTTCCTCACAGCTCTGTACTGAGTCTTGTTGTCAATGCGTTTATATAGCAACCGAGCTGGGTTTGTTATACTGGATAAACGAATAAGCGGATTGGTCAACGAGACGACGTCACTCTGTGAACGTCATTGGCCAAATGTTTAGCACGTGAGGAACCGCCCACATCCTCTGCATTCTTTCCTTGTACACACGAGTGTCTGGGCAACTGCGTGTAGAGAGCAAAACTGTAATCTTTGGGTATTCGTATGACTTCAAAGCATCGCGAGAACGAATTGATAACTGAATTGTCGACTCGAGCTCTCGCGGTATTTTGATGTCATACGCCGAACGGCCTGCGCACTGCATAAATTCGAAAAAATACATTTATTACTTTTAGTCCCGGACTAAATACAAGCCTGAGGTGTCTAAACTAAAAATAACTAAAAATAAAATATAATATACATATACAAATATATATAAATATAAAATATATAATATAAAATATATCAGATTCACCGCCTTTGTTTTGTCTCAGGACACACACGCACCAGTAATGTTTTTATAAATCACATTTATAAAAGCTATTGAAATATCCTAATTTAACTAAGACGTAATCCTGGCTTAAACTAAGTGAAAACGGGACCTTAGTTTAAGCGGAATTCTTCGCATGTTAAACACAAAGTCAGATGTTACTGTCAACTATATTATTAAGGCATTTTATTTTATTAAAGGCGCTTCTCTTCATGGACTTGAGGAATTTTGCAACTGTGTTAGATGCATGGTGATGTTTAACTGTAATAGAAAGTGATTATGTGACGTGAACGCGCTCTCATTTGAAGAGCGCCACTCTCTGTGACGTGAACGCGCTCTCCCCTGAAGAGCGCGACTCTCTGGCGCCGTGTTCGTGACGTCATCTATATACAACAACTTTCGGAGCTTGTACTTCAGGCGCCGGTTACCTTCATTGACTTTCAGAGTTGTGTGCATGTGAATACTCTAATGTGTTGTTCTAGTTTAAAAACTAAATTTTTTCGTTTTCACCGATGCTCCTGTGTGTGCGCACCTGCAGCCTGTTTTTTCCTCTTCTTTGTCTCTGTTCCTTTGTGAATTGTCACCTCAGACAAATCAATCAGGCACAGCAAATAAACACTGTTTGCTTGGCTTGCTATTATGCAGATGCTATTCATCCAAAGTAATTGACAGTAGTACACTTTGCAGGTCCAGTCCTGCTCAAGCCACTGGGTCAGGTGCTTAGAGAGACGCAATCCTGATAAAGCAGGATCAGCGATTGTCTAGTCTGCGGGTCACCCCTACATGACACTAAACATACAACCTTTGTTTATGCACTGCAGTATTAACTATTAGGCTTCTGATATTCCATAATAACTCCTACCACTGCGAACAGAAACTTTAAATATGATTCTAATACCAGGTTTAAGTGTTACATTGTAAAATTTAGTTAGGATGTCTGATAGGACATTTTTAACATCACAGTAACCCAACCTTAATCTATCGAAAGCCTAAAAATGCGAAACATTCCTGTATTGGTCGAGTGGGAAATGTTTACCGGATTTATTATGCAAGGGAAAAGTCTGTGAGCCATCACAACATACCAGTATCTTTAAAATGCACAGCAGTGAGTGTTTTTTGACCTTTTCCTACAGAGACCAACACTGGCGCAAACACAAAGGAATGTGTCGAACTTCACATTACGGAATGGCATCCCTCGGAGCATCACACACAACCGAGAGCTAGCCTTGCTGGCTCTCCCTGTACCTTTCACTGATGTATACAAGCCAAAAGGAATAGAGTTTCAGGATAATGTTCTTTTCTCAGCTGTTTCAGGGAAATGTGAGCAGAAGAACATGTTTTCTCAAGCCAAAGTTCTCCTAAAGTTGTGCCAGTTTTTAGCCAGTGTGTATTCTGAGCAACATCCATTTTCCATATCAACTCATGGCCCCAAATTTTGGCTATGCAGTGTGTGTTTGAAAGATGAAGCATGATGCAGTACAGGACAGGACAGCAGCAGAATAGTGTTTCTGTAGGTCAATTGGTAGAGCATCGTGTTAGAAGTGTAAAGGACAGGGGATTACAAGGGAAAAAACATACTGATAAAATGTACAGCTTGAATGCACTGTAAGTCACTTTGGATAAAAGTGTAAATGTAACTTGTACTTTTAGTAGTTTGTGTTTTTGACATTATATTATACTGACAGTGTATTGCATATAAACCATACCAGATAACTGTATTGTGACTATACCTTTATTAAAGTTATTTTTCACAGAAATTATTTCAAAATTTCCTCACCCTCCCATTGTTTCAAACACGTAAACCACTTTGTTCTGAAAAAAGATAAGAATGTTTGTAACTAAATAGATCAGCGGCACCAGTATTATTTTATCCTTATAGAAGTCAATGATGCCTCAGATTTGCTTTGTTAAAACATTCTTCAAAATATCTTTGTGTAAATAAATTTATACAAGTTTGAAACTAAATGATGACAGCATTTTCATTTTTCAGTGAACTATCCCTTTAAAGGAGCGGTGAATCAAACAATCAATTTTAACTTGATATATATTATATAAGAGGTCATCATAAATTAACATCCTGCAAGTTTCAAAACTGAAAACGTCCGTGCTACTGAAATATACGTTTTTAGCACCAAGCCAGGAAAATGGTCAAGTCAGGAATGTGCCGAAATATGTTGTCAGAGTAAACTTGAAACACCTCCCCGAACCCAAATACAATGACCACTTTTGTAGCCCTGCCCACAGCTTTGTGTGACACACGTGTGGGCCAAGCAAACCATGCAGTGTCTCAACAATCAGTAAACATGTCTTTAAAGATTGCCAAATGAAACCAAAATTACTTTTAAATACATTTTCCTGAGAGACTTTTATTTTGACGCTGTGATCTGTTATGAGTAACCATGTAAACGGTTGTGGAAGAACCGTCTGGGAAGAACACAGATGCTGGATAACCTTAACTCGGAGGCTCGGAACATAACATTAGGAATGCGTGGTTAAAGTTTGTTTTTAAAGAAGTTCCAGCTGGCGTAGGGAGTGTTTGTTTACTTTGTGTACCGCAGATTAATTTGTAAAGAAGCAAATCGATGCTGGATTTGCAGAGAGACTGTGATTAAAAATGACAAAAATGACACAGCAGTATACACAGTAGTAAAACATTTTACTTTATTTAAGATAACGTTACTGCGTTTCACTATTGCTTTGTAAGAGATGTCCTGTTGTAACATCCGTGTCTAAACACGTGTTTGACTGTTTTAATTTACTAAAAACATTAAAAGATTAATAAAGGTGCAACACATTTTTTTGCAACACTTAATACGACTGTAATATAACTGTAGAAATATACAACGTTAGTGATAAGAAAGGACTTACCAGCTGCAATTTAGATTCTGATGCCCGCTTACTGTGTTGTTTACGGTAATTTAGTCACGTTGAGTTTAAAGTTTTGTTTCTACTTTACCATTCGTATTGTCATTTATGTGTATCATCTTTAGCACCCAGAATCTTTTGTGGCTCAAACATATATGTGTTCGGCTGCTATTTTGACACATTAATGTTTTTAAAACATCTCCCCACATGACGGGGAATAAAGCTATCCAATCATAGAAGTTGGCGTTCAGGTCTTCAATGCGGCCCGCCCCTTCAAACGAACCAAAATAGCCTATTACTTATTGCTTTTGATGTTTTTGAATGTAAAAACCACACAAACATCATAAGTAGACCTCAGACAACAGTATAAAACAATAAATTGACAAATTCACTGCCCCTTTACCTTCGCTGTCTTAATATGTATTAGCTACATGATAAAGTATTTCAGCAGAGACTTCTAGAAACGACAGTTACATGTTTATACATCTAGCACATCAAAACCAGCCAGTGGTGATGCCCTAAGGGACTGGTTTGCACTGGTTTACATATTCTTCTAGTCTGAGTCTGAAAGATGCCTCAGGCGTGACTTCAGAGGACAGGTGCTGCTTGCATGGCAGCTACAGAACAGTACCAAAACATCAAAGGTGGGAGAGATCGCTGAGAAAGAGGTTTAGATACTGCGTCTAAATTGACCTCAGACCCGTTTCAGGTAGACGTGTGCTGAAAACGCACAGATGTTGTATAAAAAGAGTCTCACGTGCATATATACATTCACATGTAGGGGAAGAGCTCACATCTGAGTGTTACTAAAGGAGGATACAAGAGGAAGCTAATGTATAGTTGTGGTATTCATCGCAGGTGATGGATTTGTGACCCTGTGGTTACATCTTTCTGTACCAGCTCTGACCTCCAGTGACACAAACTGTGCAGGTGTTTTATTTAAATGTACACCAGTTGCCCCTCAGGCTCTTAGGGCTTCCCCGTCCATATAGCACCGCATAACACCTAAACAATCTGAAGAAACAACACAAATACACTAAACTCAATATAAAAATAACAGATATGCACCTTTAAAGGGACTAATATGCACTCTTTGGGTACAAATGTGTACTTTTCCTTAAAGGATTAGTCCATTTTCTTAAAAGAAAAATCCAGATAATTTACTCACCACCATGTCATCCAAAATGTTGGTGTCTTTCTTTGTTCGGTCGAGAGGAAGTTGTGTTTTTTGGGGAAAGCATTGCAGGATTTTTCTAATTTTAATGGACTTTAATGGAGCCCAACATTAAATACTTAACTCAACACTTAACAGTTTATTTCAATGGAGTTTCAAAGGACTATAAACGATCCCAAACGAGGATCAAGGGTCCCATCTAGCGAAACGATTGTCATTTTTGACATGAAAAACAACAAATATACACTTTTAAGGTATAACTTCTCGTCATGTGGATCCGGTCGTGATGCGCCAGCTGACCCCACGCAGTACGTCATGACGTCAAGAGGTCAAAGAGGACGAACGCAAAACTACGCCCCAGTGTTTACAAGCGTCTTGAAAGAGGACCGTTCCTACATTGTTGTATGTCAACTCATACTAATTAATGCATTTGTGGCAGTTTATTGTTTAAAATGGTCTGCAAATGTGCGTTTTATATATGTAACACGTGACCTCCCTACGTCACTACGCATTTACGTTAGGTCGCGCTGGACCGGACCTAGACGAAAAGTTGCAGTTTGAAGGTACATATTTTTTATTTTTCTTGTCAAAGATGACAATCGTTTCGCTAGATGGGACCCTTGTGCCTCGTTTGGGATTGTTTGGAGTCCTTTGAGGCTCCGTTGAAAGAAAAATGTTGAGTGTTGAGTTAAGTATTAAATGTTGGGCTCTATTAAAGTCCATTAGAATGAGAAAAATCCTGGAGTGTTTTCCTCAAAAAACATAATTTCTTCTCGACTGAACAAAGACAGACATCAACATTTTGGATGACATGGTGGTGAGTAAATTAACTGGATTTTTCTTTTAAGAAAATGGACTAATCCTTTAAAGGGTACCGTCCCAGTGACAGTTTTGTACTTTTTTTTTGTGGGTTTATGCATCAGGTAAACGCTTTTATCTATATAGGTGTGCACTCTAATAAAGTTTTTCTCCCTTGGTGTTCAAGTTAGTGTGGTAGGTTGAGCGTCCAGGTGGGGAGCCCATATGTGGGTGTCATGAGTGGGGAGTGCGCCTAGCTGGGGGGCTGGTGGTGGTTGAGAATGGAGAGGGCTTTACCCACAGGGAGAACACCTGCTTACCCTGCCCCACTCGCTCCCCCTCCCCCCACCTGCCCCAGCTGCATGCTGCGGGCATCTGCCCACCTCTGGGTAATGAAGCTGTCACTCTTGCTGGCTGCTCACCATAAAGGCTTGACCTAATTTATCTGCCCTGTCTTCAACTCACCAGTATGTCCACTGTGGGTCTACATCTTTCATCAGTCTTACGTTCTGAGTAGGCTTGTGCCCCTTTGTAGAGGTAAGGTCAAGTTTCTACAAATCTAAACAAAAAGTTAAAATTGCCATTAACTTAGTTGTAAGTCTGTGATTGTATGTAAATTCACCGTAATTGAATCAGTAAGTTGACTAGTTGAGTTCTTGTCAGTTTGTATCAATGTAATGAGTCCATTAGGATTTACTATATATATATAAAAGAACTGAGAATGTTTGTTTGTTTGTGCGTGGTCGACCATCACTTATGTCCTTTGAGCTACAGACAATGCTACAGTAGTTTGGTCACCATGAAGGTCATCCTTGGATGTTGTCCGCACACCAGATAGCAATACAAGGTCAACTGCAGTCTGAAGATATGACATTAAAGACTAAAATGAGGTCATGTTTTTATATTGGTCTTTACACAATAACAACCATCTCCTCTTGCCATCACACACCTTTTTTCTCCTCCAGCGTTTACAGTAGAGGTCATCTAACAGATGGGCACCAACCTTGAATTGTTATTCTTGCGGTTTGAAGTCTGTGCTCCGCAGCGTGCACACCTCTTAGGCTTTCTCTATAACTCACCACCTTGCAGAGCACTGTCATGCTGTTTCAGTAGGACCCAGCTGGACAGGTAAAAACCTTTATTACACATAGGACTACTTATAATATTAAAGAAAAGTTCATTTGGCTGATCCGGTAGCTTAATTGATAAAACATTGTGTTTGATTCCCAGGAAGCACACATAATGACATAAAATGTGTACGCTAAATGCAATTTGGAGTAAAGTGTCTGCCAAATGAATAAATGTAATGTTTATAACCATATTTAAATATTATGCATTTGGCATTGTATCTAAAGAAACTTACACACATTCTAGCTATACACTCAGAAAAAAGGTACAAGAAAGTAAGTTGTCACTGGGACGGTACCTTTTCAAAAAGTACACTTTTGTACCTATTGGTACTTTAAATGTACACATTGGGTGTCTTAAAGGATTAGTCCATTTTCTTAAAAAAAATCCAGATAATTTACTCACCACCATATCATTCAAAATGTTGATGTCTTTCTTTGTTCAGTCGAGAAGCAATTATTTTTTTAAGGAAAACATTCCAGGATTTTTCTCATTTTAATGGACTTTAATGGACCCCAACACTAAACAGTTTTAATTCAGTTTAAAATTGCAGTTTCAAAGAACTCTAAACAATCTCAAACGAGGCATAAGGGTCTTATCTAAAAATATGCACTTTTAAACCATAACTTCTCGTCTATCTCCAGTCCTGTGACGCGCCAGCACGACCTCGTGTGATTGCGTAGTGACGTAGAAAGGTCACGTGTTACATATATGAAACGCACATTTGCAGACCATTTTAAACAATAAACTGACACAAAGACATTAATTAATATCATTCAACATACAACAACATCGGAACGGTCCTCTTTCTCCACACTTGTAAACACTGGGGCGTAGTTTCGCATACATCATCCGTGACCTCTTGACTTGATGACGTATTGCGTGATGTCGCGCTGGCACATCACAGGACTGGAGATAGACAAGAAGTTGTAGTTTAAAAGTGCATTTTTTATTTTTCTTGTCAAAAATGACAATCGTTTCACTAGATAAGACCCTTATGCCTCGTTTTGGGATTGTTTAGAGTCCGTTGAAACTTTGAGTTAAGTGTTAAGTGTTGGGGTCCATAAAAGTCCATTAAAATGAAAAAAATCCTGGAATGTTTCCTCAAAAAACATAATTTTTGTGGTGGCACAAATAAATCAGTGGTGGCAAATTCAAAATATGTGTTCGGAGTGTCGTGTGTTGCTTGTGTATTCAAAATATGTGTTTGTTACATCATGTGAACCATGTGCATCACGTGTTTTGTCAGGGTGGGTGCCTGCTGCACATGCGTCAAAGCTGTTTATGATAAAAGAGACGCTCACGTTCACAAAATACACACAAGACACTCCCTTAACAGCAAACTCTGATTACGAATGAGATTATGCGAATATCTGAAAAACGCGAGCTTCTCTTTTATCATAAACCCTTTAGATGCGTCTTCAGCAGGCACTTATTTTGACAAGACACGTGATGCACATAGGTTCGCTCGACGCGCAGAACACATATTTTGAAATTATGAACCACACACATGGCGGGCTACACACATGTTGTGAAGAACTTTGCATCGAGTGCCCTCGAAAAAAGAAGTCACCGACCGCCACTGCTTTTTAATCAGTAAATGTACTGAGATCAAACTGATGACCTTTGCAATGCTAATGCAATTCTCTACACTAACATGTACTCACAAAGAGGAATGAAATCCACAATAAGGGTGTCTACAACAACAGGACAAGGACTCTTCAACTGGGTGTGAGAGAAACTGAATCAAAATAGCAGTGAAAGTTTATAAAGGGAGATGATTTCTGAGCAATACAATTATTATGAAAACTCTCCTCTATATGCGGCAACTCTCTGACATTCAGTCATCATTCAGACAGCTGGAAACAATAAAAACTAATATTGAACACAGTCCAGCCACCAACTTGGCTCTCTGAACGTGTCTATGTGAAAGCAATAAACTTTTGAAAAGTTGCCAGCTTGTAGCTGTTCATCTGATGAAACAAACAAAACAAGGCTGTGATTTCTGTGGCTGTCAAAATCCTTTCAAACAAACTTTAATGGTACACACAAACACACAATGCCTTTACTCATCCTCATGTCATCACAAACCTGATTCCTTCAAATATACAGTCGAGTTCTCGAGTTAACAGGTCAATGGAAATTAAGATTATAAGTATAATAACTTCAATTTCAGTCAGTTTCTCTCAAATAATATAAAATACTTTTATGATTTCGCTGCTTTTTCCCCTTCAGTGAAAAAGTTAAAACCTTCAGTGCCTGTTTATTGTAATTACATGAAAATGAGTGACCAGAGCTTCATTAAAAGTAATTTTGTGTTCCACAGAAGAAAGAATGTCATGGGTTTATAACAACATCTGGGTATATGGAAGTAAATTATGACAAAATGATCATATTTTGGTGAACGATTGTAATCTTTCATATAAAACAACAACAAAAGCAACAATCCCATGATTCCCATCCCATATTATAAACTGTAATGTTTGTTTTAAGCATTAAAACAAAGCTTCATATTGCCATTATATTCCTGACTATTTTCCACCATTACGGTTAGTGTAGTGCCATTTCGGAGATTTACACTGACAAGAGGTCATATTCTGCACCTGTGATTCACCATTGTCATAATTAGTTAATGGTCTTGCCATGGCGGTGAAAGCAGAAGCTTCTCGCTTCCTGAGTAAGTGCCATTAGAAGCCATCTGTGAGGTTCCTCTGTCCTTATGCCATAGAGCGTTTGTCATTGCTCTCCAAAAAATCATAGCACTGTTTGAAATCCACTTCTACTGCCATTATCAGAGCCAGATGATATCAAAAGCTGCGCTTACACAGAATAAAATTTTAAGTGCCAGATATAAGCCACAAAAATATTTTATTGCTCATGGCTGAAAGGCGGATAAACCATTAACGTTCATAAACTTTAATACTTTTAAAGTTGCCGGAAAACTTTATAGGCAGCAATCAGACCTGACTTGTTAAGAATTTTGGCATTTTAATGTTTTTCATGGTTTTTCAGAGCCCTTCCTAGCATTTTATTTTAAACTTCCAAGAGTATCTGCAAGTCCCCAAACTTAAAAAGGCAGTCATCGAGCTAATGCTTAAAGAATCAAGCTTGTAACCCAAAGGTCTGTGGTTTGAGTCTCACGGCTGGCGGGTTGACCACTGTACCGTGTGTGTGTGTGTTCACTACTCCTTTAAATGAATTAAATGCAGAAGTCACATTTTGAGTATGATATACCATACTTGACAAAACATGATATAGGGGTGCGCAGGGCAAAAACTAATGCAGGGTTAGTTATAACATGGACTGTTTACATTGTTGCACAAGGTTGAGTGTTTTGTTTTCCCAGTATTTTTTTTCACGCTGCCAAAAGACAATCTCCTGCAAATTATTGAAAATGTATTATGTTTATCCAGAGAGTTATTGATGAACGAATGTTTTGGTGGCATGTAAGTAAATCTTTTCGTCATATGTTTTTTTCGGTTTCTAAGTTGGGTGTGTAAGATACCAAATCCAATGCTATGTCATATTAATCAGTATCTTGTTGACTAAAAATGCATAATTTTCAAATATGTCTGCAGCTCTTAGCAACTTTTTTGGTGGGCTTGAAAATATTTTGACCAAGCGGGGTTAATTGTAACACTGTGTTACAACTAACCCCTTAGCACTAACGATATGAAAACAGCTAACTTTAGCATAATTCTTGCCGTTGTTTAAATGGCTACACAAAAATGATTGCTGGCTGCCAACAAAATAAATGTGCCTGTCTTACCAAAAATCATGTGTCAAATTTATTTTTGTTCATATCTTTAATATTGATTGAATAAGGTCACCTCAAAGATTGAATTAAAAATGAAATGAATGACTAAAACCAGACTTTGATTCTCATTATCTCAGAATTTGATTTTGAAACTGTAGTATGGTTATTACAGACTGGGTCACATATAAAAAATATTTTTTTCTCACATATTTAGACATTTGTATCCATTTATAATGGATCTATTGCTAGAAAAGGGCTGGATGAATGAATACAGTGTGGATACCTGTCTATTATAGACAGATATATAAACAATATATAGACAAAGTAGTATTGAAATATTTGCCTGCAAACTTAATTTTTAGCAAGTGTTACAACTAACCCCCTGCCTGTTACAATTAACCCCACCTATGTGGTAAGTTGTAATGTTTGCACTTCTGTCACGTTTGGTGTAATTGTCCAAAAATGGTAAGTACTAGAAACAAACTTCAAATGTTTATTTGTAGCAAAGATGTGTGAGTTAACTGTGTAAAAATATAATTAATTAAAAACCAAAAAGCGTTAGGTTGTGCCCCGCTCTACCCTACTTTCAGTATCCAATAAAAATGCATGTTGATCACCTGGAAGAAATGTTAGTCAACAAGAGTCAAGTAAAGATTCAGTACTTGCTGACCAAGAGAAGCTTGCTGGTTAGAATCAGGAACACCAGTACACCAGCATGCAACCCAATCTCAAGGCAACACAACATTTATGCTGGTGACCATCAATTCTGGTTTTGTCAGCAGGAATATCTGAACTGAAAGTACATGGAGTGAATAATCTGTACCTCAAGGCTTCTGGCATCTCAGTTTCAAGGTCAACTTAGATGTTGTGTAGAAAAAACATTATTGTAAAAGTTTTGGTGTATCTCTCACTCTCAGTATAGTCTCTTGCCACATTGTCTCATAACAGCATGGACAGAACCAAAGAAAATAATGAATCACATCAAAAGTACAAATTTTCCTATTTTCAAAAGTTAAGGTTGCTTCGCAACTGTAGCTTTTATTAGATGTGTGTGCATGTGAGCTATTTTCAAAGCAATCAAACATTTTCAGAGTATTGCGGCCAAGACCTTTGACAGAGATTGGAGACCGTGAATCATGTGCAGTCCTGAGACAATAGCTCAGATTACACTGTAACCCTCAGGCTTGGACAAAGTAGTAATCAGTATGAAGTACCCGGCCGAGGTCATTTTGAGGCCTTCAGGATCTCTACGAGAACCTCTTGGATCACTACTAATTAACCGTGATTGGGGAAAGAGATTTTACAACGAGCCTACAGCTATATACTGTAATAGCTGTCCAGCAAACTTTAAAGACGGATAGGGTGTATATCTGAAATCTGTTTATATTTCCAGGATGATTTGGACTCCACCCTGGAATGGTGCGTTCACTTCCCTGGGCAAGGACATCCGCGAATGTGTGTGCTGCAGGCATTGAGACAGATAATCTAATCAGTCACTGATACCACAAAGAGGGAGCTCCCCATCACAGACAGGGAGGAATTAAAGCCTGTTTGATTTCTAACGTACTGCCATCATCTTCTTCTACTGTATTTACAGTATACACATATTAACAACCACAGTACTTACAGTATAAACTTGCACAGTGTGATATATTTCTTGAAGTTCTGTACTTATATTATCCCAAAGAATTTGTAAACGCAGAGAAATTCCTATTTTAAATAATGGCTCATCTCTTGTCATTGTCCTAGGATATCCACTTTTAGAAACTGTTGTGTCTGGAAAAATTTTACAGACTATGAAAGATTAGAAAGAAATTAATCTTTTAAAAACCTTTGTGACCCGTGCTGCAAAATGAGTCGGAATGCGCATAGTGTAATTTTGAGCTACAGGCAAACTGTAAAAAAAAAAATCTGTAGAAATTACAGTGCTACCTGCAGCCGGTTGGCGGTAATTTAAATGAATATTCCATTTTCTTAAAAGAAAAATCCAGATAATTTACTCACCACCATGTTATGCAAAATGTTGATGTCTTTCTTTGTTTAGTCCAGAAGAAATTATGTTTTTTGAGGAAGGCATTGCGGGATTTTTCTCATTTTGATGGACTTTAATGGAGCCCAACATTTGGTGCTTGGCTCAACACTTGGCAGTTTTTTTCAACGGAGTTTCAAAGAACAGTCCCAAACGAGGCATAAGGGTCTTGTCTGGCGAAACGATTGTCATTTTTGACAAGAAAAATAAAAAATATATACTTTAAAACCACAACTTTTCGTCTAGGTCCGGTCCAGCGAGACCTAACGAAAATGCATAGTGACGTAGGGAGGTCACGTGTACATATATAAAACGCACATTTGCGGACCATTTTAAATAATAAACTGCCACAAAGACATTAATTAGTATCAGCTGACATACAACAACATAGGAACGCTCCTCTTTCAAGACGCTTGTAAACACTGGGGCGGAGTTTCGCGTTTGTGCTCTGTGACCTCTTGACGTCATGGCGTATTGCGTGGGGTCAGCTGGCGAATCACGAACGGATCTACATGACGAGAAGTTTTGCTTTAAAAGTGTATATATGTTATTTTTATTGTCAAAAATTACAAAAGTTTTGCTAGAAAATACCCTTATGCCTCGTTTGGGATTGTTTATAGTCCTTTGAAACTCCGTTGAAAAAAGTGTTAAGTGTTAAGCATTAAATGTTGGGCTCTATTAAAGTCCATTCAAGTTGGAGAAATCCTGCGGTGTTTTCCTCAAAAACCATAATTTCTTCTCGACTGAACAAAGACATCAACATTTTGGATGACACGGTGGTAAGTAAATTATCTGGATTTTTCTTTTAAGAAAATGGACTCATCCTTTAACGTAGATTTACATTTATGTTATTTACCGGCAACATTTTGTTCAAAGTTAAATGAACATTAAACATTTACAAGTCTTTGTATTTACAGAGTAAAACTAAAATAACAGCATAAAGCAAAGCATTCTGGGAACCAGAAATCATCAGTCAACCTTTTTCTGTTTTTTTGCTTCAGATTTTGTTTCCCAGAATGTTTTGCTTGATGCTGTTCTTTTACGTTTGACTCTGTAAAGACAAAGACTTGCAAACGTTCAATGTTCATTTAACTCTGAACAAAATGTTGCCAGCAAAAAACATAAATTTAAATCTACGGTAAATTACCGGCAACCAGCTGCAAGTAACACTGTAATTTCTACGGGATTTTTTACAGTGTATTGATTTTGGTCGAAATTGAGGTTTTCATAAAAATAAGTACATTAAGCCCTTGTCTAGCGATCCTTATGATCAATAAACATTTAAAATGATCTTTATTTGAACTTTTCTGAGAGGTGTACCATCCTAAATTCTTAATCTTATACAAAGATGCGTGAATCCACATGCGCGTCTGACATTTTGGTTTTCGGTTTTGAAAACATGCAAGAATTAGAAAATAATGTTGATGTTAAAAGAGTTATTACGAGCGATAAGATATGAAAAGAATCTTCCTCTTGCTGACTGACAGTTCCGAAGCATGCAAACAGATGCACAAGCCGCTACCCCGAATATATATACCCAGAATTTTAAAAATATCTATTTTGTCAAGAATTTACACAGATATAATCTGTAATGTCTTAAGTGAATGTTTAGTTATCTGTTGGGGAAAATATCTGATTATATCTGATCTCATTATATTAGATCCTTGCATTACAGTAGATCTTAAAGCTGATTTTTTTTGTCTGTCTCAATGTCAATCAAACAATAAAAGAAAGAAAAAGGGTTTGCGTATATTTTTCTTATAGAAATTGTTTTTGACTTTGTGTGTGCCAAATCTATTAGTTTTACCTGTGATTTTAAGGTATGTATGCAGTGATTTTGTTTCTGAACCTTTAAAAATCGTTATCTCGATATTTCTTAAAATTGACTTTGCTTACTCTGTCAACTTCAAACAGGTATAGCTCTGTCATTTTTGTCAGATTTCAACAAATCATACATAAATTTGAAGTTTTTTATTAGAGAATGTCAAAATATTTATAACTCGTTTTTTTTAAATGCCAGCACGGGTCACCTTTAATTGAAAGTTTCTTTGGGGAACAAAAATGGTTCTTTTATAAGGCAACACAGTAAAGAATCCCTTTTAGTACCTTAATATTTAAAAACCCACAGCATTTCCACATCATTTCCTAAACAATCCAATAGTTTAATTAAAAGTAATTGCAATAAAAAAATTTAAAGACAACATTGGCAATGCTCAATGATATTTGTTATAATAAATGGAACACATTTCTGCTTTTACCATCAAATAAAGGCTACTTTAACCCACTGATATAGGGCCTTAAGGATACATAAGACAAAATGTTCGGCAAGCACTATTCTAACAGAAACATTTCATTTATTACTAAGGGAGAACATAAAACAATTACAGCTTTTCAACAAAACAGACACAGATGCAAAGACACAGATCTCTGTACGCTGTCCAGGTTATCATCCACAGACTGCCTATTACATTCCTCAGATTTAACACAGGCACTGGACATTCGAAAAATGCACGTTTCAGCAGCCTCTCACCACTATAGCGCACATGGCCCTTATCTGCCACTGTGGAGGAAAGTTAACAAAGTGAGGAAATGGCTCACTAGGATGTGTCTTCCTGCAATGCTGGGGGAAAAGTTCATATATATTTTTTCTCTCGAATCATTCAGGTTACAATTTTGGTAACGCATATGGAGCACCTGTGACCCTGTTTACACCTTGCATTAACATCCATCTCCAATGGTGACATCTCAATCTGAGACATAATATACATTTTACTCCTGAAGGTAACATGGATCTGTGTCACCACCTGTGATACAGACCTATTACAGTTACTAGATTAAATCTAGCCACTTTTATGCTTTTTATGCTAAATCATTGGTTATATATTGAACATATCTAATAGATCACGCAACACAAAACTGTAATTTGTGTCGCTTTTAATAATAACAACAACGGGACTGCATTGTGTACTGCATTCCTGGAATGTGCCATATATATGCGGTATAGTGCTGTCAATGTAATGCACTTTTCTGGTAAGCATTTTGTGGGTTCAGTTTTTTAATCATATACCTGGCACATCCAGTGCTGCCATCAGCAGATTCATCCTAAGCCGAAGAGGTGCTTCAACATTTTATTCAGTGCAGAGTAATGGAGCTCCTCCAACACCAATGCGGTCAGGTCACCTAATGGACCACGGATCCATTAGACTAAAAACAGGCTCCGACAAACTTCACCTTGTACATTTTCCAGGACATAAAATCCTTCCCTCTATAGGCACTTTACAGCTGTAACTACTCGTACAACTACTACTAACTACTACTGTACGTTCAAGAAATGTATGTGTTATGTTTTAGTATAGCAAGGGATGAACTTTATACATGCATTTAAGAATAACTCCATTACCAATGTCCGATGTAATGCATTGGCCTAAAAGCACATTTCTATTTGCAGAAAAAAATAATTTAAAGGGATAGTTCACCTAAAAATGAAAATTCTGTCATCATTTACTTACTCTCATGTTGTTACAAACCTGTATAAATTTCTTTGCTCTGATGAACACAAAAGAAGATATTTTTAGAAATGTTTGTAACCAAACCGATAATGAGCTCCATTCACTTCCATAATATGAAAAAAGAATACCATGAAAGTGAATGGGTTCATGAATGGGGCTTCATCCCCAATGGTTTACAGCTTGTTACACCACAGGAACCACCAGTATAAAAGTGAGGCCTGATAACCCTGATAAATCAACAGCATTATCATTTTCCTCTGTACATGTGTGAATTATGCAATTTTTAGCTTTAAGCTGTGTTCTTTAATATAATGCCATTAGCCATCCTAAAAGTCATGTCATTTGCAAGACAAACAATTATACACTAACCTGTTATTAAGCATGGCTGCACCCGTCTGCACAATAAGAATAACCCTTTTGTAACACGCAACAGTAATGCACTGTCCCAGCATTTGAATATTCGTCAGCATGTGTGTATCTGTATATGCATGTGCGTACGCAGACGCCCGGAGCACTACAGCTGTGCGGTGACCCCAAACAGTGTTTTGCATGTATGCCTGCAGTTTGCAGATACAACTAGACTGACAGGGTAGCTAAAAGGGCAGATAGAGGATAACATGCAAACTGTTCAGGATTATTAGCAAGCTTCTATTGTTGAGCAAAACACATAGGTAAATGTGCAAGCTTTTTTGCCTGGAGCTTCACGGTGAAGTGGTGTAGTCTGAAACATCTGATGAATAAAGAAACAGTCAGCATTGGGAGAACAGTTAGTAAAACAGTTAGTAAAGGGCACGATTGTTCAATTTTAACAACCGCGCGAATTTTAGGGTTAATGAAGAATGGATAAAAGCTAAGTAGTTTTTATCAACCTGGCCATTTTTATTATAAAGGGGTCGTATAACAAATATTTCACACTTGAGAATCGGCAATTAGTCTTTCAAATTTTGTTAAAAGAGCACCTATTTCATTGCCAAAAACGTTATTTTGTGTATTTGGTACAATGTGTTCACGTGGTTTATGGTTAAAAAAACACATTGTTTTCCACATACCATAGATTTTTGTAGCTCCAGATTTCACTCTCTTCCTGAAACGCAGGGACTTGAAAAGCGCTGTGTCCCTGATTGGTCAACTAATCCGTACGTTGTGATTGGCCTGAATACCTCTGACGTCAGCCGGAAATGTGATGCTCCTTACCATGTTTGAAAGATTCAGTTGCTAACAGGAGTTAACTTACAGGCTGTGAGTCTGCAGAGAGATAAATTATGATAATGTCGGTCTGGTCTACATCACCAATCCCAGGAAGTAAACTGTTGCCAACAATCCGTGTGTTTGTTGTAGTCCAAGAAAAGAAATTTACGTTGGAGACGATAACTCGCAACATTGTTTATTTTGGGGTTTGTACCTTTTGCATACCATTACCATGTACTAATACACACTTACACACCAACAGAAATTTAAAAACGTGAAACGGACAATTGATGAATATCAGTCATGTGACCTTTTACGTCTTTCCAGTTGCCTGCCGCCATCTTGAGTACCTACCGAGTACCAGTAGGCTACTTTGCTCAAAGTATCACCTGGATCTCTACACATGAACGCGAGCACTAAGAACATTGTTTGTGTACACTGAGTTTACTAAAAAGAAAGGTTTTGAACAACTGACTTTGGCTGTTATGGTGTCCGTTCGCCATCTTTGCCAGACAAAAAGAATCGATTTCCGAATGTGAATGAATGAATCTCATATGAGTTTCCTTTGTCAAAAGGTCAATATTGTTTTTCACTTGCGACAAAACAACGAATCATCCGTGCATTTATATGTAACTATGCTTAAGGAGCTATCCATCTTTACTCTCCTCCCTCCTTACGTCGCATTCGGAGATCGATACATCTTGACTGGCAAGATGGAGGCAAGCGGACACCAAAACAGTGAAAGTCAGTTGCTCAAAACCTTCTTTTTAGTAAACTCTGTGTACACAAACAATGTTCTCAATGTTGGAGTTCACGTGTAGAGACACAGGTGATACTTCGGGCAAAGTATCATGTTGTGTCGAGCCTTCTTAGTGTTGTAAAAATAGCGATTTTGATGCTCACAACATATTGAAGGCATAGCTTCTAGTTCTTTTGCGACCACTTCAGGTACCCAAAATGGCAGAAGACAAGACGTGAGTGAGGTCAGCTGATATTCATGAATAGGTGCTCTTTAAGGCTTGTTGCTGCTATCTACAGTCAAATTTTATCCCATTTAAACTCAAGTTCTCATACTTTCTTAGAAGAAACTTTGCCAAAAAAAGTGCCTCCACCTTTAAAATGTGCTTCCATTAGTGTAAGTACTGCATAAATATGTCCTCCTCTCATAAAAGGGCTTGGCTTGGTGCCTGCTCTTCACAGTCTGTGGGTTTGTCTTACGTTGTGACAGTGTTATATTTTGAGCCAAGCACACTTTTTCCTTGAGAAATGACATGAGGAAATCCATTCCTTGCCAAACTGCCCTGTAGGTTTCACAGAGAAGTAATTGTCTCTTAGCGAAGGGCGGGACACTATTCTCTTAAGAAAATGAACAAATGGCTTTGTGTAGAGAAGGAAATCATTAACCCAAAGCAAAGACATCAGAACACCTCCATTAGAAAATTAGCTGATAACTCGCTTAATCAACAAAGAGGATTTTGTCGCTGAAGAACTCGAACCAGATGCGCTTCAATATTTCTTCGAGTATTGGGACAGAACCGGATTAGCTGATGACTGGAAATGCAAATGACTAGATCTCTTATCCTGGCACCTGGTCACTTCATGTGTTTTCTCTGATCGGATAGCTATCTGATTTGTTAAAACTGTTCCATTTACATTTGACCACATAATGCGTCTTGGCAAAATGGATATGAATCCGATCTTCTACTACCGCGCAAAATGCAAATACACTATTCATTACTCCGCCTTAAAAAACTTAAGACGACGTTTATGCAACAAAAGGCGGCACATACTGTACATTGTACTGTATGTTGGGCAGGGGACGCTTGTCTTCTTGCTCGGCATGAACTGGAGCGCGCAGTCCAAGCAGTAGGAGAGTTACGGCGCGGTGATTTAACGTACAGGTCTATGACGAGGAAAAGCATTCACAAAACTCACTCTCAAAGTTTTCTTTCTTTGTTAAATGTCATTCGAGTTTAGACTCTTTTATTGGTTCTAGGAAGCTTTTTACCTGCTGTTGTCACTCCCACAGATATGTATAAAGGCTAGATGTGTTACGGCGGAGTCTCTAACCTCATCACCTGGCGGCCATCTTACCACAGGCAGCTCGTTAACTCGTAGCATTGAGTTTGAATGGTGCACATACTTTTAAATGACCATACTGTAACTTGCTAAATTTTCTACCAATTTTCAAACGGTTTGGTTTCTTAAAAACGTTATTAGCGTGGCTATAACTATGGATGCTTTAACATGTTACGTTTTTTATTATAACTATGCAGTGTCATAGGTACATCTTTGACATTTATATCAAACCAAACCGTTTGAAAATCGGTAGAAAATTTATGGCAAGTTAAAAGTAATTTAAAAGTACCTGCACCATTAAACTCAATGCTACGAGTGAGCGAGCTGCCATTGGTAAGATGGCCGCCAAATGTGGACGTTCCACTCAATTGGCCAGCAGCAGGGGCGAGAAATTTAGCCTTTATACATATCTATGGTCACTCCATAAAGCAGCGAGCATGTCGTCTTTGTTTGTTTGCTGGCTAACTTCTGGGTGACGTGTTTACGTTTGGGAGGAGTTATGCAGTGACATTATGTGGTTTCATCAACCAGATGTATTTACACTTGTCTAGTTTCGTCTGAAATTCGTCCCACACCACCTCCTGAAGTGGTTTGAGCGATCGTATTTAAATCTGTCTCGAAAACGTTTCAGAGGGCATTTACACCTGGTCGTTTTACGATCAGATAGCTATCCGATCAGAGAAAATGCATTGAAGTGACCAGGTCTAAAAAGTCCCATGTAGTTTGAAGCGGATTTGGAAATCATTTTAATGTGATTGTAATGTGTTTGTATTTTTAAAGCGCATCGTGTTTCAATAGCGCCAAAGTCAAATCACTTCAATCCATTACGATGACTTTTAAAATCACCATCTAGGCACAATCTATAAGGTCGCAATGCTTTTGGAAGAATTTTTTTGTAATAACAATCAAATCTATGACGCTATCATTCCCGGAACACATTTGATCATTCTTAACCTTTTCTTCCCAAGACACTTACAACTTATTTATGAAAATGCAACTGTCCAAACCGCACTGTTCAGGCGTTCATTGTGGCAAACCAGAGTCCTCGCTTCAACATGTGGCTTTGATAAGTCTGTGGCTCCCGGAGTTTTGCGATCTAAATGGGAGTTTTGGGATCAGCGAGAAAACATTTGCATGGACAGAGCTGCGCAGCATTTTCCATGAGCGAGCGTCATGAACTGAGGTGAAAATCTTTTCCCATTTGTAACTGGCCTGCTCTATTCTCCTAACTGCAATTATGTACAGAGTTACAGGAACTTTGGAAAATATAAGATATTCTAGCTGTTCCTGTAAGCAGCTTAAATTTGGATAAAAGCATCTACCAAACGCAAATGTAAAAACTTAATCCAAAATACAGTACATACAGTAAAATCTACTTGCCATTTTACTGTATACAGTATATACAGATACAACTCCCTCCAGACCAGATCTCTCATTCCAGTAGTGAAGCAAGTGTGATCTGTCCTACCAGGGCTGAAGGTGACTGGTGTATAAAGACGCTGCGGGCGGTGGATCAAACAGGGCCAGGGGAAGGGTAGACAATGCAGCTGGGTGCTTGGGCTTTAGGCCCCAGGCAACAGGATCCCAGGTGGGACAAGTTTTGGCTGGCTGGAGTAGAGAGTGCTGGCTGTCTCTTGGGCTCGTGCCCTGTTGCAGGTAGTTCAGCCATCTTGCCTGAAGAGCAAAAAGGGATGAAAGGCAAGCACACAGATGTCGCCCCTGCTGGGGACCGCAAGCCCAGCCAGGAAATGTCATGTTTAGCAGCTGGTATGAAGCCTCCCCTCATTTTTGTCTCTCTCTCCCAGACCCTTTTGCCCCTTCATCCACTCATCATCAACAAATACACGTTTATTATACCGTATTTAGATAAAGAAGTGTAATTCTGATTGATAATGTTTTGTTCAAATATGATTTACTTTATTTATAGACCACTTTTTCACATACATTTACATGAATGAAATTGGCAGATGCTTTTATCCAAAGTGACTTCAAAGTAGTTTGACATTTACACAACGCTTTACCAATTGAGCTACAAGAACTTTTACAAATTGTGAGAAAATTTAGATTTTTATTTGTTTGAGGTGCTTCATAAGTGAACATGGAATTTAGCAAACTGGTGTGGTCCTTGCAAATGTGTTCATCTAAGTAAAGTTTAGAGTGTAGGTCATAGAGGAGAAGCGGGCAGATGAGACTCCTGTGCCTGATGGTGTGGGTGGCAGCTGCACGGGCCAGACTGCTCTCTGTCTCACCCGAAGGGCGAAAAAGAGAGACAGAGAAACAGCATCTGTCTGACTTCCCCACGGACGCATCCCTTCTACCGCACCGGCCTGGCCAGGCTAAAATGGTACAGTAAGAAGGTCACCTCTACCTCTCATTCCCCGTTTTCTCTTCTCTAAACTGACCTGACCTGCTGCAGCCCCCATTAGCCACCGTGCTCTTGGTTCTGTTGCTCAAGAGAACAGAAAGTATGACAGACAGGACGGATAGGAAAATTCCCTCCAGTAGTGGTTGTAGATTCCGACTAGTGTAGGTGTAAGAATTACAACTACAACAAAACGTGATGATTTTTAAGCAGACTAAAAAATGAGAACTATATTGTATGGCAAAAGAGCACTTTGACCTCGGGCACAGTAATATTGCTGGAAGTTTGAGCAAAAGGGGGAGAAGTCAGGAGTGATGATGTTACTGCACGCCGAAGTCGAAGTGCTGCAAACTAAGTGCTCTTCTGCCATACAATACAGTTCTCATTTTGTATCCGCTTTAAAAATCGTCACTGCAACTAACGGTTTCATAATAAAATAAATTTCACTGTAAATCCAATTTGGAAAAGTTGTGTCTTATGTTTCTTATACCCATAAAACTGGGTTTCCAAGTGAAGTTGCTTTGGTTGCAGAATTAGTTTTGCTTCAGAATAGGGATGGGCATTTTCCAGTAATTTGCTATTCGAATATTTAAGCTCATAAAGAACGAATATTCGAATATTCGTTTATTTAAATTATGTTAATTAAGACATGCGTCTTTTGTATTTTTCATTTTGTCATAATTTCACAGAAGGCTTATAATTAGGAAATATCCACAACAAGCTAAACTTATATTCTGTATGTATATGTATGTATGTATGTATTTTTAAGTTGAAAACATTGTAAAAAATATATATATATTTTAAATTCTTCTTAAAAAATATCCTACAGAAAAAAGGCGTTAAAACCCCATGCGGAGCCAGTCTGAGTCAGTCAAACCCTTAGTTTCAAGTCGGTCGTTAGTATGAATTCATTACTGTTTGATCTTACATACATTATATTATACCAAATATTATACACTAACCCCAAATCTAAGCGAAGTTTAAGGACTTGCGAAGTTTAAAGTTTGAGGACTTGACGGGCTATCATCATTTAAACCCTTAAACAGACTCCAAATAAGAGCCTGGAGCAAACGAAAAAACGCGTCTACATAACAGACTGCTCAGTCGCCATATAAATATCTTCTCAGTTTAGTTTGACATGTATTTGTGAATAAAGAAAACCCCATTTATCCTACCTGCTTCGGTGAAAGCCCGTTCTTAGATACAATAATGCCGGTGCTGCGGAGAAAACTCGTGATGATGGTTATCCGATAAAAACAACAGACGGATTGAACAAGATTGAATATCTGTATTTAACATTATTTTACAAATAATGTAAGCTGGCTCAATAGATTAATGTTGACTGTGCAAAGTTTCTAACGTTAGCTTAATTTAACAACATTTCACAAAGACGGAGCTTTGCTTTTAAACTGCCATGTGCAGTTATCCGGTTCATTTTCGAAAGAGCACCGCATATAATACATGTTCTCCATTTCATT
Source organism: Misgurnus anguillicaudatus (assembly GCF_027580225.2). Classification (NCBI taxonomy): domain Eukaryota; kingdom Metazoa; phylum Chordata; class Actinopteri; order Cypriniformes; family Cobitidae; genus Misgurnus; species Misgurnus anguillicaudatus. The sequence continues at coordinate 22,603,135 of NC_073354.2, forward strand.
TCGTTCTCCGTGTCTGTCTCGTTATTAACAAAATAAAGTAGACTTTATAACAGAAAGCTTACAAATCTCAGTCTCATGATGTGTTGATGCGGGCGGCGGAGAAGCACGTTTAATAACACGTGAGCCCTCACGTGAGCCAGTGGCCAAATACGGCACGCCGCCGACAAATCCGGAGATAAATGGAAAAACGAAAATTCGTCTGCATTGCCAAAAAATCAGGAATACATACGAATTAATGTTCATGTATATCTTACATTTAAGTATGTAAAAGACAGTATAGATGAAGTGAAAATGCATTAAAAAAGTCGTAACCCTTTGGTGGCACATTAAAAACAAACAAACATTCGAATAGCATTTTTTAAATTCGAATTATTATTGCCGATCGAATATTCGAATATTCGAATATCCGTGCCTATCCCTACTTCAGAAGACAATAATCAAAAATAGCAATATGTCAAACATCTGCTCTACACTCTCAAAAATGTAAGATTCACAGTGATCAAATAGAAGAACCATTTTAGTTCTGACGAAATACGGATGGCGTGAACTCCACTGCTTCATTTTCATTGGTAGTCGCTCCAGAAAGTCGCTCATCATTTGCATAAAGTTAAACTTTTTTCAACTTTGTCGCGCGACTGGACACGCCCATCCGGTCGCCAATGGTCACTGTCGCTGGTGTCGCTGGAAGTCAGCAAGCTTCTACTGAAATCAATGAGATTGTGTCGCTCTGCTACTGCTAGTTGCTTCTATAGGCTAAATGCAGCTTTAAGGTACATTTATATTATATGCAATTCTGTCACTGTGTTGCTGGTCTTTTTCAATGAAGTCGTTAGGAGGTGTGCCAACAAATGAGTACCGTTCACTCCAGTAACTGACGAGAGTCGGGTGACGCTACTCCCCTGCTTCGTTCTCATTGGTAAATTGCTCCCAAAAGTCACTCATAATTTGCATAAATGTAAACTATTTTCAACTTTGCCGTGCGATTGGACATGCCCCATCCAGTCGCCAACAGTCATTGTCGCCCGTTTCGCTGGAAGTCGCCAAACTTCCATTGAAATCAATGAGATTGCGTCGCCCTGCTACTGCTAGTCTGAATGCAGCTTTAGTCCACACATTGCGCTTACCAGTAAATTACTAGTAATCTTACAACCTCTTACTGGTAAATTGGCAGAACTGATTTACAAAAAAAATTCTGTTCACAAATCAACTGTTAACTGCAATTTACCTGTAAAGACTGTTTGTGTGAAAGGGACTAATTATAAAGACAGCTAATTGTTTACAAACGTAAATAATGGGCAACACACATTCGAATTCATGCGGAGCCACAAGAACTGTTCAGCAGATGACTTCAAAGTACAGCAAAATCGAAATTACACTTTTTTTCACTTTTGCACCCCAGTTTGAAAACCCCTGCTCTAAACAAACATTAAGTCAATGGTTCTTAAAAGAAGCATTTCTTTCTAACATTTAAAGCACTATTTCTAAAACAGAAAGGTTTATTGGATGTTAAAAGTTATTTATGGTACCATAAATGTAGCCAAAAATGGTTCTTCTATGACATTTTGTTGCACTGCGAGTTCAAGGAGTGCACATATAGGGTCAGATTACCCCAGAAACCAGCATAATTAAACAGTGCTTCCTAAATTGAACTAGTTAACTAACAATGATTATTTAATAAAATTCTGTGACGAATTTCACAAAATCACACATTCCCAACAATAACAGCATGATTTACATCCGCTATATTTGTGAAGTAGAAAAAGATCTGTCCCTCCTGCAATTTCCCCAACATGCACACAAAACTATCCAGTTACTGTAGTCATGTCATATTAAATATATTAAATGAGTTAATGGAGAATGTTGAATAGCGGATCTCCACAAGGACCAAAGTGCATCTTGAGAGGGTTCATCTGTACAGTGTGGATCTAGAGCAGAGAGCGTCTGATACGCGAGGCGAAGTCTCCCCAGAGTACCCATCTGTTACCGCACAGCCATGACTGATTCAGAGAAAAGCCAGCTGGGCATGAGAACTAACCCAGCTCCCACTAGTCTAGGCACACTTTTAACATACTCTTACACATACATACATTTATCTCAGAGAGATTTTATTAACACAGCTTTTAGGTGATAGAAAGGGTCAGGTACAAACTCTGCTGTTTTACACAAAAGTAGCTATGATATTTATTGGGATGAATATTTGTTTTTACCAGAAGACTCAGCGTAGCCTCTTGAGAAATATAAGGATAAACATGGAGTTTGTTGTGACAATTTTGCAGCACAACATACAACATTAAAAGAGTCACAACTTGAAATAGCCCACAAGCATAGTTCCTCCACATTTGGTTAACTAGGATGGTTAGTATTGGCGTTTCATGTGGAGGGAAGAAAACAGTATGCCTACTAGAATTAGCACATCACAGCAGTCAAGATGGGGTGTTTGGTGGAAACATGACTTCCAGATAACAGTGTGGCATTTCATAGACCAAAAACAAGATCGGACGCTGGCAGCAAATCAAAACTCATGGTGGGACCAACAAAAAATTTTTTTTTAGAGATTGTTAAATGCTCTTTTATGTGTTGAATAAAAGCTTTTGCTGAATTAATAAATGTAAATGGGGACTTCATCATTTCACATACCATTCTTCCAATAAAGCAACCTACATTTAAATTAGTTTTTTTATAGTCATAGTAACATCAATTATTTTTGATATAAGATTGCCAACAAAGTGTAATGGTTTATTTTCACTTTCTTTTTTAAATTAAACACTGTCAGAAAGCTGCCACAGTGGGTTTTAAAGGGGCACTTCACCGATTTGCATTAAGCTTTGTATCTTTAGAACCCCAGTCATGTTTTTGAATGGTCGAGCATCATTCCCTCAGTTTCCCCTGAGACGGGAGAAATGCAGATTTCAGTGTTGCACTTCCTTCTTTCAATGATGTAAAAATCGTAATTTTGCGTCATTGAAAGAAGGAACTGCTGTATCTTTGTCGATGGTGTAGGACTACAAACACTCATTCCTCATTTTTCCAAGGTGGGGGCTATGGGTGGGACCCACTTACGCTACAGACCTATTACAGATCAGTGGGTGGGACTTACGAAAATATATGAACACAGACGAAAAAAACGATCAGCCGCCATCTTTGCTAAGCTAAGCGACGTTGTGGAGCGAGCCAGACTTCATGTCACAATAATAGCGAAAGGTAATCGATATGATATGGAAGAGGGTAATTTCGCAAGCAAGATGCTCGCAAGCAAGATCCTCCAGATGGAGGAACAGAACCCGAGGAGCCCAGGGTAAGATGCCGCAACCCTAAGGCTCTACTGCGTAGAGAAGCCCGGACTGGCTCAAGCTTGGACGGACTAGTGGTGGCTGTACTCTCGCTGTGTGCTTTCTGTATAACATTTCCTCATCAGATCAGGATATGGACGTTTGTTTGGTGAATGGCAAGAGAGGTACTTTGCGCCTGTTTGGGCGTGTTTATTTCACAGTCGTGTTTCGGCTTCGGAGCACAAGCGTACCACATGTTTGGCCAAGCAGTCTAAAAAAACTCAGAAACTGAATAAAGCTTGCTCCTACCCAAACTTTGTACTGTATATGGACAGCGGCGTCCTGGATACATATTTTAGAATCCTAAACTAGAAGCGACAGCCAAAGCCTGCAGGGATAAACAGAAGTCTGACTATAAAGTGAGTGTTTCTATTTTCTTTGTTTTACTAACGTGGCATTTATGTACACAATAGCATATCTGAGTAGTGTTCTGACTAATGGAAGTGGCTTGCAGAGCTGTGCATTGTGGGAGTTGTAGTTTTCCATACAAATGCACCCTTAAGTCACGTTCTGTCTTTTCTCTGTCAAATAGGCACAAAATTCTAAATTTATGTAACATTTCGACTACAAATATGACCCACTTTCAATAGAGATACAGTTTTCTACCAGTGAAATGGCCCTTTAAATGCATCAAGCCAAAAGTCAATTTCAAAATAATTTTAAGGCAAATTTAGATGCCGGCAACAAATGGTCCCTGGCTGTCACTGTGGTGGTACCCTTTCGAAAAGGGTGCACCTAAAGAGTTCATATTAGAGGTTTAATGTTACCTCAGAGGTACATATTAGTACATTATGTTTGGTTCCAAAACGTGATAATTCAGTTTGATTAATTTTTCAAAAATCGTGTTTTTTTATTGTGCATTCCAATTAATATCGATCATACTGCAGTGGGTTTGTTTTGATTTAAGCCTTCATAACTAAAATAACTAAAACTAAAAAACACAGCTAAGTAGCACAATACGATTAGTGAAGGTCAGATGGTCATCAAGGACAGTTTCAAAACTTTTTTCTGCACGTGGAGGCAACAACCGTGGGACCTTCAGGAGATCGGAGAGATACAAAGAGGACCTTTAGCTTTTCTGTGGAAAATTAACTCAGTTAAATCAGAGATTGAGGGATCATAGGACGGCATCCATTATAAGGAGTCTGAGAGCCAACTTCAATGCCTATTGAAGTTGAAAACAGAAGGGGGCATGAGATGAAAACAACATGTTATGGTTTTAGAATATCAAGTTCTTGAGCAAAATGTGAATGTTAATGATTTAAATCATCTTCGCATCTCTGCATAAACAACTATCCACATCCCATATTACACTCACCAGTGAAACATCTAAACAGTATTTAATTTAGCAGTTGGTGAGATGTGTGGTGGTTTGTCCTAGCAGCAGGCCTGTTTAGGCTTTTCAGGGCATACTGCGGAGGTTGGTGAAGGCCACAGAGGATACAGGGACCATCGCGCCTGCTTGTCTCCATCTGTAGCTGAAGCTGGTAATTATAGTTGGGAGAGGCGCCCGCAGCTTGATGCCATCTGCCAGCGGGACAGAAGAGCCAGGCTGAAGCGGGCACAAAGGCCCAGTGAAGTTCCCTTAGCTGAGGCCGACAGGAGGACCAACACCTGCCAGCGAGCCGTTGGGTCTCAGACGCACCGTGCGGCCCGAGGACGGAGCACATGATGGTGGAAAAACAAGTTTTGGTCAAGAAGATGAATGTTCTTAGCAAAAGCATTGCACAGGATGTATTTTACACGGTTCAAATGGAATATAATAGGATGCCACAATGACTTTGAGGCTTTAAAATGCTGACTTTACAGGAAGTGCTTTATGTAGAATGAGGCGTTCCTACCATCTTGTGGTTAGATAAATGCATTGCAACTAAAGAAAAGTGATGCTTCTATTAAGGCCTTACTTGAATTTCAGAAACTAGTGGACGTTGGTGCACATTTGCTTTAAGCATTTTAGTCAGTTTAGTGACAGGCAGACAGCTGTGCTCATGTCTCTCTCTGTCACTCCTTCAGTACTTGTTGGCACAGTGCATCACTCTGCAGTCTGCTCTTCTGTGGCCATGCCCTGCTCTGCCCATCCTGCGTGTCACCAAAGCTGGTGTGTGAACCGCTGGTAAGTGTGGACACAGATGGTGCGGGGGGAGCAGCGCATGAATATATGATGCTGGAGGGTGAAGTATAGCAGGTTGAAGCAGATGCCCATTGGCCCCGCGAGAGCCCCACTGCCCGGTCAGCCACGGCCCGTCAGCTTCCCACCAGATGCTGCAGCAGAACCCCAGCTAAACCTCTCACGCCCTTTGAAAGATGGACGTTGACATATTTGATAGAATATTTAGGTTGAAGGGAAAATTTCTAAAACTAGTTTTAAGACTTTACATGGATTTATGTACGGTTTGAGGTCAATATAAGGATGGGCAACACATGCCCTCAGAAAAAAGGTACAAAAGTTCTCATTGGGGCAGTACCATTTCAAAAAAGTATACCTTTTGTACCTACAAAGTGCATATTAGTTCTCCAAAGGTACATGAAGAATTAGTACTTTAAACGTACCTCATACACTGCAAAAATGACTGAGTATTTTTGTCTTGTTTTCAGTAAAAATATCTAAAAATTCCCAAATCAAGATGCATGTTCTTGATGAGCAAAATAACCTTAAATAATAATTTTTTTGAAATAAGTTTACTTTTTTCATAAACACTTAAATAATTTTTTCTTATTCCATTGGGAGATTTTTTTTGCTTGTTTTAAGCACAAATTCACAAACTAGACTTATTTTCCTGGGTCATTTTGCTCATCAACAAAATAGATCTTAATCTAAGAATTTTTAGATATTTTTTTACTGAAAACAACACAAAAATACTAAGTAAGAAAGTTATTTTTTGCACTGTAGGTATACACTCACCTAAAGGATTATTAGGAACACCATACTTATACTGAGATTGACCCCCTTTCGCCTTCAGAACTGCCTTAATTCTACGTGGCATTGATTCAACAAGGTGCTGAAAGCATTCTTTAGAAATGTTGGCCCATATTGATAGGATAGCATCTGGCAGTTGATGGAAATTTGTGGGATGCACATCCACGGCACGAAGCTCCCGTTCCACCACATCCCAAAGATGCTCTATTGGGTTGAGATCTGGTCACTGTGGGGACCATTTTAGTACAGTGAACTCATTGTCATGTTCAAGAAACCAATCTGAAATGATTCGACCTTCGTGACACGGTGCATTATCCTGCTGGAAGTAGCCATCAGAGGATGGGTACATGGTGGTCATAAAGGGATTGACATGGTCAGACACAATGCTCAGGTAGGCCGTGGCATTTTAACGATGCCCAATTTGCACTAAGTGGCCTAAACTGTGCCAAGAAAACATCCCCCACACCATTACACCACCACCCTGCACAGTGGTAACAAAGCATGATGGATCCATGATATCATTCTGTTTACATCAAATTCTGACTCTACCATCTGAATGTCTCAACAGAAATCGTGACTCATCAGACCAGGCAAAATTTTTCCAGTCTTCAACTGTCCAATTTTGGTGAGCTCGTGCAAATTGTAGCCTCTTTTTCCTATTTTTTTGTGGATATGATACCTGGTGGGGTCTTCTGCTGTTGTAGCCCAACCGCCTCAAGGTTGTGCGTGTTGTGGCTTCACAAATGCTTTGCTGCATACCTCGCTTGTAACGAGTGGTTATTTTTAGTCAAAGTTGCTCTTCTATCAGCTTGAATCAGTCGGCCTATTCTAGCATCAACAAGGCATTTTCACCCACAGGACTGCCGCATACTGGATGTTTTTCCCTTTTCACACCATTCTTTGTAAACCCTAGAAATGGTTGTGCGTGAAAATCCCAGTAACTGAGCAGATTGTGAAATACTCAGACCAGCCCATCTGGCACCAACAACCATGTCACGCTCAAAATTGCTTAAATCACCTTTCTTTCCCATTCTGACATTCAGTTTGGAGTTCAGGAGATTGTCTTGACCAGGACCACACCTCTAATTGCATTGAAGCAACTGCCATGTGATTGGTTGATTAGATAATTGCATTAATGAGATATTGAACAGGTGTTCCTAATAATTCTTTAGGTGAGTGTATTTCTCTACCTAAATGGTACATATTAGGACCTTTTTAAAGGGCAGCGTTCAAGTGATAACTTTGGCACTTTTTGAAAACTAGTGCACAAGAAAGCAAGCCAAGTGCATTGCAGCATAATATATTTAAACGTGAAAAACATGTACATTATATAATACAGGTAGCTACAAAAATTGTTTCATACACTTAAAGTGTGCAAAACATGGAATAAAGGTCATAATAAACAGAAAAAAAACTTGGTTTGCTTTAAACCAAATAGTAATGCGCTAAACAGTGAGCACATTGGTTTACACATCACATATTTTGGCAATCTGAAGCATTACCCCTCAAAATAAATTAATAAATAATCAAACAACTCCTAGACCTGACTGAAAAGTAAAAAGCTTCACTGACCTGATTACTTTGACCTAAATTGGCAAATTTGGGTTTAGATTTGTAGTCACAATCAAAAGTTTAGGGGGAAAACAAAAAGCAACATATTTAACATCAACAGAACGTCTCTGTACATGACATCATTCAATGTGACAAGCGGCATAAAACATTTGATTTTGGTTTCGGTGATAGCGCTGACTGAGTCTTTCTGTAGCACCAACCCTATGAGCTCTGACAAGGCATCAGGTGGTGTGATTGCTACGTCTGTGGTGCTAAACTGATTTATATGGAAGAACAAAGTTTGCTGTCCCATGAAAACAAGCATATAAGGAAGCATAAACTGTAGAAGAGGATCTTCTGTTTTAAAGTCCTAGTCTTGCTTTGGCCTGTCTGTTTCCAACATGCATTTAGAAGTTGACTAGAAAAATTGAGAAATACTAAGGTCATGTGACTTTGCTACAAAAATAAAAGAAAGTACTGTTGAAGAAGAGCTTCTTCCTCCACAATAAACAACATCAAAAATACGTTTAGTTAGCTTTAAAGGGATATTTTCTTTAAAAAAGAAAATCTGGTCATCATTCGCTCACCCTACAAGTCATTTTAAACTCTTCTGTATTTACACAATAGTTACACAAGTATCCAACAGTGCCTAAGATATACAATAAAAAGTCTATCCATGGTCACCGTTTCTTCATACGGAAAGAATGTACTTTAGACTTTGGACAGGTTTGACCTAAGGTGAGCAAATGAATGTTTTTTGGTGAACACCACATAAAGTGAAGAAAAAGTGAATGGTGAGATTGACAACACATACAAGACAACAGATTTAGGAAAGCTACATATCACAGAGAGAACAATGTGCGAATCCTCCAAAACAAACTGTGTCTTCGATCAAAATCATTGTTTTCAAACACTATAGACCTTCTTAAATCTGACAACTCTGCCTCTTTGTAAACCTCTCCATTTCAATGTCAAGACCTGAGTCTTCCACTAACGTCCCAGTTGGAGCTACAAAAGCAGCTCAGAGACGGGGTTGTAGTTAAACCTCAGTCGACTGAGCCAAAAGGTGAACTCCTGAAGGTGGCCCAGGGCCCTAGGTAGGAAGAGGGTCATCGTCCCCACGTTTGCACTTGCATTTGCAGCAAAGTACAAAGGGTGTGGCCAGCAGAAGGAAGGGGGAGGCAACCAGCAAGAGCAAACCGAAACCAGCGAAGATGCCTACAACCTGTGCACAGATGATAGGAGAAAAGAGGGAGGAGATGTGGGAGATACAAGGGGAGGGGTGAAATTTAAGAAAATTGAGGATAAAGAGGAAGTAAATACAATTTAAGTGTTTATACCAGCAGATTAAGGAGGTAAAGATATTGGCATTTTGTGAGGCTGGTACTGGTTAAAGGGATAGTTCATCCAAAAATGAAAATAATAATTTACTCACCCTAAAGTTGTTACAAACCTGAACACATTTATTATATTTTCTGCTATACACAAAGATATTTTGAGCAATGTAACCAAACCGTTTTTGAGCACCATGGATTTCCATAGTATTTTTCTTCCCTACCATGGAAGTCAATGGTGCTTCTGTTTCCTGCTTGATTACAAATATATTCCTATGTTTTCAGCAAAACAAAGACATTTATACACAGGGTTCCCACACCTTAGTTAACTTCAAATTCAAGAACCTTTCAAGGACTAATACCCTCAAATTCAAGGACTAAATGTGGGGACACATTTCAAGTGAGAGCAAGGTTACATCGTGTTACCTTTTAAGATACATTGTTACAGTTCCCTTTTGAGGGAACTCGCGCTGCGTCACTGAGCGGACACTTTATAGACGCCTCCAGGTGTAAGTGCATCTGAATGTGTATATCAAATTCAACCAATGGTGAGGCTTAACAACCAAGACAGGAAGACGCGGGAGCCAGGAAATATATCGACATCTAAACTATTGCTGAAGACGGCGTTACAGGGACGCAGGAAGTATGGCAAGGAAGACGCAGCGTCTCGTTCCCTTCTCAGGGAACAACAGTTACATACATAACTTGAGACGTTTTCATGTGTCAAACAATGCAAAAAAGCATTTTGGTATAAATCAACATTCGCATACAAAAGATATTTTAACATTTTAGCACGTGTGCGCTTTTTTTTCCAGAAAACTTCTTGCATAAAATAGATTCAAGCACTTTCAATGACCTGTATCTATGTATGTATATTTTCAAAAACTTCCCAGGGCCTTGAATCCCCCCCCAGATTCACAAACTTTCAAGTATTTCAAGTTCCCATGGGAACCCTGTATACAGGTTTTTAACAACTTGAAGGACAGTAAATAATGACTGAATATTTTTGGGTAAACTATCCCTTTAAGTATGGTACTGGACCAGCTAACCACAAGATGGCAGTAATGGTTTAATAAATTGGCTTAGTTTTGATGTCTTACGGCCTTAGTTATTGCCTTGCAATGTGTTAAAAAGCTTCAATATATATTTGTTGTCAAATATATGATACAATTTTGTATTTTATGTAAATAAAAAGATATCAATAATGGGTTTCATGAAGCAGTATCTTGCAGCCAAGAATTTCCTTAAAGGTGCCATAGAATAAAAAAAACTTGTATTTACCTATGCATAGATGAATAATAAGTACATGGTCAGTACATGTTAAAGACATATTGTAAGCCTCAAACGCGTTCGTTTTCTCATTCTTATGTAAACCTCGTGCATGCAAAAAGGCAGCCAATCTCAGCATAACACCAACTGTGATGTAACAGTCGAGATGTACGCCTCAAAATGTTTACTAATGTGGCATGAGCGTCAGAGAGAGCAGAGCAGGGCTCAACGTTACTATTCAAGACCCTTCCAAATAGGGCAAAAATAGATCATTTCATACAAAGGACAAATCTAAATGGACATGGTAAAACATTTGTGGATAATTTTTGCACTTAATAAAGTTATATACCTTCTATGTAAATTTCAAATAACAATTTAAAGGCGGAGTGCATGATCTGAAAAACAATTTGGAAAAGAGAGTAGGGCCGACTACCAAAACACACTTGTAGCCAATCAACAGTAAGGGGCGTGTCTACCAACAGACATCGTTGCCTGGGTTGCATATGTGTGGGGCGGGTCTATCAAAAGAAGATCCAGATTCTATTGGGGTAGGGGCGTGTTTGTTTAGGTGATTTCAAATATCAACATTGGCTTTCAGAGATCATGGACCCTGCCTTTAACATATTATTTGAGTGCATTCTTTGGCACCTTTAAAACTGAAGAATGACACAGCACCAAACAATGTTAATCAAATTTCAGTGATCAACTAAAACCATTTTCATTTTCAATTGGTAGAATTAGAACTGGTATAGCATTGAATACAGATTAGAAATATGGAGGGAGAGGAGAATCTTTAAAATACATTTAAAAATAAATATGCATTGAAACACACTCGGCATGCTGTAGGAGACTAATGAATTAAACCATGTTTGAATCCCATTGCTACCTACTGTCTGTGCACGTTCTCACTCACTCACTCACTCACTCACTCACTCACTCACTCACTCACTCACTCACTCACTCACTCAAAACCCTTTAAAAATGATAAGTGTGTTTCATCTAAGACCTGTAGCTGGATGGGCATGATTATGTTGTTCAGCACACACCTGCGTCCGATGCCAGATGACGGAGGCTCTGGAGTGACCCAGTTTGTTCTGGCAGGGTCCTTTATCATAGTGAATCAGCAGGAAGTCATCCTTTGGAGACGGAGGAGGACTGTTAGTGTCACTTAAGATGAATATCATTAACATGGACAAGCAGCACAACTCCTTAAGTAAACCAGCTCAGGTCTAAGGCTTGTTATTAATCTGTAAGTAACTGTACTGGAGTAAGAAGACATTTATCTACAGAAGTGCAACTGTGTGTTGTATTGGTGATTATAGGGGTAAAGATCTGAGAATTCATGTCAGAATATCTTAAAAAGTGCTCAGCTGTGCTAATACACTAATACACAGCTGATAAATAATACACAGCTAAAGCAAATATAGCAATATACTTATAATTTCATATATGAAACGTACATCGAGTGACTCCAGGCAGTACCAGCAGAAGGCGTGTTTGCAGTTCTTACACATCATCTGTGCGCAGCCTTCATCTCTTTCGATAAACACTTTACACTTAGGACAGCGTTTGATCGGAGCCTCGTCGTCGTGATCTTTCAGGTTAAAACTGAAAGAGATGGAGACAAATACCAGCAGGACATTTACATATGGTACAAACTAAAAACTTGCTGTTATGTCCTCTCCAACTCTTACCCTGCGTTCACACCAGCCACGGTAGAGGCATCAAGCGTGAGTAATTTTTAATGATAAGTCAATGTAAAGACGCGTTTACACGCATCTGGGGTTCTTGCGGTGCAAATGACATGAATCCGCCTCGTTCACGCGAATGACGCGAATTGAGCATTGCCGCGGGAAACGTGCGAATTGAAAAATCTGAACTTTGGTGGAAAATCGTGCCGCGTTAACCAATCAGGAGCTTGCGCTAGTAGTGACTACCGCATTTGGTGTGAATCCAGCATTAGAGGTTATAAACAGATGAATATATGGATGTTTGGATTTGTTTTCAAATGCCTAAACAATATGGACAAATATATTTGATCATTTTTATTTACAGTGAGGAAAATAAGTATTTAAACACCCTGCTATTTTGCACGTTCTCTCACTTAGAAATCATGGAGGGGCCTGAAATTGTCATCGTATGTGCACGTCCACTGTGAGAGACATAATCTAAAAAAAAAAAAATCCAGAAATCACAATGTATGATTTTTCCAACCACTTACCCGCATGATACAGCTGCAAATAAGTACCCGAACACCTGAGAAAATGAATGTTAATATTTGGTACAGTAGCCTTTGTTTGCAATTACAGAGGTCAAACGTTTCCTGTAGTTTTTCACCAAGTTTGACCAAAAAGTTCTATTTTGGTCTCATCTGACCACATGTCTTTCTCCCATGACTCCTCTGGATCACCCAAATGGTCATTGGCAACCTTAAGACGGCCCTGGACATGTGCTGGTTTAAGCAGGGGAAACTTCTGTGCCATGCATGATTTTAAACCGTGACGTCTTAGTGTATTACCAACAGTAAACTTGGAAACGGTAGTCCCAGCTCTTTTCAGGTCATTGACCAGCTCCTCCCACGTAGTTCTGGGCTGATTTCTCACCTTTCTCATCTTTTCCCACGAGGTGAGATCTTGCATGGAGCCCCAGTCCAAGGAAGATTGACAGTCATGTTTAGCTACTTTGCTAATGATTGCTCCAACAGTGGACCTTTTTTCACCAAGCTGCTTGCCAATTTCCCTGTAGTCCTTTTCAGCCTTGTGGAGATGTACAATTTTGTATCTAGTGTCTTTGGACAGCTCTTTGGTCTTGGCCATGTTAGTAGTTGGATTATTACCGATTGTATGTGGTGGACATGTGTCTTTATGCAGCTAACGACCTCAAACAGGTCTAATTTAGGATAATAATGGAGTGGAGGTGGACATTTTAAAGGCAGACTAACAGGTCTTTGAGGGTCAGAATTCTAGCTGATAGACATGTGTTCAAATACTTATTTGCAGCTGTATTATACATATAAAAAGTTTTAAAAATCATATATTGTGATTTCTGGATTTTTTTTTAGATTATGTCTCTCACAGTGGACATGCACCTACGACGACAATTTCAGACCCCTCCATGATTTCTAAGTGGGAGAACTTGCAAAATAGCAGGGTGTTCAAATACGTTTTTCCTCATTGTATATGCACAAATCTAACATTATACAGTAACCATCAGCAAAATTGAACTCTTATCCTAAACTCTGTGGTTTTGTAGTATTACCTATTCTCCCTGGGCAGGAAGGTGGTAATTGGAAGGCCCTCCTGACACCCCTGGCCTGTGTGGCAGTCTCTACTGCATGCGGAGCAGAAACGCAGGTTGCACTGAGGGCACTGCACCGGCTGCGCAATTTCCACCTCTTCTTTCTTCAGCTGGCACACGGCTTGGCATGAGGAGGATGGACACCAGGTCCTACAAGGATCCAGGAGAACCTCTGCATGAGCAAAATGAACAAACACTGAACAAAGATCACACAATACATTCTTCATCAAAAATGTGTGTGACAAATAGAAAGCGCAGCTAATGCAGTATAATAAACATTTCAGAAGTATGGAGCACTAGTATATACAGTATGCATGTGTTTACCTTTACATTTATGCATTTGGCAGACACTTCTCATCCAAAAATACCCATGACCTACAGGAACATGCATGTTTGCATCAGAGAAACTCACCTCGCTCAAACTGGAGTCTCCTATAACGTTGCATGACCTCCGCAGGCACCATATACTCAATCTACAGTAGAGAGAAAGATTGTAAAAGCCTTAATCCTTCAAAAACACTTAGTTGTGTGCACACAATAAGCACAATTACTTCCTGTCTCTGTGTCTAAATTTTAAGTTAGCCTACCTCGTTTTCTTGTAAATGTCCCCGTTTTGGGCAGGCAGAGTCCGGACAGCTAATAGCCGCTTCGAGGCCTTCTTTAATGAGTAGGTCAACATATTGCTTCAAACACTGTACGGGACAGATTTCAGTAAAGTTATCTTTCAAAGAACAGACAGGAATAACAACAAAGGAGTTGTCACAGAAGACCGTGTTCACTCTGCCAGTCAAATCCGTTTCTACATATCCAATTGGATTTCGATCATTTTAAGCAAGTGTGAGAGAAAAAAACTCATGAAATATGAAAATTTGTGATAAACAGTGTGGAGTGTGGACACAAAAATTTAAACTGACAGTGCAAACATAGTCAAAGTCCTTACCAGACTGCAAAACATGCACTGGCACTGTGATATGGTGGTCATCTGCTCCATGGGAAACTCTCCCAGACAGAGTTTACAGGACAGAAGGGGCGCCGGGTCAACATCACAGCTGGGTTCATAGCGAGAGATGCTCATGGTACAAGAATCTGGGATACTAAGAGACAGACAGACAGAATCACTGCAGACATCATACATACTGACCCTATTTACTTTATTGCACATTATTGTGAACAATTAACTTTGTAAATGTAAACAACTTTTACAATAACTTCACAAATCGTTCTTAATTTTTTCACCCCTCCAATCACATGATTTCATTTAGTCCTCATATTGCAGAGGTGGGCTGTGTGCAGAGCTGTAAGCCCTCAAGATTATATTTTATTTAGGGATCATTGCATTGAAATGTATTTAGTTTGTTTACTTGAAATAACAGCTATCAAGAGCTTCTTCAGTGTTTGTTGAGGGCTCGTCCAATCATTCGATGTAAAGTGTGTGTATTTTTCACTATGCTGCTAGGTAACCCAAAGCAAGCTAATGGCTATGTTTTTTTGAACAGGAAAGCCATACAGTATATATTAGGGATGCACCGAATCCAGATTTTTTAGGTTCGGCCGAATCCCGAATCCACCGTTTAAGATTCGGCCGAATCCGAAACCGAATACCGAATCCTACTCGCATCCTTATTCCAACACAGTAAAACACATTAATGAAGTAAAAAACGTCCACAGCAGTGTATTTTTCATTTTATTTAATTTTAACTGTACATTTTGCCAGGATGACAAGTTGGAAAAACTATTTTGACAATAACCATAAGCCTATGCATAATGAAAGCGATGCGTTGGGACACGCTCGTTTTTCCAATAAGCAAGCAGCTCCGCGATGAAAACTATATTTAACTTTGAGTGAGAAGCTCCGCTCGTCAATGTCAGTCTTCACACGGCCGTCCAATTACAGTGAAGGAGGGGCGGGACATTACCACAGCAACCAACCGGCTCACAGCTGAAGCATCACAGCTACCAAGCGCTCGGCTGAAAAACAGCTGGCATTTGGGGTCCTCAAGGCGTTTTCAGCGGTGTTTAAAAGTTTTGGTGTGTCCAGCTGACCGAAAGAAAAAGCTCCTCTCCACGTCAGCACCCGATGTGTGTAATCAACGGCTGCGTGACGTCGACCAGCGTAGCGCAAGCCTAGGGTTCGGTTCGGTGGAAAAAAAATCTAGGATTCGGCCGAACCCCGCCAAAAAGCCCAGTATTCGGCCGAATCCGAAACCGAATCCTGGATTCGGTGCATCCCTAGTATATATACACTCAGAGAATACAAGCAGCACCTTTAACACAAACACACACATACAGTTGGCACCTTAAAACTGTTTCTAAAATCTACAACTAAGAAATGTACTGTAGTTTACTATACCACCTAATCCATGTGGGACTAGATGCAACATAGGCATAATCAATTTTGGAAAGATGATCTAGTGTGTTTCTCCACAGCAGATATAAGTGTGGGTGGAGACAGATGGAGACTGTGTGCTTGCGTCTGCAGTCTCTCATCGTGTTAGCATTGGAAACAGTCGACAGCCCAAAAAGCACCAACATCTCAGTGGGCTCTGTGTGTGTGTGTGCGTGCGTGCATGTCTCTCTCTTCAGTCAGGAAGCCCACATACCACATTCACAAAACCCTGAATCTTATATTGTGCCCTATAGCAAATACAGTGAGACTATCTAGGGATTCATACTGCAATCTTAAAAAAACAAACAGACTATCATATTTGTTCATGAATGTAAAGGTAAAAGATGTTACGGCAATGTGTGGCATGCGGCATTACTGCAATGGGTGGCATGCGGCGTTAAGGCAACGTGTGGCATGCTGCGTTAAGGCAACGTGTGGCATGCGCCGTTACGGCTACCTGTGGCATGCGGCGTTAAGGCAACTTGTGGCATGCTGCGTTACGGCTACGTGTGGCATGCGCCGTTACGGCAACATTTGTGTGCCATGCGGCGTTACGGCAACATTTGTGTGCCATGCGCCGTTACGGCAACATTTGTGTGCCATGCGCCGTTACGGCAACATTTGTGTGCCATGCGGCATTACGGCAACCTTTGTGTGCCACAATCTTATAGACGGTTTCACTGGACGCACGTGCTCTGATGCGATACACGTCTGGATCCGAACTTTACTTACGGTTTCGTTTTTTTAATGGTCTGACTAGGTGTTAAACCAATCTCTTGAACAAATGCCTCGTCGAAAATAACAAATGTTTTGGTTTCCTAGGTAATCTATGTGTTGTTTTTTGCTTGTTATATAAATAAACTAATGTTTAAAGAACTTTGTTGCGATTTATTCTTAGCGGGTTTACCGGAAGTTACGTGCGGACCACAACAGCCGCTTGTTTATGCTGTTACTGCTGCAACCGTCTATATGATGCCCCACAGCAAATACATTGAGACTAGGGGTGGAACGGTACACAGAAGTCCCGGTTCGGTTCGTACCTCGGTTCAGGCGCCACGGTTCGATTCACTTTCGGTACAATGTAGGGAAAAGCAAAACAAAAATGAAGGCGGCATTTTTTTAGTACTTGAGCTAATATCTTAAAAACATAGGTGTCCTTATCAGTGTTATTTTGAGATGTCATGAATATGAACTGAAATGCATTTAACATACTATCTCGTATTTCAAAAATGTATACCACTTTAAGTAATCTTGTACTCATCTTTCATACAAATATGGGTTCAATTGTATTACAAGTGTTACCTAAATACATTTTAAAATTACATTTTGGCCTTATTTCATATTCATGTACTAAAGAACAAAAAAGGCTCTTAGGATGAATTAATAGGTGTGACCAACTTCACGAGGCGCTGCAAAAAAATGACAAGTGGATGACATCAGAGTAACGCGAGAGCGATTTGAATCAAATTAGCCTCCTCCGCAAAATTTCTCGCGGTACTCTGTCGCTGATGGCGCTGCGTAAAGTTGAGCACGCTTAAGAAACTGAAAGCAGCTGAACTCGACAGAACTGCCCTGCGTATGCCTGTTGTATATAGCAGGACAATTTATCTCCTACTTCTCAGCGTGAGAAATACAAAGTGTGGCGTTTGAACTGACTGAAATGCGTGTTTGTCAAGGTGAATGCGTGAGACTTGAGAGCCCTGATTAGATGTATTTCCACTCACATACCTAACAATTGCTGAACAACGCCGATGCAAAGTCCTCGTCTTTTCTACCACTCTCTCGCCTGTACTATTGTAACTGACTGGAAAACTGAAGTTTTGCCAAACTTGCGATGGCTGGCGGAGCGTCTAACTCTTGTGGAACACCACTTGCCATCCTCGCTATCTCTGCTCACTAACTGACTGGACCTGCGTCAACGTGACAAAAAACTGCAGAGTGCCAGAATGTAGACGGGCTCTGATAGAGCGCATACATAGGCGGAGCTCGGATGCATCGGCGCCAATCAGAGCTTCAGAGCTAAAAGCGGGGCAACAGATTAGCTGTCCATAAAGAACCTGCGTATCTAACAGTAGTTCTGCATTACATTAATTATATTGCACGCAAGTTTTTTTATTTTCATACCGTGTATTCTCCGTTTAAATTCATGCACCGAACCGTGACCCCGTACCGATTCGGTTAGAAACGAATACATGTATTGTTCCACCCCTAATTGAGACCATCTAGGGATTCATACTGCAATCTTAAAAAACCAAGCAGACTATCATATTTTCTCAACGTAAAGGTAAAACACGCGGCGTTACGGCAACGTATGGCACGCGGCTTTATGGCAACGTATGGCACGCGGCGTTAGGGCAACGTATGGCACGCGGCTTTACGGCAACGTATGGCACGCGGCTTTACGGCAACATTTGTGTGGACGTTAATATAGTTATAATTAACGTTATCTTTATAGTTATCATTCTTGATGTAAATGGGGCCTTAGAGGCAGCTGGGGCCATTGCTGGAGCACGCTGAACTTTAAAAATGCCAAAGCTGAGGAAGGAGATGTGCAACAGCCTAGCTGAACTCCTGTATCTGCTGACAGAGGTAAATAGTCTGAGCTAGCACTTTAGCAAATTGTCTTGTTGTGCTAGCACATTTCAAAGAGCACAGTTTAATTAAATAATTTTCACTTAATTTGTGACGATGGACAGGAGATGCTGCGATGGATAATTTAAACCTGTAGTGGAAATATGATAACAAATGATATCAAGGTCTTACGCAAGATCTATCTAGGTTAAAGCTAATTTAAGCTGTACTCCATTCACAAGCCTACACAACTGTCACTCCAACTGTCTGTCTTGTGCTGATGGCTTGGATGCAGTCAAGAGCTTGGGGAAAAAAAATCATCTTCCATAAGCACAATAAACTTAAAGGTGCCCCATGTCATTTTTAGAAGGATCTCTTGACAGAAATGCAATATAATATCCATAAATATATTTCACCGGTATAATATTTAACTGCTGTTTTTATTACCTGAGAATGAGACGTTTTTTCTATACACTGGAAGTCCCCTTACATGGAAGTCACCATTTTGTGTCACCATGTTTCTACAGTAGCCCTAAACTGTCCGAAACTGCTCTACAGAGCCCGTTTCGTCACTACGTTGTCTCAGACAATGACATGTTTATCCTGTGGCGGCATACTGTAGCTTCTCTATGCGTTTCAAAAGGGAGGGATGAGCTGTGGACTGAGCCGTTGATTGCAATTGGCAAAATCACCGCTAGATTTCGCTAAACATCTAGACACAGCACCTTTAAAGTATAAATTCTGGTAATAATCACATTTTAAAACTGTTACTAAGATTTTCTGATCAATTTTAGACGATCCAATCACAAGTGATCAGATAAATAGGGGGGTAAACAGTGTGCAAAACATCTTGTGTTCAAATCACAAAACATACATGTGAGCACATCGGTCCTGATGCAATGAAGCAAAGCAGCTTTAAGATTAAATGAATCAGAAAAATTAGAAAATCAGGCAAAAACCTGCAAGTCAAATGCACAAATGATTAATGAAAACAGCAATGCGTGTCATCTGACCACTTGTGATCACATCACTTGATGAATGCATCTTAATATGGGGTGTAAATGGTGTCATTAATTGATGTTACCTTTGCTGTTTACACCAAGATTCTCAGTAAGCCTACAGAGAGCACACAACACACATGCATGCCTTTGGCATCCTTTGGCAGGATGCGTGTCAACAACTTTAGCACAATGGCTGAATTGAATGTCCTAATTGGATTACACTACAAAGTGAAAAGCATGTGCCAAGTTGGTTTTACATAACATTGTAATTTTTATTGTATTATGACATCTTTATCTATTATTTGATTTTGCATATTATTTGTGTAAAGATGCATACAAACCGTTGGCAAACGGAAGTGGGCATGTCCAGCTGCACGACAAAGTTGAGAACAGTTCATATGCAAGTTTATGGAAATGACGAGCAACTATCGGGAGTGACAACCAATGAGAGTGTAGCAGTGAAGTTTACATCATCCCTCTTTCGTCATTTACTGAGAAGACGGTTACTCATTTGCTGACCAGAGCTACATTTTACTGCAAGTATCTTGGGAATACCCATGTTTGTGACAAACAAATAACATTTTGTTTATTAAATATTGTTTAACAAGTTCTCATTAACATGTAATCAATAGGGAATGAGATAAAGCATATTTGGCATGCTGTCCAAAGGGAGGACTCCGAGCTCGGAATTTTAGCCAGAACCCAGATTACTCCCCCCTCTTTAACTGGGATAGATGTCCTGAGATTGAGGGGAAGGGATGAAGGAGGGATGCTGCAAAAACTGTCACGGGACAGAGGTGATGGACAGCTATATATAGACACCTCTTTGCGCTGATTGGTTGGATTACATGAATGTGCTGTTGCTGTTCCCAAAAAACTTAGTTCAATAAATTTCATTAACTGGTTAAAAACAACAGCAAACACAGAAAACAATGTCTCAAAGGTTCACAGGGAAGTTTTGTGGACAAACAGCACGATTGCAGGGGAAAGTCTAATATGTTTAAGCAAAACCTCTTAAAGGTGCAATGTGTACATTTTAGCAGCATCTAGTGGTGAGGTTGCGAAATGCAACCAACAGCTCAGTCCACTGCTCACCCCTCACTTTTAAAACGCATAGAGAAGCTACGGTAGCCACTAGGGGTGGCACGGTTCATGAAAAAAATCCGACCCGTTCGGTTCGCTTGTCTCGGTTCGGAGCGCGTGTGTGTCGTACGGTTCAACGGTTCATGGCATGCGCAATGTATGTAGCCTCGTGCCCTGTATGTGACCTCAGATAGCGTGTTCCCCTTTCGCGAATAGCGCGAAAGAAGAGGTGACTAGTGTGGAGAGTGAGTGCTGCCGGTCATGTTACGTGTAGAAATGGCAAGAGGGAGAGAAAAAGAAGTCTGCCCGCAGTTGGAGGATGCGCCAGCGTCGTATAAGTTTGTTGTGTGGAAACATTTTTTATTTCATGTTACCTATGATGACAGCGGAAATAAAACAATAGATACAGCCACACGCGACAGCCTTCTCTCCGACCATTTATCTAATCTGAGGTAATGAACACTGTTTTACGTCTTTTCGTATTCAGCGCTATTTTTAGCCTTTCGTTGATAAAACGAAAGCGGCTGATTTCCGCGTAGTTTCATTTTGCTAGCGTGTGAAAGTTGCGCGATCTTATTACATAAACTGCCCCTTAAAGTAATCAGGACAGAAATGGTCAAAAGTGGACAAAAGAGACGGATTTAAATATTACAGGTGTAAACGTTATGTTTCTCTCTCGTTCACATATTCTCTCTGCAGTATTTAAGCAGCCTCTCAGTGATAAATCTTAGAGCTACACTGAAGTTGGCATTTTGATAAATGCATGTTATCTTTGTGTGCTAAAAATGCACACAAAGTTCATGTAGATGGCAATACACATTCTCTTTTTTGCCAAATAAATGAAAAGCATGTTGAAATCATCAATGTCTTCCCTCTCTCTGTGTCAAAATCTTGCCTGGCTTTCCTCAGGGATGTGTTCAATAATGTGCTTAAAGTCAAATTCAGTTTGTGCATGATTACATGATATAACTTTTTTTAATACTGTATCCTAAATTATGGATAATTAATACATTAATAAGATAATACATTTCTGGAGTGTTAAAAAAAATAACAACAAGAACCGTACTGAACCGAGAACCGTGACCATAGAACCGTGATACGAACCGAACCGAGGGTTTTGTGAACCGTGCCACCCCTAGTAGCCACCACCAAAAAAACATGTCATCGTCGAACACATCTTAGTAAAAAAAGTTTGTCTGTTAAGGGCTTCTGTAGAAAACATGGTGGCACAAAATGGCGACTTCCACGTAAGGGGACCCTCTGTGCATTTAGATAAAATCATCTCATTCTATGGTAATTAAAACATAACGGTTCATTATAAAAAGGTCTTTATACACCCCTGATAATATAGTTTTGTATATTATTTTGCATTTCTGTCAAGAGATCCTTCTAAAAATTACACACTGCACCTTTAAGCAAAGAGGAACAGACAGCAATAAAAACAAAAATCTCAGAAAAGTGTGATCGGACACACAGTAATCCCTGCAAGAGTTCTGGAGTGCGTGTTCCCACCAAGCGTAGGAAATGAACTCTGCCCAAGGAAACAGCAACACTTCCTGCAGTTGGCATACACTAGTTTAAAAACACAGTTGCTCTCAGCCACACTTTCAGTAAAGAGCAAAGATTACAGAAGGTGAACAAATATCGAGCTAGAAAAAGCATTGTTGTGGTGTTCTTTAAATTTGTTTCAACCCCCAAACCTTTAATAACATCAGCATAATAAAAATTTTGGTGTATCTTAAAATATGACAAGACATAAAATACGAACACATAAGGGTCACAACCTCGAACTCAGAATTAAAAAATGGAATCGTCGATGCTGCCACGCCCACATGTCACGTTAAAAAAACACACGTTTTGAGTGCTGCGAGTCAACCTCCTCTAACTTTGCTACCTACAGCCAGTTAATAGATAGCATGGCAGATGCAGGAGACACCATGCGAGCTGCTCTTTACATGGGAAACAAAAAAACAGCACGTTCCTCCCGCCTTCAGCTGAACTCAATCAGAACAGAGAATGCACGCGTGGACAGCAAAACGCCGTCTGTGACAGGACCGGTCGTTTCTCTGAACTGAGATCTGTTTAACTTATTTCAGTTGCTTAAGAGTTATGAAAACAGCATTTAAACATGACTTATTGGGGTATAGTCTCACAATCTCGTCTGACGCTAATAAAAGCACGTTTTTAAGGTGCAAAGTACTGACAGATGTTCATCTGACAGGAAGTTTTGCTTTATCAGGTATGTGCGTGTACTAGGGCTGTCCTCGACTAAGGATTTACATGTTCGAATCAGAATTGTCGAATCTTTTCATAGTCGACCGATAGTCGAATCATCTATGTGTGTGTGTGCATGGGTTGGGAGGGGGTCAGACCAGGTACAAATTGATAACTTTTATTTTCTTTCACAAGCAGCACACATAAACAAGTTTCTGATTAAGTGACCAAAAGTGATGAACGAAGACAAAACTGACGATGCATTTATATATTGTTAAGGTAAAATGTAAGGCAACATTTGTTTAATTATTCCTCATAACATTTTAAAGCCACGATCTACAGAACATCACACAAAAAAACATTTTGATAACTAAACCTAAAAATATAACAAAGGTGATCCTGCCTTGGAAACCTCCGCTGCTAATTCAGTGTTTTTATTTAATTTGGAGATTAAGCGCGACAAAGCAGTCATGACAAAAAAAACGACAAATGAGAAATGACAAATAATTTGTGATTGTTACTGCAAATTATTAAAACTATAAGCTTTATATACAATTCATAAAAACACTGAAATTAATGATTTTATAGACACTACGCGTTATTATTTAGCACAGAAATACCTGCTTGCTTTCACTTTGATCATCTCCATTCACTTTAGATACAGAAACAACTGATGATATTATTTATTTCAGAAATCTCTTTTCAATCATTTGAAAGTGAACACCAACCATAATATTAAATCACAAGAAAGACAGTCGTGTCAGGAATAAATATAGGTTCGGTGCAGATATTTTCCGTTTCATCACCAAAATTTAAAGAAACGGCTAACCTGTTTTGTAGTTTAACTTTTGACAATATAACCACTATGTTCTAAATACATTTTAAAAACTTATACCCGTCGAAAACATCCGTTTTTTAATGTTTTAGTTTGATGAACTTCTAAATATGAGACGAAGCGCACCTAGCACGTTCGGCTAAATTGCATGCGCAAGCATGGCCAGCACGCAATAATGCAAAATCTATACAACGAAAAGCAATCCAAAATGTACAGACTTAAATTAGATCAGAATTTACCTTTATAATAAATACATTTTTTTAATAAAATAAGGTCAGAAGTTACAAAGTGCAGAACAAATATGTGCGTGCACGAAAACAAAACACAAGCCAAATAGATACATCAGATAACCCAGCGTGATTTATAAATAAAATAAAATAAAGAAATTATTAAAAGAATGAACATATAGCCAAAATTGCCAGCTTTTGCTTTTAAATGTAGAAACAAAGAGGCAATGGTTTATTAACATAGGAACCTCTTATGGGCATGTAGTCCGGTCACAGCGGTTGCTGGATTTATTAACGCATTTTAAAAATATTTATTGAAAGCTGATACTTCACATATTATTTGCAGAATTATAATAATATGCTGTATATTAATATATTGGGAGAAAGCTGTTATATGTGAAATCAGATAATGTGTGCACCATATACGGCCAAAATTAAAGGATCCTCATTTCATAACACATCTGCGACGATTCGACTGTGAGATTGGTAGTCGAATCAGGCTTCTCCTATCGATGCATCGAATCTTCGACTATTCGGGGTCACCCCTAGCGTGTACCATATTTTTCCACTGGCAACATGACCAACATGGCAGGGCATCTTCAGGTTCAAGGTCAGGTATTATATTTCATAAAAGTCTAGTCTTAAAATGGCATAGCAACCTGTTCTTTCAAAAAAAGTAAAAGAGAATTGTTTGAGTCTTGGAGAATCGTGACACCCCTACGAACACATGACGTGGGAAATAAGATCACAAGAGATGAAAGACATCTGTGTTCTTCGAAACAAGATATGAGATCATTACAAAGCACAGTGACACAGCAGACTGTGTGCACCAGAAAGCACTGGGACGGCTAAAGAGATGAATCTCTAGAGGGTTTGTCCCATTTCAGTTAGACAACATGATCTAGTTTTCATGATCTAAACGGGATTTAACAGATTACCTGAATGGCTGAGATCAAAGGATTTGTAGCAGTTCAAAACGCACACCCATCCTGTGTCATTTAAAAAATATATATTAAAAGAATGATTATATGATATATTTATAAGTAGTTGAAAATAGCAATGGACAGTACAGTTCATTTTAAAACCAGGTTGCCTTTTACTTATTGATAAAACTTTCATCTTTGTTTTGAAGTCAACGTCCTAATAAGCTTGAAGATTAACCTACTTTCCTTCTAGTGATTCATTCACAGTCACAGATCTGTTGACATTCCCTTTTCTTTGCAGTAATTCCATGTAAGGCTAAAAAATGTTAGGAATTTTTACATTCTAGTTTGAAAGGTGTATCAAAAAAAAAAAAAAAAAAAACACTTCTAACATTACATTAACATTTCTTAATTTAGCAGCCACTTTTATCCAAAGTGACTTACAAACAACACTCTAAAAACAAACAGTGCTAAATAGGACTAAAAGTGGTTCCCTGGGGCCTCATTTATCAAGCGTGCGTACGCACAGAAGTGTGCGTAAAGTGTGCGTAGGAACAGTTTTACGCAAAGTGTGGAATTTATCAAATTGCACTTATACTTAGAAATGTGTGTAAATATACGCACACCTCGGAGTATGCGTACGCAGAGCATCTAGTGGTAGAATAGCGATACTACACAGCACCCTGTTCCAGTGAGTATAAAGAAGTGTCTATTTATTATCCACAAGCAGGTGTTAAAAATGATTAATGTCAGTATGGTAACAGCAAATAAGTATAATGATTTATTTGTGATATGTATCTGTTTCTGTGAAAGCACATGTGATTTGTATTAATGAAGTCTCCGTCAAATGCTTGACACAGTGCAATGGCTTATCTAGCGTTATTGGAAGACTTGGCAAATAATCCATTTCGCCGGTAGCGCGTTTTCAAAGATCGCGCCAATGATGCTGGTTATATATGCTGCTGTCCAAGGTGGAAAGTTGTCTGTCCTCCTCCAGTTGCACTCGTTTCACGTCGGTGTGCTGTGACGCGGTTTTTTTTTTTTTTTTTTGCTGATAATTTAATGTCAGACTTTTTTATTTCTAAAAGTGTTCTCATACCCAACGGAATTAAACTCACTGGTAACATGTTCCCATGCAGATTTGTTTTCTTTTGTTAGTCATTCCTCTCATACTAAGTGAACCAAACAGGATGTGTTATTAGGATTTAACCTCATCCCCCAGTAACTCAATTTCTGCGTCTGTAAGTTTCTCTTTTATGCTCTCTTTGCCATTATTGCGACGAGGGAAAAAGCACAACCACGTGACTTATAACGGGAGGTGTTGTCACCATATATGGTTCATTGGAGGCGTTTCGAAATGCAAATGAACATGAACGTGCACGAGCATGGTGCTTAAGAACAAGTGGGATTTATCATCAAGGATTACTTACTGATGTGCGTACGAACCACGTGCGCACGTTTGATAAATCCCGATTTTTTTGTACTTAGGCACATTCTAAATTTCATTCGTAGGTACAAATATAGAACATTTTCTACGCAATGTTGATAAATGAGGCCCCTGGCTCGTAATCATAGGGGAACCATTTTAATTGGGATATAGCACCTATATAGAACCATATTGTGCTATAAAGAACCATACCTGGGGCTATAGTGGTGGTATATCACATGGTTCTTCATAGGTACTTTACAGGTGCTATATAGCACTTAAAATGGTTCCCTATATGATTACGAGCTTTCAGTGCTATTTAGCATCGTTTTTTTAGAGTGAAAAGAGCATTTAACATTGAATGACATGCAAAAATAATTAGTCGCTTTATGTGCGAGTCAGACGGCTCTTTCTTCCTTGGTCGGTTCATGGCCAGTTTAAGTTGCAAAAATCACCATTCCTTCTGCTGTAGTGAAACGACTGATAATAAAGCCAGGCATCAGCATGCAGTGAGTCACCTCAGACAGCCTTTGGCCCTGACTTGATTGAAAATAAGAAAGAAATGAAGGAAGTAAAAATTCGAAGAATCAGGGCCGAAAAAGATGAAAAACATCAGCGTAATATTGTTGTATAACTTTGACGCAACGTAATAGCGTGTGTTGTCGTGTAGAGCAGGAAGACTGGCAGGCACAGCGTGTTCCGGACACAGGAAGTCCATGTGCATTTTATGAAAGGCACATTCAGCACTGACCAGCTGTACTACAGCAAACACTAATGCCCCTCTTTCATGCTCAGTCCGGTTCTTTAACATCACACTAGGCTTGGACGACTTCCCCTCTCTTCACCTTTATGTCTGCATATCCCGGTTGAGGTTACAGACTTCAGATAAGCCACCTATAGTGATTGAGGAACAACTCCAACCACTGGCCTTCAATGGAAAGGTCAGGCATGACGGCACACCAACTGTAGATCAAGCACTGGGGCACTTCCAGACTGGCCATAGACCAATAAAGAAACAAATCCTAAAGCTGTGGTTGCCAGCTGAATGACTTTGCTGGCGTTTATATGCATGAATACAGCACAAGACCTTTTGAACCGGTGGCCACTGAACTCTACAGGCCATGCAGTAATAGTGAAAAGTTTACAAGTGCTTGTGTGTGCGTAGTTGGCTATAGACACAACTGTCACCAGAAAACTTCCTTTTCAGGACAACCTCATTATAACTGCTTGATTTAAGAGGCAACATGCGTCTATGGTATGTTTGTGTGTTATAGTATGAAGTGTCACTAGCTGTTTGGGTCAAAGCATCTGCTATATGTAACTGTTAAACAAACCATTTTAACCAGGGGCCAGCATCGACTGGGGGCCTCAATAAATGACTAAGCGGGCCACAAGATTACTTAAATTATTTTATGGGTGATTCTCACGAGGCCATTGGGACACCACGGCACTGGTGGTTTGGGCTTTGAAATGTGTAATATAGTAACATTAAAAAGCATCAGAATTAACACAATACTGTGTTCTGCCTTGCACAGTGTGTGATTTCAGCATGGGAATTTGTAGTTGTAGATTTTGTCTCGTTTTCTGCTGGGGTTCTCGTTGCCGCGGTGTGTCCGGCTGTGTTTGAACGTGCGTTATGTTGTAATTTAATCAAATTAACACAAAAATATTAAGAAAAACAATAAATGGATGTTTTGCTAGACTACTTTAGATGACAGAAAAATATTTACTGAATATTCATGTATAATAATAATGAAGAAAAATTAGGAAAATGATGTGTCCATGCCTGATGTTCTCATCCTCCGCAACACTTTTTGAGAACAGTTTAAGCACACATACAGAATTTTAATAAAGTTTGATTTTGAGTGACCAAGCACATGGACCAGTTACTTCAAGATGGCTACCAGGTAAGATCATTTTTTTTACAGTTAATTTAAAATATTGTCTTGTCAGAATGCTTACACGACATTTTGATTTTCATTACCGCAACAGATGCTTATTAAATGTTAATTTAATTAATAGAAGCATAATACTTTGATTTTAAATGCATGTGCATAATCTCCAAATTATGTTCTTTCAGGTTTGTCATGTCATTTTGAAAATATGTCAGTGTTGATGTTTTCTGACTGTTGCGGTAATGAGATTTTTTAGGACTAATTTTTTTAATTATGTTACAAAAAGTGTTAAATGATAAGTCAAAGTTTTTATATTAATGTTCCCATCTACTCCAGACTTTGTTTTTCAATTTTCATGCTTGCCATTTTTAAAACCAAGTTTTCGTGAGAATCACCCTTATATAAAAAACAAAACAAGCTTTAAAATAAGCTTAAACAACTAAAAAAGTTGTTTATTAAAAGTCTATATTTTATTAGTCAGAATTGTAAGGGATGGTTGGGGTTTCTAACATTGTTATGGTGGACAATGAGGGGGCTTTGAAGTCATCAGACAGGTTGACCGACTTCCCTAAACAACCCACTAATAGTAAAAAGTCATGTTATGACTGTTCTAAATACTGGCACATGACTTCACTTGTTTTCCAACCAGGGGTCGAGGGCCACAGGATGGCCTCAGCAGATTTCCAAGGGGGCCTCAAAATGACTTAAAATGATTAAATCAAGCATTAAAGTAAGCTAAAACAAACAAAAATGACACAAAATGTTTCTTTGTGCCATTTTAGTGGCGAATAAACATCCGTCTAGTCATTTCAAGCTCTAGTTAATTTTAATTGGAAAAAATTGAGTGATCTGTCACTGGAATAATATCAGCTTCATGCAGAAATATGCTCAACGTCCTCTTATATGTCCGCACTTGTAGATAAAATCATGGCTAATAAAAGACATCACAGTGCATTAAATCCACTATAACTGTTAAGCGGTTATATAATAGAAATAATTCCGTTACAATAAAAAACCTGGGACTCGGGAGGACCTGTTGTATTTTAGCCCTCATAAATGTCACGTACGTAAGGTTTCATTATGGAGTTCCCCCGGATTATGTTAATCGGATAAGCGTCACTACATGCTGAGATTTCCCAAACGCCCAATTAAGTGAACACCTTAAATATCTGTTGCATACAATAGAAATGATAAGTCTAAAAGTAACAACTATTCATATTATTATACAATGTGTATCTTACCGTGCAGCAAAAAATAAATCGCAGCTGTAATATCAGAATGACGTGTCAATACCTCGCTAGCTTTTATGATCACAAAACACCACACGCACTGCTTACCTTTGGTTGAATGCTGTATGTTAGTTGTCAATCTGTCACTGGAATAATATCAGCTTCATGCAGAAATATGCTTAACGTCCTCTTATATGTCCGCACTTGCAGGTAGATAAAATCATGGCTAACAAAAGACAGCACAGAAAGCGAAAAACACATAAAATCCCAGAGAAGCGTTTTTGTCCTCAGCTGGTCGGACTGTTTGCTGTGACTCTCTGGAGCGGCGCCATTTGACTGCGCTTGAAAGCGAGCGACTCTTGAGACGACGCCAATGTGCTGTTCTGAGATCAGACTGCTCACTAGAGCCCTCTGCAGACTATACAGAGAGACTGTTTTTATTTCTATTCACATATAGATATGCATATATTCTTACATTTAATTTTTTAACGTATGTTTATAAATGTGTACTTTTAATGATTCGTTGGCAGGGTCTTTTACAATATATAAAAGGTATTTAAATCTTCAAAGGTATCTAAAAACTAGACAGCAATCACGTACACATCAA
The DNA here is from genome assembly GCF_027580225.2 of Misgurnus anguillicaudatus. Lineage (NCBI taxonomy): Eukaryota > Metazoa > Chordata > Actinopteri > Cypriniformes > Cobitidae > Misgurnus > Misgurnus anguillicaudatus. Next base: position 22,633,229 of record NC_073354.2, read on the forward strand.
AATACGGTATTAAAATTTGCTGAATACATATAAAAAAGGAGAAAAAAAGATATATGAGAATTATTGCAGTTGTGTAGCAGACAAACTAGTAGTCAACTGTATTATAGTGCCATCTGCTGGGGATTAGACGAGGTTGTGATCATTCTCGTGCTTTGACCGCAATTGACACAATTGTAAGTTAAATTACAACAACATGAAAAAGAAATAGTGCAAAAAATATACTAATGATTCATAATTCTTAATTATTAATACATCTTGATAAAATATTATTTTTTAAATCGCAGGATTCATTTCTGGAGTATATGAAACAACAAGCTACTAACATACATTGTATAGTTTTGTAAATGTTTTGTAAACTCAATACACTAATATTATTATATAACAAATTATAATAGTAATAAATTATAGTAGAATAAAACAATACAATATCAATTTAAGTAGGCTAGGAGATCAAATAGGTATCCAAAGTCTTTTTTAACGCACTTTTTGACTGTACAAAATGTATGCAAAAATACGACCCTGTCTGTAAAACCAGATCACATAATCTAATAAGATTTGGAGCATCAAAGTATTATTTCAGTAAGTGATCATTGATTTCAATCTTTGACATGGTCCTAGTCAATATTAAAAATATCAAGGTTACATTTTCACAGAATGTTCTTTAGATTATGTAGGATGATTTTTGTACAAAACAGTAAATCACAATAAAATGACTTTCACAGATGGATTTTCACAGATGCATCAGCTTATAACAAAGTTTCCTCACAAAGACAAAATTTTCAACATTTCACACAGCTCACCTGAAACACTGGGACTAAACTTTGAAGATGTTTCTGCGTAAATCATTTCAGAAAAAATTAAAGGCCTTTCTACTGTGTGCAATGTTTGGAACGACAGTGCTAAAGTTCACCGCTAGGTGTCAGTGTGATTTTACTAACAATGCATATGGACAGTCACAAGAGATTTCATTCATGAAGCTTTGAAAAAACTGCACTTGTCTAGTTTCATTTGCTTACAGGGAGGCAGACTGCAGATCATGCCAGGACACGTTACAAATGTTAGATTTCAGCATGTCGGTTGTTTGGGAAGTCTGCACACTAATCTACATTCTAATTTGATGCCTGAAAATTATGTCCAGTAAAAATGTGAAAGCATGCAAAATTGCAGGAGGCTGCTGGAGGCAGTGAGTGCCCTGTATAGTTATAAAATCATGACATTTTGACATAAACGAATTGCTAATGCGATGACAGAATTATTGTCTTGGAAACAAGGACATTTTGTATGATGTAATGGCCTTGTTTCTTACTTCACTTTTCTTCCTGTGTGGTCTGCATTATATATCCCATTTCATAAAATACTGAATAAATGTAAAAAATGCAAAACAACCAAGTTACTATGAATAGGAGTATTGTAACACTGGGCTATTTATAGCATGTAAAGCTGCCTCATTTTGGCTCAAAATTATTTGACATTTAATCAATTTATAACCTGATTATGGCAGAAAAAGGTGGGGTAAAATACATGCATGAAGAGTAAATGAAAAAGTAAATGAATCCCTTCCTGTGCATTTAACTGCTTATGCCTCAAGGCCTACAAATCCCTTTACAAGACAGCAGTAAATGAAATAAGCTGTAAAGAGACACAGATAGCATCTAGCATGCATCCTTCTTGGTGAAAAATATTGGAGAGCACAACGGGTCAGATATTGCCTTGTGCTTTGGTGTTTACCTTTGCACTCAGTGTAGCCCAAGGCCAAGTCACTATGGCAACTTCCTTGCACCAGGAAGGGAATAATTGCAGTTCAGAATTTTTAAATGGATGGTGTGTTGTTGAAGGCGATAGTTTAAAGGTAAACAGTCACATAGCAACCTATATACAGTATGTGGTGTGTTTCTGTGGATGCAAATCTTTGTAATAGTAGATTAAATGGTAGCTTGCTTTATAAGACAACAAAGTGGGGTTTGAATGTCCTCATTGACAATCAAAGAACTAAAGTAAATAAACAATTGTTTTAAGGATTTTGCTTAATCCAAAACAACAAATGTAAAATGAGAGAAATCCTGCACTATTATTAGGTCACTATTCAAATAAGCAAATTTGTGATCTCAACTATGTTAATTCCTTTGCATGGAAAGTCAGGTTTCTATTGAAGCATGCAAGATGTTTATTGGAATGTTCACAAATCATGCCGGGATAACATGGATCATCAGGTTTTGCATAATCTTATGCCAGCTTGAGTGCATGTTGTCATTAAAGCAAAAGGGCAACATATCAAATCCTAAAATGAATTGAGATTCCTTTTAGCTTTTAATTCATCTTCGTACAGAAATTGCTATGCTGATAATATCATTTGTAACAAAAAACCTTGCATTTGAAAAATACAAAACTGTACAATTGGGTTGGATTGTTAACATTAGTAAATGTGTTCGCTAACTACTAACAATAAGGAATATAGTTTAACAGCATTAATTCATCTTTGTCAAGGGTTGTTTAGGATTAGTCCTTTTCCTTAAAAAAAAGTCAAGAAGAAATTATGTTTTTTGAGGAAAACATTCTAGGATTTTTCTCATTATAATGGACTTTAATGGACCCCAACACTTAACAGTTTTAATGCAGTTTAAAATTGCAGTTTTAACGGAGTTTCAAAGAACTCTAAACGATCCCAAACGAGGCATAAGGGTCTTATCTAGTGAAACGATTGTCATTTTTGACAAGAAAATAAAAAATATGCACTTTTAAACTACAACTTCTCGTCTATCTTTGGTCCTGTGACGTGCCAGTGCGACCTCACCTAATACGTCATCCCGCCGAAAGGTCACGGATGACGTATGTGAAACTATGCCCCAGTATTTACAAGTGTGGAGAAAGACTATCATTCTGACGTTGTTTTTTGTGGAATGATACTAATTAATATCTTTGTGTCAGTTTATTGTTTAAAATGGTCGGCAAATGTGCGTTTCAAATATGTAACACGTGACCTTTCTACGGCATTACGCAATCACGTGAGGTCGCGCTGGCGCGTCGCACGGCCGGAGGAAGACGAGAAGTTGTGGTTTAAAAGTGCATATTTTTTATTTTTCTTGCTAAAAATGACAATCGTTTCGCTGGATAACACCCTTATGCCTCGTTTGGGATGGTTTAGAGTCCTTTGAAACTCCGTTGAAACTGCAATTTTAAACTGCATTAAGTGTTGGGGTCCATTAAAATGAGAAAAATCATGTTTTCCTCAAAAAAAACATAATTTCTTCTCGACTGAACAAAGAAAGACATCAACATTTTGGATGACATGGTGGTAAGTAAATTATCTTGATTTTTTTTAAAGAAAATGGACTAATCCTTTAATGCCAATACAGTTGTGCATGTTAGTCCATTGTGCATAATGTTAACCATTACATTTTTTGATGTATTATTAAAAATGTATTAGTAAATGCTGAAATTAACATGAACTAAGATTAATAAATACTATAGAAATATTGTTCATTGTTAGTTCATGCCAATGCATATAATGCTAGCAAACACAATATTGTACATATTTTTCTGGTAACCCCAGTGTATATAAGAGGGTTTATCTTACATGAATGTGTTAAAACTGTCAAAACACAACTTTTTGTTACAGAAAATCATGCAAAAAGCAAGTGTAAAATACTGTTAAAGGTCTGAAAAGGTACTGTATGCTGGACAATTGTACAGCAGTATGAATTTATGTACATGTGTTTCTACTGCACGTCTCATTATGTTGATTTAAACACAGATGTCTGCCAGCTAGCATAAATCTGTTCCTCAGCTATATCCAATGATGATATAGGTGGTAACTACCTTGCTGAAAAAAACAATAAAAACATTACAGAAAATTCTAACGGTTTTATTGGACATTGTATTGGTTCTAATGGAATATGGCCCAAAACACACTACAGTATATTGGTCTTTATTGGTCTTTAATGGTATGTATTGGTTCTATTGGTTCTATGTATTGGTTCTAATGGAATATGTGACGAAACACACTACAGTGTAGTGGTTTTAATGGTAAAAGCGAATGGTTCCTATTGGTATTTTAATGGAAACCATTAGAATTTTCTGTAATGGTTTTATTGTTTTTTCAGCAGGGAGGTGGTAACTACCTGCAAGTGATTTCGAAGATCTCATGTTCATGCTTCTGTTAAGCATGTTTGGATTACTCAATTTATCTGACCCTGGAATAATTTCCTCAAAGAAGATGGAATAGGGTTAGATACGGGTTAGAGATGCCAAACCTTCATGTCATACCTGCTGAACGCTTTGTTTTGCTAGGCCCCCACATGCCCATTACAATTTCATTACGTCCAATCAATACATCTCTTTTAAAATCTTGATTAAATCTTCATGGTTGAGCTAACCAGAGACACTGATCCATCTAGCTGTCTCCTCTGCTCCTGCTTTAACCTCTGGGCTTGTGTGTGCACAGGGCCAAACTCAATGGAGTCCACTGAACCTCTCTGACACTAATTGAATTACTGGCAAAACAGCAAAGCCATGTGACCTCTTTATGATACTAAACACTGGAAAAGATGGGAGCAGGTTTTTGACACTGTTTACATCAATGTTGCAAAGCATCTTAACAATATGGAAACTTTTCTGAAACTTTTTCATGCAAGAGAAACATCTTAAGTAGGAAATTTTTGTTCTCCATTTTCTCATTTCTCTCTAGGAGAAACATATCACTTTTTTATGTGACAGTAAACTGGTTTGCAAACTTTGACTCAAGAAACACCAAGTTCTGGGTCTCTTTTCATCTACAGAGTCCTGATTACAGGACTGCAACAAAGCAGAAACCGGCAGCTTGGATCCGTTATCCATCACCCTTCCTGACACCGGACCACCGCAGGCCATTCAATCCCAAGACCCCTGTCCTCTTTCCTGTTCCGTAACCATACATCTCCCTTCTCTCCACCTGGCCCAAACAAATGAACCACCCAGGTCAAGGGTGAGGGTAGGGGCACCGTTATCAGTCAGACAATGTCCAGATGACCCCGCTGTCATTTTCCCCTCCCATCATCAAAAAACTGGTCTGTGGTATTTTTACTTAGTCCCATTTCACATTGATTGGACTATATGTGGTAATACCTCGTCATAGTTTCACTTAAGTTCAGAAAGTCGCATGACTTTATTCTTCCAGTGTAAGCCCCAAGCTTTTATTTCTCAGAATAATAAATGACATAACCAGATGGGGTTGCAGACACAGCGGGAAAGTCCAATGTTTTGTAGTCTTGTTATTTACTAGATGAACAGGGCCGGTGACAGACTCCAGGGAAGGAAATGAGAAGACCTGTGTGCACGGATTTGTTACAAGCTGTAACATTTCTTTCCTCAGCCCAGCTGCACGTCTTCTCCCAGTAGAGAGCGACCGGACTGTGCCCATCACTCGAGCTGGAAGTGATTCCATTAGCAGCTGTAGGCTTAAGCCCCATAGGCTGGAGAGGTTGTATTAGATGTCTACATTAATCCCTGAACCTATCAAAAAACCTTCAAGACTTGTAGGGGTGAGACTTAAAGAAATGTGTCCAAGTGAGACCTAAAAAATAAATATATACAGGGTGGATGGATTTTTGTTCAATCTAATTAGCATGATAGTATTTTAGTCATTTTCAATTACATCACAAACTGATAAAATGCGCACTTTATGTCACTTTGGATAAAAGTGTCTGCCAAATGCATAAACGTAAATGTAAATATACTGTATAGGCACTTAGTAGCAACTCATTTAACCAAATGTCGTGCAATAGATACGCCAAATTCTGCTTTTGCGTGCATATGATACGCCATTCCTTCCCGTTCACTTATATGGCACATCGTGTCGTGTCGTTTTATTTATTGGTTTCTTATTTGTTTTCTGTTTTTTTTACCATTGTCGCTTGGGTTTTGGGTTAGAGCAACCTTTTGTAACATAAAATGACATCCTAACCCAAACCCCAACTCCAAGCGACCATGATTTAAAAGTAGACAAAACATGAAGAAACCTAAATATTACATTACACCGAAAATGGTTTAAAAAACAGAAAACAAATGAGAAACCAAAATAAAACGGCACGACACGATGCGCCATATAAGTGAACAGGAAGGACTGGCGTATCATATGCACGCAAAAGCGGAATTTGGCGTATCAATTGCACGATAATCACACTGCGTGTCATTTGTACGCATTTGGTGAGAATGGGCTTAGTAGACCCATCTTCATCAGGTTAACCTACACTGAAAAAAATAAAGGCTGGATTTACTTAAAGATGCAGTGTGTAATTTTTAGAAGGATCTCTTGACACAAATGCAATATAAAATACAAAACTACATTGTCATGGGTGTAATAAGACTTTTTTATAATGAATCGTTATGCTTTTATAACCTTAGAATGCGATGTTTTTATCTATATGCACGTGGGTCCCCTTACGTGGACGTCGCCATTTTGTGCCACGACGTTTCTACAGAAGCCCTTAATGGACAAACATTTTTGTCTCCGATGATGACATGTTTTTCCGGTGGCGGCTACTGTAGCTTCTCTATGCGTTTCAAAAGCAAAGGGTGAGCAGTGGGCTGAGCCGTTGGTTGCAGTTTGCAACCTCACCACTAGATGCCGCTAAAATTTACACACTGCACATTTAAAAAATAGTGCATCATTTTTCATTTATTGTTTTTTAAGTAAGTTTTACATGGAATTTTAAGCAATTTATGCAATTCAAATAAAACTTAATTAAAAAAGTGGATGCAAAAATGATGCACTTTATTTTTTAGTATTAAGCATATTCTGTTTGTACAGTGCAATTGTTTCTGATGTTTCAGACCGTAAAATACAAAAATTTGTAATATTTTCGATGTGCAACAAATAAATGAATTATTAAACATACTAATGTTAAGATTTATTTGTGTTTTCTGTGGTGCAATTGAACCTAAACACACAACTTTGCTAAATCCCTGCATACAGTAAATCCTTTTTTACATTATGTTGGATATTAAGAGGTGCTATTTTTATTTTCTCATAGTTCTTCCCCTCATGTTCACATATTCAGTTATCCTGACAGGTAAATTACATTTTATGTTATCAACTTTGTTAACTTTGATTTAAGAGTTGATATTAACTTTCATTACAGGCCAATAGATTTGCTCAGCAGTGTCCAGTCTGTTAATCAAATAAACAATAATATAGAAAATAGTGATGCACTGATGTATCGGCCGCCGATATTTATCGGCCGATTTTTGATGAATTTGAAACATCGGCATATCGGCAATAGCACGAGAAAGGCCGATACCGATTGTTTATTGATTAACTGCATCAAGAAATCCATTATATGTAAAAAAACAAGTTAATGTTGTTAATAAAATAAATGCTGAAAAGCAAAAACCACCTTTGAAGGTTGTCATGTTGTCTTATTATATTTGTTTTAGCTTAATTTGTGCCTCTCTTATTATGTTGGTCAGTTGAATGTTAATTAGATCCAATCCATGTTCAGTAAAAATAATTTGATGCAGAAATAAACTAGCTAATAGACCAACTGTATAGTATTGTATACAAGTGTTTAATATCGGTATCGGCCAGAAGTTAATTGGTATCGGCCCGATTTAATAGGAATAAAGAATAATATGGAAGTAAATAGGGTCCATGAACCAAACATTGCTCAAAATATCTTCCTTTGTGTTCATCAGAACAAAAAATTGTATGTGGGTTTGTAACAACATGAGAGTGAGTAAATGATGACAGAATTTTAATTTATGGGTGAACCGTCCCTTTAAAGTTGCAGTACAGTATGATAACAGCATGCAACTATCAGTCTAACCAAAATGACATTAGGTGACACTTTCAGGTGATTTTAATAGATAAGCCCCTTGTTTGAGTGTATTTCGGTGTATGTATGGGCGTAAGGCCAAGACTGGGCTTATAAAGTGACAGTCTGGTTTGTTAATAAGCAAGAGACAGAGTCACTGGAGTGATGCTGAGAACTGCAGACAGATCCTGTAGCCAGAGATTTTCTGAACAGAAATATCTCTCTGGGCAAGCTTGTGTCATGCATTGTGTGCTCATAATGCAAATGCAGGCTGATCCCATTGTCACTTTGCTTCGCATCGCAGACTTACAGACCACTTTGTGAATAAATGGGGATAAGCATCAGGACAGGTCATATTAGGACTCTCTCAACTTTATTCATGTTTGAGAGACCGGAAAGACAGATTCATTAAAATTGTGGCCGTAATATGAATGCCTTTCATTCTTAATTTCATTATTAATCAAAGTAAAGAAAAATAAAGGTTTGTTTTAAAGTATGCTCAAGGAAAGTGTTTTAATTACAATAGTGTTCTGTCAGACAAAATGTTAAAACGTTTCCCTTAAAGGAATATTCCATTTTCTTAAAAGAAAAATCCAGATAATTTACTCACCACCATGTCATCCAAAATGTTATTGTCTTTCTTTGTTCAGTCGAGAAGAAATTATGTTTTTTGAGGAAAACATTGCAGGATTTTTCTCATTTTAATGGACTTTAGTAGACACCAACATTTAATACTTAACTCTACACTTAACAGTATTTTTCAACGGAGTTTCAAAGGACTATAATTAATCCCAAACGAGGCATAAGGGTCTTATCTAGCGAAACGATTGTCATTTCTGACAAGAAAAATTAAAAATATGCACTTTTAAACTACAACTTTTCGTCTAGATCCGGTCCAGCGCGACCTAACGTAAATGCGTAGTGACGTAGGGAGGTCACGTGTTACATAAAACGCACATTTGCGGACCATTGTAAACAATAAACTGACACAGACATTAATTAGTATCATTCGACATACAACAACGTCAGAACGGTCTCCTTTCAACACACTTGTAAACACTGGGGCGGAGTTTTGCGTTCGTCCTCTGTGACCTCTTGACGTCATGACGTATTGCGTGGGGTCACGCTGGTGCATCACGACCGGATCTATACAAGAAGTTGTGCTTTAAAAGTGTATATTTGTTATTTTTATTGTCAAAATGACAATCATTTTGCTAGATAAGACCCTTATGCCTTGTTTGGGATTGTTTATAATCCTTTGAAACTCCGTTGAAAAAAACTGTTAAGTGTTGAGTTAAGTATTAAATGTTGGGCTCTATTAAAGTCCATTAAAATGAGAAATCCTGCAATGTTTTCCTCAAAAAACATAATTTTTTCTCTGGATTTTTCTTTTAAGAAAATGGACTAATCCTTTAAGTGTCACTGGGCCGGTGCCTGCCCTTTTAAAAAGTACACATTTGCACCAAAAGAGTTCACATTAGTTCCTCAGAGGTACATATTGGTACCAAATGTATACATATCTGTACCTAAAAAAATTCTTTTTTATTTAGAGGGTACTGTCCCAGTGACCTTTAATTTCTGACAGTGTAAGGTCCTCAAACCTGATTGAACGTGGAGTGTTTTAAGAGCGCTCATATAGGACGGCAGTAAAAACAGGATCCATATGTCCGAAAAATTATGAAAAAATTGTCTCAAGCTGTCAATGAGATGGTATTATTTAAAAATGCTACATCTTTCCACACAAAGAGTTCATATTAGTAGCTCAGGATTACATTCTGGTAAAGAGTGCATATTAGTACCTCAAGGTACCAAATCTATACATATCTGTGTAGGACTTTTTTAAAGGGTACTGTCCCAGTGACAGATTGGGACCAATATAACATCACTGGAATACTTGACTGTTTTTTCACTATGCCACAGTAATCTTTGAAATTATGTTTTAATTGCAAGTGCCATTATCTACTATAATATCTGGACCTGCTGCTCCCTCTCCCCACCACTAGAGGTCCCCTTCTACTGAATCCTAAGACTGTTCTTCCACTTCTGTATCCTATACACCGTATGACAGTTTTAATAAAAACTTTACAGGTGCACTTTGGTGTCCCATGACATAAATGTAAAATTGTTTTGTAAAATCATTAAAAAATATCCCTGGTGAGAACTATTTGATTGGTTAGATACTTTAATCCAACATAAAATCAACATACCATAAAATTCATTAGCCATTCAACCCTGTCACCCAATTTATTGTAATCTCTGCATATAGAGCTTAATCCTTTAGTGGTTGAGACGTTACAAGTCTCTGTGTCCCCGTATTACATAAGGACCATATAGCATCACTGAACTGTTTCTCTGTTAGCGGAGCTTTGAAAGATGTGTCAATCAAAATGTACCAAGCTTCCTGCACATGACAGGTTCATTGCACCCATCCATCACTTTTTAAGCTTCCTATCCAACCTACAGCTAATAAAACTCAAAAGAGCACACAGGAACAGTCAGGTTCAGCCCCATACAGAGTGAAACTATGACATGTGCCATCCAAGATCACCTTCGTATTAATTGTCATCTGTTAACACAGAATGTGGTTATTAAAGCGTTTTTTGAAAATATGCTCATTTTCCAGCTCCCCTAGAGTTAAACATTAGATTTTTACCGTTTTGGAATCCATTCAGCCGATCGTCGGGTCTGACGGTACCACTTTTAGCATAGCTTAGCATAATCCATTGAATCTGATTAGACCATTCGCATCGCGCTCAAAAATAACCAAAGAGTTTAAATATATTTCCTATTTAAAACATGACTCTTCTGTAGTTACACCATGTACTGAGACCGACGGAAAATTAAAAGTTGTGATTTTCTCGGCCGATATGGCTAGGAACTATACTCTCATGCTGGCGTAATAATCAAGGACTTTGCTGCCGTAACATGGCTGCAGGAGGCGCAATGATATTACGCAGTGCCTGAAAATAGTCCCCTTGGTTACTTTCAATAGCTGGAGAGTATTTTCGGGCACTGCGTAATATCATTGCGCCTACTGCAGCCATGTTACTGTCACGGTTGTCAAACCGTGTTCTGTGTGAGTTTGCATGTTTCTGAATGTTGTCACCTGGACTCTCATTTGTTGATTACCTGCTTCATTATCACCAGCTGTGCCTCATCTTCACTTGTGTTTGTGTGTGTGTGTGTGTGTATATATACTCAGTCTTTTGCATTACCTGTTGTTGGATCATTGTCTTCTTTGCCTCATCTGATACCCTGCTTTATGTCTGTTTATACTGCTAGTTTATGTTCTGTGTAGTTAGGAGTTTTATCATGTTAAATGTTCACTTTAAATAAACCTTCATCTTTACTTGCACTTGCATCCAGTTTCCGAGTCATGACAGAATGATCCAACCTTTTGGATGCAGCAAGTTCATACAGACCACCGGGTTCCTCAGACTCCACAGAGACTAACGATCCACCAACTGAGATCATGGAACTCCCTGAGAAGTATGCCGGTGAGCCTGAGCGATGTAGTGACTTTCTCAAACAGTGCTCTTCCTATTTACAGATGTTTACAAGTACCTTCGAGACTGAGACTTCGAGAGTAGCATTTGTAATACTACTATTGACCGGCCGAGCAGGAGAGTGGGCTGTGGAAGCGTGGGAGAACCAGGACCCATGCTGTACCTCCTTTGGAGCATTCTCGACAGAGATGATTCATCTATTCGGCAAGTCTGAGGCAAGTTCCACATCACAGAGGTCGAAGGAGAAGCCTCGACGTGGAAATTTTTTGAAGGGTGGTAGGGAGCACCAGACGCTGCGGGCTGGGGGACCTAACTCGTTTGAACGAGCACCCGAACCACCCCAGAGGAGGTTTACTGTGGAGGGAGACTGGAGGACTCAGGGTCTTAGTTCGAGTGTGGCGGATACTCCACTATGGTCAGTTCGAGCGGCCGGAGTTTCAGTGTCTTACAAACCACCACAGGTAAGCCCATCACATGTTATGCATCGTGTGGGGACTGTTCTCTGTGCTTCACCTTCCTTAGGGAAGGAACTGGAAGTTCCCAGCATAACCAGGGGGTCAACCAACAGGAAGAATGCTAGGAAGGCCATCCCAGAACCGTCTACGAAGGTCAGACAGGGACGAGGTTCCAGGTTGTCCATTAGGAGAAGACCCTTCTCTGAGAAGTCGTCCAGGATGGCCACCATCATACCTACACCTATATTGAAGGTAGCCCCTATCATACCTGCACCCGTTATCAGAAGGGCAGTTATCACATTTGCACCTATTCTCAAGAGAGCCATCATTGTACCTGCAACGGTTCTCGAGACAGCCGCTGTCAGACATGCACCTGTTCTCAAGAGGGCTATCGTCATGTCTGCACCAGTCTTTGAAACAGCTGCTGTCATACCTGCACCTGTCCTCAAGAGGGCTATCACTACACCTGCACCTATTCTCAGGAGGGCCATTGTCATGTCTGGACCGGTTCTCGAGACAGCCGCTGTCAGTTCTGCACCTGTTCTCAAAATGTCCGCTCCCGAGCTCTCTGACTGGCCCAAGATGGCCGCTCCTAAACTCTCTGAACTCTTTACCCTTTCTAACCTGGCCCGGAGGGCCTTTTTCTGCTCTCTGCCTAGGATCCTGTTGCCGCCAGCACCACTATGGGTTGTGACTCCACTCTGGTCTCTGGTTCCGCCATCGGCCCCGCCCTGGCACCCCGCTCTGCCGGCCCCGCCCTGGCACCCCGCTCTGCCGGCCCCGCCCTGGCACCCCGCTCTGCCGGCCCCGCCCTGGCACCCCGCTCTGCCGGCCCCGCCCTGGCACCCCGCTCTGCCGGCCCCGCCCTGGCACCCCGCTCTGCCGGCCCCGCCCTGGCACCCCGCTCTGCCGGCCCCGCCCTGGCTCCCCGCTCTGCCGGCCCCGCCCTGGACTAAACACCTGGTTCCGAATCCACATGGTCCTGGCCCACCATCTCTCCCCCTAATCCGCCTCCGCTACACCTCCCTCCGAGACTTTTTGTATTGTCAAATGGAGCGTCTGGAAGCCGCTCCGTTGAGGGGGGGTACTGTCACGGTTGTCAAACCGTGTTCTGTGTGAGTTTGCATGTTTCTGATTGTTGTCACCTGGACTCTCATTTGTTGATTACCTGCTTCATTATCACCAGCTGTGCCTCATCTTCACTTGTGTTTGTGTGTGTATATATACTCAGTCTTTTGCATTACCCGTTGTTGGATCATTGTCTTCTTTGCCTCATCTGATACCCTGCTTTATGTCTGTTTATACTGCTAGTTTATGTTCTGTGTAGTTAGGAGTTTTATCATGTTAAATGTTCACTTTAAATAAACCTTCATCTTTACTTGCACTTGCATCCAGTTTCCGAGTCATGACAGTTACGGCAGCAAAGTCCTTGATTATTACGCCAGAATGAGGGTACTGCTCCTACTCATATCGCCTAGAAAATCTCAACTTTTAATTTTCCGTCATCTTAGTATGTAACTACAGAAGAGTCAAGTTTTAAATAGGAAAAATATCAAAACTCTTTGGTTATTTTTTTAGCGCAATGCTAATAGTCTAATCAGATTCAATGGATTATGCTAAGCTATGCTAAAAGTGGTACCGCCAGACCCGGAGATCGGCTGAATAGATTACGAAATGGTAAAAATTAAATGTTTAACTCTAGGGAAGCTGGAAAATTAGCATATTTTCCAAAAAAATGTAGTGTCCCTTTAAGCCTCTAATGCTGGGGTCTCTGACCTTTTTGTAAGCAAGGGCTGCACGATGGATAAAACAATCTGGAGAGCTGTCTTTTATATAGTGTTAACATACAAAAAAGAAGCCTAGTTAATATAAAAATATGTAATAAATAATATTAAAATTGGGGTTTATAATGGAATGTGCTTTGGCGAGCAACTCACAGACCGCCATAATTATTATGTAATAGAAAAAAAACAGCAACTGAATTTCGTGTCATTTGGTTACATGAATGACACATTTATATGTATTTGACAGATGATCCAAAGTGATTTACAGTGTTTTTTCATTTTACACATTGTAATATCAAATCCTTTCAGGTTGAAGTTTTATTTGAATCCCAGATTTTGATACCACTCAATCTACGCAGGCATTATTAGCTTAGAATCTCTTTTATAACAAGCATATCACAATCCAGTCACAAACCACATAACAAAGCCTGTTGGTTATAATATCCTTATCGTAATAGTGTCACAAGACAAGACTTGTGTGTGTACTCTGGGATGTGGCTCATGGTCAGAAGCAATAGAAAGTGCGTCTCACACAATGACTTCTACACAATCCAGCTAGAGCCATAGGCTAAAAGCCTGAATAAAACACACATAATGACTGCCCAAACTTTATCATGGGGCTGGCTCACTTCGTCTTTGTTACCTGGCCTCTAGCCCTCAGCACTGCACAAAACTGAAGCATCGACTATTACAAACTCCATTTTCTCCACACATAACCGGTAACTGAGATGGTCCCACTGAGCTCTTAAGAAACGGAAATGTGGCATTGTGGAGTTCTTTCTATTCAATTATTCACGCACGGCCTCCGGCCACTACTGCCATTTACAACAGCAGTCATCTCTTCAAAGCCCAGATATAGGGCTGGGCGAGATCCTGTTTCTGTGATTGTGGAGTCAGTGAGGGGAGTGGAGCTCAACCTCGACTCCCTCTTCTGTCTCTCTCTATATCTCTCGCTATACAAAGTAGTCACTTCAGGGCTTGGCCCATTCAACTCAGCAACATGAGACAAACGTGGAACAGAAAAGAGTAAAGAAAGGCATACTGTATGCTATCAAGAGCATTTCTGTCAATGTAAAGTGCTTCGGGCTGGGAGTTATAAATTAAAGTTTAACAGCAGGTTGATGTCTACTTTGGTGTGGAATACAGAAACATTTCAGCAAGGGAAATAAGTTGACTCATGCACAAAATGCATTTGTTATGGAATAGTTTTTATCATTTACTCACTGTCATGTTACAAACAAAAGTTTGGATCACAAAAGTAGGATTTAGAATGACTGATCAATATTGGGTTAAAGGAATAGTCTACTCATTTTCAATATTAAAATGTGTTATTACCTTAACTAAGAATTGTTGATACATCCCTCTATCATCTGTGTGCGTGCATGTAAGCGCTGGAGCGCACTGCGACGCTTCGATAGCATTTAGCTTAGACCCATTCATTCAATGGTACCATTTAGAGATAAAGTTAGAAGTGACCAAACACATCAACGTTTTTCCTATTTAAGACGAGTAGTTATACGAGCAAGTTTGGTGGTACAAAATAAAACGTAGCGCTTTTCTAAGCGGATTTAAAAGATGAACTATATTGTATGGCGTAATAGCACTTATGGGAGTACTTCGACTCGGCGCAGTAACACCCTCCCTCTCCCATTATGAGAGGGAGAAGGGGAGTGGACTTTATAGGCAAGTCGAAGTACTCCCAAAAGTGCTATTACGCCATAAAATATAGTTCCTCTTTTAAATCCACTTAGAAAAGGGCTACGTTTTATTTTGTATCACCAAACTTGCTCGTATAACTACTCGTCTTAAATAGGAAAAACGTTGATGTGTTTGGTCACTTCTAACTTTATCTCTGATTGGTACCATTGAATGAATGGGGCTAAGCTAAATGCTATTGAAGCGTCGCAGCACGCTCCAGCGCTTACGTGCACGCACACAGATGATAGAGGGATGTATCAACAATTCTTAGTTAAGGTAATAACATATTTTAATATTGAAAATGAGTAGACTATTCCTTTAAGCTTGCAAACAAAAAAAAAAAATCCAAAAAGCTGGAGGCCCAGGTTAACAGAGAAAGCCACCTGTGCCCTCCAACAGATGCCAGGCACGTGCACAGTTGCCACCCACAATATGACATCACTCCTGACTCTCTATTGCCCATTGGGAGAACAGGAGATGAAGCATCCATATAAGGTCCATCAGCAAGACTTCCGATTATAGGAACATTTCACTGAAATTATCCCTCGAACCAACTAAATGCAAACTACATTCACTCCCCGTACCTAAAATGTCAGAAGGGAGTAAATCAATCTTTCAGTTACAATATGTGACAGTTAACCTACATTATCCGTTGTTGTGCCCGTAGAGGTTTGTAACCTGGGGCATGTTTGTTGCGAGACCATGTCAGGGTGTATCCCAGTGTGCCTGCCAAGGGCGGTGGTAAGCGGCATTAAGCACTAAGTCCCATTTTCGTTTTGTATGCCCTCAGGTGAGTTTATGCACACACACACGGAAACCATCCACAATTTCTTGCTTCATGACAAGAGTCATTCAGGCCAATGGTTTCACAATGTCGCACAGGATTACAGCAACAACCAAGACAGACACTGCAAGAGGAGAAAATAAGCATAGCCATGGCCCATTTCCCCACAGTGCATCCACTCTTGAATTCAGTCAAAATTAACCCTGTGGACTGTATAAGTGAAAGTCTATGGAGTTCACGTCTATGCTGAATCATTAATGCAGAGCTCATCCATTAGACACAGATGACATAAGCGGTACATTAGCTTAATTGCTAGAACTTTATTTGGACAATGTGCCGTTAAACCCCAGCATATAAGATGCTGTCAGGGAGCCAGTGTGCAGTAATGTCAACCTATGTAATTAGACACATACAGTAATCAAATATTCATGTTATACATTTACGCCTGTTTCACACATACTCCGTATGCAGTGCGTTTGCGGTGCGTATTGCAGTACGTATGCGGTGCGATCCGTCAAGCATCCGTTGTGCTTTCACACATACTCCGTTTGCAGTGCGTTGCTAACTGGTGCTTCTGCGTATCAAATGATCATGTGATTGACACTTTCTGTTGAAAAGCGCCTCATCAATAAACTATATAATAGCCTGCTGTTTTTTTTTCTTCACAAAACAATATACTTTAGATATTATTTGATAGACTAGTTAGGATGTTTAAAATCTCTAGTGTAATGGTCAGGACACATGAAAGGATCAAAGGTCTATTTATCTCCACATATATCATAAATATAAACTAGAATTATAACTTTTGAAGAGAAAATATAGGTGACAGGCATGCCGCATGGTTACATTATTTCCTACTATTTATATATTTGCATAGACGAGAGTATTTATATAACGGCAATGAAGCTCATATGGCAAGAAATATTCTCAAATAATTAAAATAACAGCATAATGACATGAATAAACAGACAAGGAAGCAAGAGTGACATGCAAATTGTATTATTATTACCGGAAAAACAGCAATATTACTGAAATAAACTCTGAGGTAACTACGCCAAACACGCTGTTATAACTGCAACAAGTCTAAAGAAGCTCAATAACAATTGGGGAAAAATCATTATTATCTCCCAAAACGTTGTATGACAAACATTATATTTAAAGCAAATGTATTCTTACAATCATTCAAGATCCACACATTATTCCATATTACTCCCGTTACTGAGCACGTTCGTCTCTTGCCTCGCTCTGTTATAATAGCGCTGATTGACAGGTGCGCTTCCCCGTCTATCAAACAGATCATTTTGTATAGTTCTCCTTAGAAAAATTAACTATAATTTTAACGGTTGACAAAACGGTTTTTGTCAGATTGATAATGATTTGTATTACCTTAGTTTAACTAAAAATTCCATGGTTATGGATATTGTTATAAGCCAAAATAAATTTGGTTACTGTTGTTTTACAAATAAAAACTAAAAGACTATGTTAGTATAATTAAACAATGGTAAAATTAATAGCATACTTTATGTATATGCAATGTATATAAACACGGTAGAATATTTAACAAGATGTTATACATATCATTTTTCAACTCGTGGTAAGTGTTTTGCCTTTATTGCTTCATGCTGTGGTTAAACAAATAAGATTACAGAAAAAAAAACTACTGAAAAACTTTATTTACATCCATTCAGAGTAAAATTACTGCATTTTTGTGTAAATCCGTGTTCATTCTGACCACAAAACATGCGCTATCACTTTAAATCAGCGCGTGCAGCTTGCGTGCCGTACAGCAAAAATAGACTTGCTGCCGAAACGATCGCAGCACTGCTGCACCGCACCGCATCTGCAACGGACCGGACGGACCGCATACGTATTCTGTGTGAAAGCTCTAACCTGTTAACATGGCTACGTAAAAAATTACGCACCGCAAACGCACTGCATACGGAGTATGTGTGAAACAGGCGTTAGATGCCTACGGCACTCCACATGCTTCTGTAGGCTACTGAGAAAGTGATGTAAAAAACGTTATAAACCACAGCACATGGTGTGGTTGAGATAAGGTGAGATGCATTTCAGGGATCATGACTATGAATCTTTTGAAAAAAATTAGAATGTGTTTTAAAAATTTATAAGTCTATGCATGTCTCAATGTTTCATACTTGCAGTGGGCACAAATGCAAAGGCTGCACAATGCAAAAACCAAATACATTTTGCATGCTTTCAGTTTGTTAGAAACTTTTGGGTAAAAAAAGTGTTACAGTTGCTATTAACAAGCACATCAATGATTATTTTACTGTTGGGTGATTCTCACAAAATCCAGATTTAGAAGGTGTCCAGCATCAGAATTTTTATAAAGCCCTTGAAGCCAATTTTTTTTTTTACACATATAAGATTACTAAGGTCTGAACTTACTCTAACCATTATTTTAGAGGATTTCAAAAATATTTCCTATAGAATTATTTATATTTTTTAGATTATCATTACCAAAAATTATCATTACCGCAACATTCTATTACATTAAATATATGCATTTACAAACTCATGTTTCGGTAATGAGAACTTAAAAGTTTACCTGATAGCCATCTTGAGTGTCACGGTCAATTATGTCCCTTACAACAATTTTTTTTTTAAAATGTTAGTTTCTTGAGTGCTTAAACCAACATGATCTCACAAAGTTCCGTGGGATAGTCACGGAATTTTGTGCTCATTTTTCCGTGGCATTCTCACGGATCTCCGCATTTTTCCGTGGCCCTGCTACGGACTGTCTTTTTCCGTGGCATTCTCACGGATTGGTTACTCAACTGCTTTTTCCTATTTTCAAACCATTCTCGCTTTGGTTTAGGGTTAGATTTGGTGTTTGCGTTAGTATGTCACTTTAACTATTGGTTTATACTATTTTTTCTGATTTATTCTTTTATATATTCTAAACTTTAAACAATTGTTGCCTGGCGTTGGGGTTAGAGTTGGGTTTGGGTAGGGATGTCATTTCATGTAAATCTAACCCTAAACCGAAGCAAAAATGGTAAGAAAATAGGACAAAACAATTGAGTAACCAATCCGTGAGAATGCCACGGAAAAAGACAGTCCGTAGCAGGGCCACGGAAAAATGCGGAGATCCGTGAGAATGCCACGGAAAAATGAGCACAAAATTCCGTGACTATGCCACGGAAATTCGTGAGATCAGGTTGGCTTAAACAATGATTGAAAATTGTTGCGGAGGATGAGAAAATTGGTCTTGGACACAATTATATTCCTTATTATTGTCTGACCAATGATCACCAAATACCACATGTTTCTTTACTGTAAATGTTTATAGTATAACATGCACTGAAGCTTTTATTTTTTTAGATTTTTTAATTATAAATATTTCCATGTCAAAGAACCCAAATCCAGTCATGGACACGTTACGGTAATGAAAATTTTCCCCTTAAATGTGGAAAAAACAACAAAATTGGATTATATGATGTCGTTTAAAATCATGTTCAAAATAGTACACAAAGAGATGTTTGTAACTGTATCCTTCTTATTTTGATACTTTTACTTTGCATTTACTTTTTTAATCAAAATGTTTCATGACACCTCATAAGTCTAAATTCGCGAGAATCATCCCATTGCTTTTACCTATATTTTAATTATTTTAACCACTAGATAAAACATAAATCTGAAGCATTATATAACAATATTATAAATTATATATATTTTTTTATATTTTACCATTGACAAAATCATAAACAACCACATTGAGTTAATGTAAAAAAAGTTACAACAACAGATGCCTCACCCAAGGCAATTGTCTTGATTCCAAAATCGAAATCATCAGCCTGTTATTGCGCCATTTCGGATGTCGAGAGGGAAGCATGAGTCTCGTTTCGGGAAATTGTGTGCATATTTATTGATCCTGGAAACTAGAGAGCAGTCAACATTTTTAGTCACATACGAATGAAACAGTCTTGAGCTCAATTACAAGCGAAAAGGCATTTGGATCACAAAGACAACTACTGTATTTACTTTAGCAGTTTAAGATCAGACCAAGAGGTTTTTGGCAACATCTTTATGACATGCAATTAAAATGTACTGCTGTTGATGTAGTGATACAGTGCTGTTGAAGATGGGAAGCAGAAAAAGTAGTGAAATGAAATTTTGAATACATTGTCATCCTCGAGCAGATTCTTTAACTGATGTGCACTGGAGATTCATGAGACAGCCGTGACAGGATTGTGCCTGGTGCAGACTACTTATATAATGCACTGGCAGGAACTCATACATACACCAGCTCCATAATGAACAAGTGCCATATCTGACAAATAACAGGGAGACAAAAGTGCACAAGATGCAATAGTCTGCCTCTGCATGATTATAAACTGATGAACATATCACACAGGCCTAGCAAAATATTTCACGTGAAATATTAGGAGTGTTATTTTGTATGAGCCGACCGCAAAATTACCCACAAATCAGTGAAAAGTCATTAGGAGCAATACATGGCCTGTTGTCTGCTGGGATATTACGGTAAGTTACCGGGTGACAATACTGTCATTTGATGCATGTTCTGGCCTCTTTTCTTGCCTGCAGGTCTCTATTGCGGGTGATGAATAGCTACAGACTCACTTTAATAATCTCGCCGTGGGAGGCCTGCAGCTGATGTGCATCACCCTGCCAGCCGCGCCAACCAACCTCCCAAACGAGACTGTTTTTTTAGAGTTTCTCATTTAATACAGCACAGGGACCATTTGAAACAATTTGTCATAGATGTGCAAGTTATGCAGGAGGAGGGAGGCGGGGCGTGCTTAAAAGCAGTAATGAGAGCAGTCACATTTATCTTCAGGTTGCTTATTTTTCTACAGTAGTGTTAATGAGGAAAAGACATATCCTGCATGCTGACATATGCAGCGCATTAGGGAAGAAATATTTGAGTTTCGCATAATTGGCTTAGCGGTCGTTCTACATCCTGCAAGTATACAAAACAGTCTGTGTGCTTGTGTCCACACACAGTATACTGTGAAATGATTTGATGCAGCATGTTACTGAGTGATGCTGCCTTACACAGAAATTCATTTTTTCCCATATTAAATACTGGCACACTGTATATTTGTCATGAAGTAGCAGCTTGGTGATGATAGAAAGCTATGGCCACATGGTGATGGAAGCTGTTTTGATTATTGCCCAATTTATTTTATGATTCATAATGCAATAAACTCTTATAGCAGAATAATGAACATGACTGTACATAGTGATGATGGAGCATTAGGGAATATTTTCACACGGGCGACAGCAGACCAATGCACCCAGCCAAATATTTAGTCTGATTTTCACCCCATTCTGCATATGTTTATTAAATAAAACCTAACTAGGACTTAGGGTATATCTGGATTAATCCAGATAAGTTGAACAACAGATCTTATTTTCAATGTTTTGGCCTACTGTCGGCAGTGAGCAATGCGTTTCTGTCCCGCTAAAACAGAAAACACTCATCCAAATAGATACTGTACATAAGTGTGGATTTACATAATGGGTTGTGCAAAAATTACTACATTTTTGCTTAGACATGTGATAGGGTCATGTGATCCATTCAAAACATAAAATAGAGAGCAAGGGTGACGTATTTTGCAAGCAAAAGAGTTAACGTTTTAGCACCAGCACTTTAGCAATTTTTCGTCCAGAATTCAAGTTTTTTTCAAAATAAGGTTTTGGTTAAACACCTTAGTTAAGATCTTCATTCTAAAAATGGCTGGGTTATTTTTGACCCATGATGGGTAAATATTGGACAGAACATGTGCTGGGTTAAAAATTACCCCATGCTGGGTCAAAAATGACCCAATGTTGGGTTGCTGTTATGCAACCATGGGGAATAATAACCCAGAAGTTGGGTTAAAATAACCCAGCATTGTCCAATATTTACCCATAATGGGTCAAAAATAACTCAGCCATTTTTAGAGTGTTGAGTTAACACAAATCGAGATATTTTCATGTTTTATTCTACAACATAAAATACACAAGTAATACCCCCACCTGGGATTATTTTAAGTTTTTAGGCAAGGGTGGTTGCAATTGCAAACAAGTTGCAACATGGTACTAAAGAGGTTGTTGGGGATTTTAATGTCATCATGCACAAAAATCTCAAAAACAATGCAACATTGGCACGATGTGCAAAAAATTAATCCACAGGGTATTTCCTTATCAGAAAACATCTTATAAATGTTTTTAATAAAGTTTAAAAGAGTTGTCCAAAGCTTGGTAGAGTCAAGGTACCGCGGTGTTCTTTGCTTATACTGTATGGTTAGATTTTGACGCATTTAGACTTCAAAATTCAAAAAAGTTGTGCTTCGTGAAGATTATCTTATTGGACAAAATGTGTAAGTATCATAACCTTTTGTTGATCACAGAGCTTATATTTTGCAATAATTCAAAAGCCTATGGAAAAATCCCATTGGCTTTTGGTGTGAAGCTAAATTCCAGTTTGGCCTATAATATGGCATCCCTGTAGCTCTCTTTACAGATATACAGTACTGTGCAAAAGTCTTAGGCCACCACCACCAGACTTGTTGTTTTAGAAGATTTAATGTCCATCCATATTCATTTTTCAATCTATTTTTTTAAGATACAAACAGAAAATACAGGAAATATGTACAAAAAATAAAAAAATTAATTTTCAAGACCAAATGTTTAGTGTTTAGTGACCTCTCTTGGCACTAAACACATCTTGAGCATTTTTTGAGCAGAATGAAGTAAAAAGACAAATTTCTTTAAAATTAGAAATTAGGATTTAACTTCATTTAGGTTTAAGAGATCCTGCAGTTTCCTGCTATTGCTCAAGTGAAAGGGGAGTTTACCCTAAATACTTGACACCTCAGTTTACATTTGTATAAAGTTTTTAATACTACATACACATTCCTGTATTTTCTGGATGTATTCTATTAAAGAGACTGAGAAACAATTATATATGATCACATTGCAAAAACAACAAATCTAATTGTGGCATGGTGGCCTTAGACTTTTGCACAGTACTGTACCAAACCCAAATAAAATATTTCTGAACAGAAGAGAATCTAACTACTTTAAAATGTAAGCGGATTAATGTGGACGTAGCCTCAGACTGCATGAACACAACTCCCATGAATTAAATTTGCATACACACATACAAAAAGGCCATTAAAACCACATATTTGAGCTTGAGGGGACTGAAGAAGAAGGGAAATTTAATGTAAATGTGGACCCTGCATTTATAAATTGTCTCATTGAATGAGGAATTTCCTTATTAAGTGAATTTTTTTCATGTGGCCACATCATCATGTGGCAAGTATTGTACAGTATCTCCTTAATCACCACAGAGGTCACAATGAGGCATGGTGTGTTAAAAGGTTATGTCTCAGTCTTAGGGAACAGCTGTCTAGTCATTTATGAAGGGGCGAAGGGCCCCTGGTCTCATTCAATCTGCATTAATGTATGTGTCTTAATGAGTGCTGGACACGCTAATGATAGTTTGGTTACAGACCCATATCCATTATCTAAGTGCATTTTGCAGGCATCTGCAGCTGGGACCAAGCCATTAACACAGTGCTAATTAAAAATTTTGTAATGCTGATTTGCAGGACGTGTCTGTAATAAGATAACGGCACTGTGTTTTTAATATAGTACTTGTGGAAAGACTGAGGAAAATATTTTTTTGTGATTTGAGTGTAAGTCACCTAAAGTCACTATAGTGGGTTCACACCAGCCGCGTTTGAGGGGTCAAATTTGCGTCTAACGCGTCTAGTTTGCCGCTTGAACATTACATATGTTCCTTGCTTCATTTCACACATGAAAATTCTAGTCATCAAAACAAATTCACGCAGAAATTTGCGTCATGAGAGAGGCTTCTGCAAGGCTTTCTCGCCAAAGTTCAAATTTTTCAACTTGCACGTTTGCCGCAATGCTCAATTCGCGTGAACTATACGGAATCACGTCTACCGTGCCGCGCTAAACCCGTCCTTCACGCCGCGAGACCTCTAGATGCGCGTCAACTAGTCTTCACATTGACTTAAAGGCTCTCCAAGAGAATAATGTGCGACGTCACTTCCTGTTGATGTTTGAACTGTTTTCAAACAAACAGAGCGTAGCTAACGCCTCCCCCTCCCTCTCCCGTCCGTGCTTTCATGAACACGCCCAACCCCCACCCTCAAATCCTTCTTGTCGTTTATTGGCTGGAACACTTTGTTATGTTTTGTTGTGCTAGGTTTGGCCACTATGTTGATATTGTCGTTTGTCGAGCCTGAGCTGTCTACAGAGATCGCGTTTTTTTACAGTTTGATCAGCGGACAGGCAACAAGCAGATAGTGAGGAGATGTTTACTGTATGTAACAAAAAATGTTTTATGATCTAAAACGCGTCAATTCGCTTAGAGCGCCTTTAACATTGAAATCACTCGCGCTTGACGCCACTACCGAGGCTGGTGTGAACGCGGCATTACAGTGTTATGTCAATATATTTTCCCCGTCTCAGCTTTATATGCCGACACAACTATATTGAGCCATTTCGTTTCCTAAAAAGTGTAAACTAGACCACAGCTACCTCAGATACAGCATCAATGGATCAACCAATGATGTACAATAAGTTTGGGGTGGGGCCATCTGTGAGGTAGCCAATGGCATACAAGAAGTGTTTAAAGTTTAAAGCTAAAAAATGGTAAGCAAAGACATGAGAAGAAACTTTAATATCCAATGTCTGCATTTGGTGTGGAGTTAAAGTGTGTTTTAGACAGAAGCTGCCTGGAGGCAGGGAGCAAAAATGAGCCACTGATTAGGCAGCGCCTCTGCACAAACTGAATGAGGTCATTTCCTCATCGTCTCTCTAAGGAAGGCTGTACGGACCTCTCAGTTCTTCTCTCATCCAAAAATCCTGCTTCTTATCTGAGATGTCCTTTAAGCAACAAAGAGGAGAACTCACTGTATTCCTGATGTGTTTGTTTACTGTATCTTCATGAATATCACTTTGCACACTTAATATGTACCATGTCAATGTTGTTGCATATCCATAAGTGCTGGCTATACAATAGATTAGACATGGAAGAATGAAGCTTGGGCTTTCTGGGACCAAGAGGTGAAGAGATAAGCCAGCCAATAGTGCAGGGGAACCTCTCTGGGTGGAGAGGGCCTCCAAGCTCCTGCAGTACCAAGCAACAAAGGGGCCCCTGATAAGGACTACTGTTTGAATTAGCAGTGCGACTACCAGGAGAGCATGTGGAGAGGATGAGTGAGGTACTATTAGATGATGGAGGTCTGTTGAAGCATTTCACATCCGACATACTATTGGTTAACACAAAAGTGAGCCTTCAATAAGATGTTAGCACCTATTAAGACACTTTACACATATAAAACATCATCAGTCAGGGTCATTGCATCCTATAACTGTTTTCATCAATGCACACCCCTCACTAGAGAATTAGACTGAGAAACAGAAAAAGAGAAAATGAGACGAGTGAGAAATAAGGGACTGGATAGCCATCTGTAAGCAGTAAGGGTGCAATGTTTCCGTCAGCGTGTGATGAAGCAGACAACAGAAGGAATTTCGTGGTAATACATAAACATTTAAAACCATCTACAGCCCACGGATCTTACCAGGCATATCAATGAGAGAACGAGAGACGATAAGTGTCCCCGCTTGTGAGGGACAGATAGATTAAATATGTGTTTACATCGTGAAAGATTGTGTAATCAGCAAGGATGTGCTGCTTACACATTATACATATAACTAAAACAACCATAGCCAGCAGGTGGCAGTAGAGTTTTCCAGTATGTATGCAACAGGATCGTGGCTCTTTAGGCAGCCAGCCAAGTGTTTCAAGTTCAAATGTCTGGAGAGTAACCTACATCTCCAATTCCTCCAGCCACAGGCGCCACGAGGACCTGATTCAGCGCTCGCTTCCACCTCCCATAAGCGCAGGCTCCAAACAGACACACACAGTGATGCAAACTGTATCGATCCAGCTGACACTGCTACTGTGACTATCACAAACAACCTGTACAAAAAGTACTGCTGTGGTACCACAGTACAAAGATGATATCTGGCTGCAGGTCCTGAAATACCAGCTGCATTAATATTTGAGAAAAAAAGTATAAAGTTAACCTAAAAGTCAAACTGGCCCTTTATGTCCCTTTGATAGCTTTGTAATGGAAGCATCAAACAGAGTATGTGAACACATTATTATTACTATGTACATCCCAGGGGAAAACTATATTTCTCAAATGGTGCAATTTTATAGATAAGAAGATCTGATTTCTCAGTTCTCAGTTGTTTCATTTAAGAATCAACTTAGTCTGAGATGTTTGTTTTAAAATTGCTGAGGACAAATAAAAACAGAAACCAACGAGACAATTGTTAAAAGTAATATGTAAGTAGAATAATTTGGATTTGAGAAGAGTATTATGTTTGAATTTATTGAAATCTTCAATATTATTGAACTTTTGATTGCAGACTTGGCAAATCTGAGCTCAGTTTGTGAGATTGTTCTGCGGGTCTGGCACTTGCCCTTTTAGCATAGCTTAGCACATTCCATTGAATCTAATTAGCCCATCAGCATCGGCTAAAAAATAACCAAAGACTTTCAAAATTTCTCCAATTTAAAATTGGCGTGATAATCTAGGACTTTGCTGATGCAACATGGCGGCAGCAGTCGTAGTGATATTACGCAGTGCCTGAAAATAGTTCCCTGCTATTGAAAGTAACCAAGGGGACTATTTTCGGACAGTGCGTAATATCACTACGCCTGCTGCAGCCATGTAACATCAGCAAAGTCCTTGATGATTACGCCAGAATTAGAGTATAGTTCCTAACCATATCTGCCTAGAAAATCTCAATTTTTAATTTTCCGTCTGTCTTAGTACACGATATAACTACAGAAGAGTCAAGTTTTTAATAGGAAAAATATCGAAAGTCTTTTTTAGCGTGATGCTAATGGTCTAATCAGATTCAATGGATTGTGCTAAGCTATGCTAAAAGTGCTAGCGCCAAACCCAGGGGCTCTAGGGGAGCAGGAAAATGAGCACATTTTCAAAAAAAGCGTAGTGTCCCTTTAAGCAAACTTTCCATTTGCTCTCCTTTTAATCTCATTGACAATCTCATTGACATCTGGGATATTTAGAGATTTTATCTTTGATGTTATTGTAAACCAGCTTAAAAATACAATAGGCCTACATGTTCACAGGGGGTCCCTGCTCAGTCTCGTTATCTATAAAGGATCAAATGGCCTGAAAACGTCTGGTGAACCCCTAGTGAAACAGTTGGCCAAAATCTGAAACAAAATTACAAACAACTATATTAATGCATATACATTAATGCATACAGTAAAGCCAAGTCATTGCAGGAGTTGACGAATATCCCACACGTTTCCATGTATAATCAGCAGCTTTCCTGCAGGGACTTTTTTTATAGCCCCTGCCCTCCCACGCTAACACACAGATGCAACACTGTTTGTGTAATGTTATTCCTGCGTTATCATGTTGCTACGGGAACATGACTGATGGTGTGAAAGTGCTATGTACTCACCGGTCACTTTGCATCGGCGTGCTGATATTATCGCTGATGTCTGAGAGTGGGCAGCCTATGATTCATGCTCTATCTTCGCCTGTCAGCTTCACAGAAAAATAATAAGTAAACACAATACACAATGTTCTGTACGGTTATTCCCTCGAAAACATGTGAAATACAGCCTCCCAAATAAAGTGACAGCTAAAACTCACAAATGAACCATAGGTTGTTCAAGTGTTATATAAATCACGAAATGGTGTGCTGTGTTCTCGTGGTACATTTCAGAAAAGCACACATGAAAATATTTAAGTATTTATAGTATAGTCTAGTATATTATATTATACAACAGTTCTTTCTGGTTCTCGAATCTGATTGGCTAAGAGCCCTTCCCAGCCGTGCGATATTCTACTGATAACATAACAGTAACCGCATCACAGTTTGGCCATTTTATAAGTGAGGGAGGCTTTTTAAAACACTTGAGCCATACGGTCATCTCTGACTGAAAATAGCTGCCACCAGAGCGAATGGTCACACACATCCACGGGCACAAACGCTGTTTTTTAAAACACTTTCCGTGTGTCTTAATAAGCCCCCTAGCTCGTGAATCAGTCTGTGTATCCCAATCGGAAGTGATATCCCTATGCTCTAATCCAGTGGTTCCCAAACTTTTTCAGTGTGCGGCCCCCCTTGTGTACGGTGCATTACTTCGCGGCCCCCCAAAGAAAATTTGTGACAAAAACTGTTCTAAAACACAACATTTTAATAAAAAAAGTAGTGCTTTTGGTTAGTAGCCTTATTTTTTTAGGTTTAATTACACAGAATTCATTATAAATTAATGTATTTTATAAAACTGGGGCCCCCCGGCACCATCTCGCAGCCCCCCTGGGGGCCCCGGCCCCCAGTTTGAGAACCACTGCTCTAATCCCTTTGAAGATCAGAGCTCCTGGATGCAAACTTTCAAGGGAGTACCGCAATAATGTCACATCGTGTGGACGGATAAAATACACTTGACGTATAAAGCAATAAAAACAATATTTTTCTTTATCTGGAGCATCTGTTTACGCGTCTCTCCTACCTGAAGTGCCCTTAAAAGTAAGCAATATTGTTTTCAGAGTCATGAAATGTGATATAGCTTTATATCATTAGGGCTGTATCACACTCCTACTTGAGCGATATTGGTTTGTCCGGGAAAAAAAAAGGTAAATTATGGACCTGACCATTTAAAAAGGTCCTATTTACTATTTAGGTACAGATAGGCATACACGTGGTATCAACTTTTAAAGTGCAATGGTGTACTTAAAGGGTACTCAGGGTTCCCACACCTTAGTTAACTTTAAATTCAAGGACCTTTCAAGGACTTTCCAGGTCCAATACCCTCAAATGTGGGGACACATTTCAAGTGAGAGCATCGTGTTACCTTTTAAGATACATTGTTACAGTTCCCTTTCGAGGGAACTTGCGCTGCGTCACTGCGGGGACGCCTCCAAGGGTAAGTACATCTGAATGTGTATATCAAATTCAGCCAATGGTAAGGCTTACGTTAAAGACAGGGTGACGCTGAAGCCAGGAAGTATATCACTATCTGAAATATTGCCAAAGACGACGTTACAGGGACGCAGCAAGTATGGCAAGGGAGACGTAGCGTCTCGTTACCTTCCAGGGAACAACAACAGTTACATACGTAACCCGAGACATTTTCATGTTTCAAACACAACTATGCAAAAAAAAAAAAAAAATTTTGGTATGAATCAACATTCGCATACAAAAGATATAAGCATTTAAAGAGAACAGTTTACAATGTGTGCTTAAAAAGTTTAGATTTTTATAATATTATCCTACACTACAGGGAATAAACTTCTTGCATAAAATAGATTCAAGCACTTTCAATGACCTGTATCTATGTATTTATATTTTCACAAACTCCCCAGGGCCTTTAAATTTCCCCCCAGATTCACTAACTTTCAAAGATTTTAAGGACCCATGGGAACCCTGGGTACTGCCCTAGTGACAACTATAGGGACCATTTTTTACCATTTTCTTTTTTTGCTGACAGTGTATATTGAATTGATAAACTATAGCAAATATTATCCTATACTTTAATATAAAGGGGCCATGGCACAAGACTTTTTTAAGATGTCAAATCTTTGGTGTCCCCAGAGCACATATGTGAAGTTTTAGCTCAAAATACCATATAAATAATTTATTATAGCATGTTAAAATTGCCACTTTGTAGTTGTGTGCAAAAATGTGCGGTTTTGGGTGTGTATTTTAAAATGAAAATGAGCTTATGAAATTAAAACACTGATCACAATTATGTTGTTTTTTTTGCAATTAAAACTCAATTGTGCTTTTCTCTGCACTAAATGTCAGTGCTGTTATTGGATAGTGCAGATTAAGGGGTGGTATTATTATAATAAGAGCTCCTTATGAGATCATAAGGGAAGCCAAATTTCAACAACCTATTTTTTCACATGCTTGCAGAGAATGGTTTACCAAAACTAAGTTACTGGGTTAATCTTTTTCACATTTTCTAGGTTGATAGAAGCACTGGAGACACAATTATAGCACTTAAACATGGAAAAAGTCAGATTTTCATGCCATGGCCCCTTTAAGGTAAGGTTAAAAACACTAAAGTATAACAGAATTTTACTACAGTTGACTAGAGTAAGTACTTAAGTATAATACTGTATTTTTTTCACGTGGAGAACGTAAATGGTGCTTTATTGACTGCTGTAACAACAGTACTTTGCATAAGAGAACTGTTCTTATACTGTCCTATAATATCACAATCGTTTCTTGTACAGCGTCCATTCAGCTCTGTATTTCTCCACCTATTAAAAAAAAAATCACAGAAGATGTGTGTCTTTTTTCAACTTGGTTTCTTTCAGCTTTCAAATAGCTGTTATCATTATTGTATCATTACATAACCCAGAACATCACTGAAGCACAGAGTGTATCATTACCTTCACAACGTTAGGTGAGAATAGTGATCCACCATGCTTAAAAAGTCTTATTCTCTGAGTGATTGACCCATTACACCGCACACCCACACACTTCACGACTAACAGAGCTACAGAGGAAAGGAGATGATGTACTGATGAACAGAACAGCATGAAATGAACAGAATGTACACACACATAGAGTCTCACAGCATGCAGGGGCCCACAGACCGAGCCGCAGCGAGAGGTGGGCGCTTTATTGCCAGAGATGACATCAATGTCATGATGGATTCTTGTTTGTGACCCCAATCTTTGAAGCTCTTACTTTCCTTTTATTCTCTCTTTCATCTGCACAACTTATTGACCATCATCCTCTAATCTTAGTACAATGTGGACTCAAATATAGAATCATACATGAGGCTTTTTCATATCTAATACTCCTAAAATCATGTAATGATGCAATTAAAAATACAGTCAGACTTTTACATTTATGCAAATTGCATAAACTTTAATGCAAAGCAAGTTGCAGTTCCCTGGGATATGCATCCCATTGTTGGATCAAATAGGAACATTTTCGAGGTTAATATAACCAATGGTTGGATTTGACCATATTTTTCCAACACAGCTTGTATTGAGTGTTAGCAACATCAATGGCATATGGGCACAAAATACATAAAAAGATGAAATGCACAACAAGTCGCTTTGGATAAAAGTGTTTGCCGAATGCATAAATATAAAAGTGCTTCCCAATGCCTTACAACACTTCCTTAGTCAATTGATCATAATGCACAGACAATAAGCCAGATTTTAAACACGACAGACAAACATCTCGTGCAAACAGCCAAATCTTACAGTCCACCACTAGAGGTTTGTCTGAGCAAAAGCAATCATATCTGAGAGATCAAAGGAAATCTCTGGAGCTATAGCATTGTTCCTTCCCATAATATGGTTCTCATACTTCTCAAATAAGGAATCTCTGAATCGGATATACGAATCATTCATCAAAGAGCACAAGAAATATCCCTGTAATTATTCCCAGCCTCTCTCCACTTTTTCATCCTTGAGATAATGCAGCTCGATTTGAATCTGAATAAATGATACGAGTCACAGCCCATTGGTTGGACCCAGCCAGTAATTTCTGTTTAGCCAATGAAGAGGCCTAAGGGTCTAAAGTAAGTCATGATAGGTAACTGGGGTTAATGTGAGAGTTACTCAATGTATTATATTACAGTTCAGGGAAAGTTTCACCTATTGAGTAAAACATCAATTCACCTTCAGTTTCTATGAACTGGGATACAAAGAGTTCACAGATGATATCTACAGCTCAATTGGTAGAGCATCACATTAGCAGCGCAAAAGGTCATGGGTTTGATTTCAGGGCACGCACACTGATAAAATTCATTTCTAAAATGTATGAAATAGTGAATAACCATGTACAGACATCACACTACATATTGCCTATTATGGTCTGGTTTGTCACATAAAGATCCACATACATGCTCATGCACACAAACAGAGGTCAGTCTCTTTTGCAAACATAAAGCTGTTTTCATATCCCAGGCAGGCTGAGATAAGCAGAGCTCCTGCCGGTCTCTTTCAGGTACACTGCAAATATGCAAACTGCCTGTGATGGCAGATAAGGGGGCCAAGCAAAGCTTGCAGTCAACAGAGAGCCATAATTAACATTCTGTCATTAGGGACGGCTGATTAGTCATTTCTAATCACTCAAAGTGCTGGAACTCTTTCATTTTCCAAAGCTTTGGGTCACCGTAAATGACCATATTGGCTTTTTTAAACTGACCTGGGGTCACTCGACTTCTTGGATCTTTAATGCCGTGTATTGATGATTAGCATTCGTGTGCTACTCCGAGGTCCGAAGGTCTTTGAATCGGATGATCGAGTCTTTGATCCATCAGACAAACAGGACTTATTTATGCCCTAGAATGTAAAATAAAAGAGAGAAGGAAATGTTGCACTGTAAACCCATTGACCTCCTCTCAGCAGGGTTTCCTGAAGCGACACATAGAGTTGGTTGTATGAGCAGACTGATGCCCCTGATGGCTTGTGAAGAATCATTGTGATGGATGAACGCAAATGGACTCACTGTGTCAGAGACGGAGGTTGAGAGGAACTGTGTCAGACGAAACCCTGTTTCTAAGTCGCTACTTCTCTGACCTACTTATGGCTCTGGATCGATACCCATAGTCCCTGTGGTGCTCGTGTACAGGCTGTGTATGAAGCACGGGACACTTTAAATGGCTTCTCTCATCGAATTACTGAGATGGACAATCCTGGGTAAGAGAGAGAGACTTTTTAATTGGGCAGCATGTGCATTTGTCATATGAAATACATCCATGCTGGCACACATTTAGATGCATTAATCTATTTAAATACAAAATAAAAAATTCCAACTCTAAAATCTGATTCATGCATACCTGTAACCACATCTTAATAAACTTTTCAGTATTCATTTCTATACTAAGACAGTTGCTGGTTTTAGTGGTTCAAGTCCTGTCTACATAGCCTATAGCATCCATGTTGGTCCATTAATTTAATTAATTCAACTCAAAATGTTTATTTTTTACCCTGCCTGTGAAAACACAGCTCCAAAAAGTAATTTTCCTTAATTTACTACATAAAATCATCCTACAATTACATTCTGTGAAAATATAACCTTGATGTCTTTAATATTGATTTAGTAAGACCATGAAATCAGTGATTGAAATCAAACTCTGATGCTCCTATTTCAAAATTTGATTATGAATCTTTAGCCTGGATTTCACCATTTTGGCATAAAACATGACAGCATTTGTGATGGGTAAGTCAATTATTAGAAAATGTTCATTATTTGGTGAACTACTCCTTTAAAGGAAAACACCACAGTTTTCAATATTTTACTATGTTCTTAATTTATACATACCGTATTTTCCGGACTATAGCTCACACTTTTTTTTCATAGTTTGTCTGGTCCTGCGACTTATAGTCAGGTGCGACTTATATGTTAAAATTAATTCATACTGACTAAAATGAACCAAAGGAAAACATTACCATTTACACCCAAGAGAGGGCGCTATATGTTGCTCCTGTAGTCTACCCCTGAAAAAAACTGTTAACTGAAACATAACTTAAAGACAACGGAGAAAGACTTAACAAACAAAATGCCCCCAAAAAGTAATAATTATTGTCTAAATAAATGTCACTTATAGTCCAGTGCGACTTATATATGTTTTTTTCCTCTTCATGACGCATTTTTTGACTGATGCGACTTATACTCCGGAGCGACTTATAGTCCGGAAAATACGGTACCTATCTTTTATCAATGCGTGCACTTCATCTTTGTACAGCGTATGGTAAATGTGTTAGCATTTAGCCTAGCCCCATTCATTCCTTAGGATCCAAACAGGCATACATTTAAAAGCCACCAAACACTTCCATGTTTTTCTATTTAAAGACTGTTACATGAGGAGTTACACGAGTAAGTATGGTGGCACAAAATAAAATGTGCCGATTTTTTGTGAAGAGTGCTGCAAACTAAGTGCTCTTCCGCCATACAATATAGTTCTCATTTTTTATCAGCGTAAAAAAACATTTTATTTTGTGCCACCATGCTTACTTGTGTAACTACTCATGTAACAGTCTTTAAAAAAAGGGAATACATGGAAGTGTTTGGTGGCTTCTAAATTTATCCCTGTTTGGATCCTAAGAAATGAATGGTGCTAGGCTAAATGCTAACACATTCACAATGCACAAGTTTAAGTGCACGCATTGAAAAAAGATGGGTATGTATTAATTAGTCTAAGTTGAGGTAAGAACATAGTAAAATATTGAAAAACTGTGGTGTTTTCCTTTAAGCCTGTGTATTACACACATTTTAAGACAAAACATCAAACACACTCCTCAGCTGTGATATAATCCCTCTAAAAAACACACATCCTCATAGCTTGCATATTGCTTATTTGTGTATCTTAAAATAAAGCAATGACAGCACTCATGTTACTGCTTATACAAGCCACTAAAGTGTTTCCAGCCATGCACAGTGATTTGAGGAAACCTGATATGACCTTTTTTAAAGGGCCACTTCCGCTATATGGCAAAAATATCTCTGAGAATAATAACCTAATTCTGAACCATTAAGCAAATGGCAAATAAGCTTAATAGAAGGGCACCCCAGTGCTCTTATTTGAACTATGGGCCAACAGGTTGTAAAAATACAAGCTTTTAAGCAGGCACAATTAATAAATGGCACTCTAGAGTGAAAATTTGCCCCCGCCTTTAGCTTTATAGCTGGCCGGGCATGGTGGGTGTCTGTCACTGAGTGATGATGCGTAACAGGCCCAGGGTCGGGCTGCCACCAGAGGTTTAGTGACAACAACTAAATGAGCCACTTTTGACCTATTTCTCCTCCCAGATAACTTAACAAGACATAAATACCTGTAGACCTCTCCACATCTCATCAGGGGAAGGATAGAGGACAAAACAGGTCTGGTGCACTGCAAATGCAGAAATAGCACAATATGTATGGATGAAATTGTTAAATTTCAATCAGTTTTGTTTGGAATTAGCTGTCATACTCCGCAGTTAAATTGTGACATTTATCTAACATTAATGTTCAATCCGCCATGTAATACCACACAAAATTTAAAACAGCATCTCATTCACATTTTAAAAAGGCAGCATTTGAAAAGCAAGGAAAACTCTATTCTTTTCATAGTTCAGAGCTCTGGAGGGTCTATCAAAGCCTTTAGGCTCTTACTGATGAGGCTTAAATATTTAAACACGTTCTGCTCTCTGGCTTGTACCACATTTGTCTGCAATTATGTAATTCCACTGCAGCTTTCAAGTTGAGCTCAGTTTGATAACTTTCTCCATGATGGTTTGAGGGCAAGTGCACATACACAGACAGAAATAGAAAGGCAGAGAAAGATACTTTACTCAAACTTTATTGAACAGATAAGAGGCATGCAAAAAGAAGGTACAAGATAAGTAAAGCCATTTATGTTGGACATTAATGAGACGGTTGATCCAAACATTAAAGTTCTGTCATCATTCACTCACTCTCATACATTGTTATGAGAGTGTTTTGCAGAAGGGCGAGTCTTCAAAGAAATTTAATAAGCAATGAGATACATGCTGTGAGAGTTCTGCAATGTCACACTGACCACATGCTGTATTATCTACAGAATTTAAAAAGCAAAGGCCATGAGAACACGGTCTGTCTTGTGTTCTCAATGGTATCTATGTGTGTTGCATTTGTATGCAAAGTTGTGTGTGGGTGTCTGACTTGAAGACGTAACGTTGACAGGCTATGGAATTTAGCAAACTATCCCTGGAAAGATCCAGCAAAGCATATTTGCAGCACACAACCTAGTTTATTCACTCTTCAATCTAAAATTTGTTTCATCTGTCTCCATGTTTTCCCAATTTGGGCCTCTAAACTTACAAAAATGTGTAAGCTTAATTGTAGCCCTGTCTGAAATCTGTGCTAAAGTCTTCAATTAGGAGGTTAGGAGGATCAATCTTTAATTGTAATGATTGATTTCACTTTAATTTCTATATATGCCATGCCCTTAATCGGTCAACATCAAAGATATCAGGGTTATATTTTTAGAATGTTTATTTACATAATTTAGGATGATGATTTTATGTAGAAAACAGTAAATAACTTTAGGGTTTTCATAGACAATTACATTTTTTAAGAGAAAATGATTTATTTTTAACTCCTTGCAAGTTCAATTTTAACTACATTTTGAGGAACCTACCGAGTACCAGTAGGCTACTGATGCATTGGCTATAGCTTGCTATGATTTACATATTTATGATTTTTACGGATATGGGAAATGGCTACGAAAGACAACATTTTGCACCTCGACTGTAATGAAAAGAAACGCTACTTTAAAAAAATATCTTGGTTAGGGTGTGATGCCTGCTCGATCCCTGATGCGTTCTTCCAGCCGCTGTTCGCTGCTACCAAACTACCACTATTTTTACAACACTATAAGGCACAACACAACATGAAACTTTGCTTGAAGTATCACCTGGATCTCTACACACGAACGCAAGCATTGAAAACATTGTTTGTGTACACAGAGTTTACTAAAAAGAAAGGTTTTGAACAACTGACTTTGGTTGTTTTGGTGTCCGCTCGCCATCTTTGCCAGACATAAAGAATCGATCTCCGAGTGTGAATGAAAGAATCTCATGAGGCTCCTTTTTCAACTAGAAGGTCAACATTGTTTTTCACTTGCGACAAAACAACAAATTATCCGTGTATTTATATTTAACTATGCTTTAGGAGCTTTCCATTTCGATTCTCATCCCTCCTTACGTCGCATTCGGAGATCGATACACTGAAAAAAATTATTCATTGAATTTAATAAATTTTTTTAAGGTAAGTGGTTGCAATCAATTTATTTAAGCTACATTTAAACAAAAGTTTTATATTTTATTTTACTTTACTAATCTTTTTTTGTTTAAATGTAGCTTAAATAAATTGATTGCAACCGTGCACTTACCTTAAAACAATTGATTAAATTCAATGAATCATTTTTTTCCGTGTACATCTTGACTGGCAAGATGATGGCGAGCGGACACCAAAAAAAGAGCCAAAGTCAGTTTTTCAAAATGTTCTTTTAGTAAACTCTGTGTACAAACAATGTTCTCAATGCTTAAGTTCACGTGTAGACACACAGGTGATACTTCGAGCAAAGTATCATGTTGTGTCGAGCCTTCTTAGTGTTGTAAAAATAGCTCACAACATATTGAAGGCATAGCTTCTAGTTCTTTTAATTTGCCACCACTTCGGGAACTCAAGATTGCGGAAGACAAGTTTGAGATTTGAGTGACATCAGCTGATATTCCTGAATAGCATGTGTAGAAGCAGGTCATGTGCCACTCTGGAAAGTCAGGGACCACATAATAATGCAACTGCCTGACATTAAAACACTACTAAATCTTTTTTTTTTAACCGGTTCATTCACTGTACTGTACAAACCAGTTAAAGACAATCTGAGTCAGTTGTCTCACTACTTCTTACACCCCTGCCGTTGAAAGAGCTATGTCCCATTAAACTCATGCAAGTCAAAAATGACCCCAAACTAATGAATGGGGCTCCATTTGCAAGCCTCATTTCCACTGACTTCACTCTTGTATCGCTTTCAGTACAACCCATCACTGCTGAGTCCTGTGATCTCCTTGCAAACAGCAAGGAAAACAGATCGGATCCCAACTGTTTGCTCGAGTCTGATGAAAGGGAGGTGCCGGCTGAACGGACGTCATTTTCTGCAAACTAATCCAGTGATTCAGAACAGCGTGCATCACCTTCTAACTCACTGACATCATCTACAGTGCCAACATACTCTATAAATACATGCCTGTGCTCTCTTCCATATAAATCTCAGTAGCACGATACTAAGAACTGAACGGCGGTTTCTAGTGAGTTTTGATAGGTTTGCTGTTATTTGAAAATATTTTTCAGAAGGTACCTTTAGTTGGGAGATGAAAAGTGAAGCAAACTTTGGATTTTTATTCCTTGATGCCACCTTACACTGTCAGAAAAAATGGTTACTGGTTAGGCCCCTTTGAGGTACTAAAATGTACCCTTTGATAACAATTTGTACCTCTAAGGTTTATAATATATACTCAGTAGGTGCAAAGCGAGGGACAACCTTTTGATCTCTCTGATGAAGCCAATACGGAAGTGATTTAAACTGCAATTCATCGACTGGCCGCAATTCCCAATTAGTCTGTATAGCTAATTTTGCCCTTCATGACAACTGTGAGAGGGGTGCATTTTTTTGTAACGCGTCTGTTTAAAGGCGGAGTCCACGATGTTTGAAAAACGCGTTGGAAAAGGAGACGGGCCGACTACCAAAACACACTTATAGCCAATCAAATCAAATCAAATGCCGGTTTGCGTATGTGTGGGGCGGGTCTATCAACAGAAGGTCCAGATTCTATTGGGGTAGGGGCGTGTTTGTTTAGGTGATTTCAAATATCAACATTGGCTTTCAAACATCATGGACTCCGCCTTTAAATTATATTAAAGACACACTATGCAGTTATTTTACCTTATATAACAGCTTCAAAGTTATTTAGGTGGTAAACAAAGTCATAGTAGGGCGAATCATCCTCCTGTTGAAGCTCGGGGAGGACGCCGCTAGCAAAACCAGCAATGCAAACTTGAGAGAACCGCCCCTGACAAATCTCGCGAGAATCACGATTTGCTTTACGGCAACGACGTCACACACGTTAGGCTTGTTCGACTTCGTGCGGCGCTGCAAGAACCGACCGCCGGATGACGTCAAAGTACCGCGAGAATGATCCGAGAGGGCACTTTGACGTCATCCGGCTGTCGGTTCTTGCAGCGCCGCATGAAGTCGATCAAGCCTATAACAACAACTGCACGCGCGAATTTGAGACGTGAGGCTAAACGATTTAAAAGTTAAAAAAGCGCATTCGGAAGAGAGTAGGAAAAGGAAAAGAGAATCTGACCGCGTTAGGAACCGGACAAGAGTCCCACTCAGTCAGGTTTTCACTCGTTGGCGTGAGCTAAAAGACAGCACTGATGGGATGCTGACCTGGTGATCTTGACTAGTAAGTAAATCTCTTATTTGTAAACTTGTTTGCGGTCTATATTGTATGTTGTTGCGCTTGCTTGTAGTATGTCATGCGATTATCATGACAACAGTTGTCAATATCTCACATAATTATCAGGACATAAATAAGCATAGAGGTTGTAAATAGTGTAAACATGCACAATTTGCAAACTATTATGATAAATAGCAATAATCATGTATAGTGACATACCAATGTTATGAAATAATGCAACGTACACAATTAACTTTGTCATTGCATTTTGTAATGCTTACATTACAATAAAAGAACACAAATGAAATGATACAGTAGACATAGACTATAGACTGTTTACTTGTGATTTAGCTGCAATCATGTATAAACGTTATAAGCCAGCAAACGCGGTACTTTATTATTATATGCACTCTACACTTGGAATAAACTTCTTATCCTATTACCATCATCTGTAGTTTAGTAGACTATGCAGTAGCCTAATATTTGTATGAAATTGTGAAACATTACCTGGTCATTATCTTCTTCGGAGGTGTACTATAGTGGGAAATTACGACAGTTGCAAGTATTCTCCAGCGACTCTAGGGGTTGCTGTTTGACAAAAACGCTGAAAATGCATAGAGCGGCTTTGAGCCTTAAAGTTCTGCATAACTAAGGGCGTGGCAACTTGATTGACTGTTGAACAGCCACTGCTGTCACTATAGTCGAGTGTGGTTTCAGCAACCAGCCAACTCAGCTTCACCCACGTCCCGCCTATTTACCCATTTTTGGATATTTGCGAGTGATGTGCGTTGATGCGTGGCCAAGATGGCGGCGGCAGGCCCCGCCTACTATTGGCTTCAAAAACGATCTTCAGAAACCTATGG
This sequence comes from Misgurnus anguillicaudatus, assembly GCF_027580225.2. Lineage (NCBI taxonomy): Eukaryota > Metazoa > Chordata > Actinopteri > Cypriniformes > Cobitidae > Misgurnus > Misgurnus anguillicaudatus. The sequence goes on from NC_073354.2 coordinate 22,673,130, forward strand.
GTGACGTCATGGACACTACGTCCATCTTTTTTTACAGTCTTTGGTGTAAAGGTTTACTTTTTAAAAGGGTACCGCCCCAATGATAACTAGGGATCATATTTTTGACATTTTTTTTATGCGTTCTCTAAAGGCAGCATTTTTCAGCTTTTCGCCATTATGTTCTCACTGAAGTCTTAAAGGAGAGCTAATAAACTCCAGAATTACAGCCACTGGCCTGCAGTTTCGGTCCAACCATAATAAAACACACCTGAACAAGCCAATCAAATCATATTACAAACATATGTGTTTGTAATCAAAGGTGTTTGACTTTATACAGCACTGTCGATGTGTATGACATCAAAGTACAGCGAGAGTGATTCAAAAGCAGATTGCGCCATATGCTTTAAAATCGCCCTTCTGGTCATTGATGTCATATGCTGATCGGTCTGCGGCATGAAAATAAACTTAAATTCTTGAAATGTGGACCTATGTGTGAGGTGTTCTTTCATCTACTGTAGACTTAAAATAATGGGGAGCCTACCCTCCCAATAAAAAAGTATCTCAAGTATGGTTCAAGATATACGTGTAGTCATTTCTGAGCCAGGGCTCATATGCTGTCTAATCCTGCCAGGCTGTTGGTGACTGTTGATTGGTTAGGCTGTAGCTCAGAATGACATAATGTTCAGGGAAAGGATGTCTGATCTCTGTTCAGTGGGGTTGATGACCACTGAAGCCACTAAAATACTACGCAACCCCAAACCCAAGAACTGACTATCAAAATGCCACAGTGGTTTGCCTTGTCAGTAGTTCTCTTTAAGAGTTTAATAGTCATTTTGAATTTAAGCTGAGCTGTTTTATGTATGAAAGCAGAATCAATAAAGGCTCTTAAGTTAATGTGTAAAATTTTATTCCAGGAGCAGTGCATATTAGAGATTCAGTTCCATTAAGATATAAAAGAATAATGGATTTATGTTCAAGTGTTGCTATTAAGTCGAGAATAAAGCTAAAACAGTGAAGGGAATATATATTGCTGGTCTCAAATGGCTTATTACTGGAAATGTGCCTAGACGTCAATGAGCTAGACATACATGAGTGACAACTTGCTGAAATTAAACTCCAACCTATTGTGTCCGCACTGCACATTGGGTCGAGTCAAGGCCACTTTAACATTTAATGGCAGCAGGGGGGCTGTAATAAAGTTCTGTATGCTTCCTTTCATAACTCACAGCTAACTTCAACAATAACTTTATCGTATAAGACTGTTAATATACACCAGCATCAGTATCATTTAAATACTTAGATCTGATCATAATATTGTATTAATACAAAAAATGTATGCAGTTAAAGAAATGCAGTTGTGTGACACTTTTTAAAGTGGATTCAGAAGATTCAGAAGACTGAAGAGCTTTATGAAGTCCCCACATAGCAGAGTTTCAATAATCCCACATACACATTCCTCAAACACAGCCAAGTATAGCAAGGGAAACATGTTCAGCAGAGCATCCAGATGAAAAGAGACTCAGAGGAGACTTTGATCAGACACCCAAGAGCGCTGACTTAAAGTGATCAGACCTGAGACTTGATTAACTGATCCAGACGCAGTCAGAGTGTTTCATAAATGTATCTATGGGATTTTGCACATCTGAAAATTGTACATCTGATTTCTCCAACAATGCAGGATTAGTCAAAGTTTGGTTACACTTTATTTGGATGGTTCCCATTTCACATTTTGTTGACAAGAAGTAATGCTGCACACTCTGAAAAAAGGCTGGTTTGTTTTTAACCCATACTGGGTAAATATTGGACAGAACACACCACTGGGTTAAAAATGATTCAATGGTGGGTTGTTGTTTCCCAACCATGAATAATGTAGCATTAGATTAAAACAACTCAACATTTGTAATAACAACCCAGCATTGAGCTATTTTTAACCCAGCTGTGTTCTGTCCAATACGTGGATAGCAAAATAAGCTTCTTTGTATTTCGTGCTTAGTTTTCCAGAGCAAATATTTAAAAATCCAGTATTTAAATGTCTTAATCAATGTATTAAAAAATGTAAAATATATTTTGCGTGCCAGGCCCGAAATTGGCAATGCTATTTTATAAAGAGCACTACGCATCTGCGCACATACTCATTTTTCTACAGAGCGAATAATACAATCAAGACAGCCGAAGCATAGAGCAGTTTTGTTTAGACGAACGATGAGATTGGTTTATTACTAAAAGTAACCCTGAACTATAAGAGGCAACATTTTGTAAACTTTGTTGGAAAAGCTTTAATAAACTCAATATCATGAGCAGCACAAATATACAGTCTTGTAGGCCACCATTGTTGTGGTCAAATACTTGGGCATACGTGTAGACTGAACACCTAATACGCACGCGCATGATGTCTCCCCTACAGAAAAATCCAGCAAAGACCAGCATAAGCTGGTAGCTGGTTTTAGTTAGTTTAAGGTGGCCGTAGCTGGTCTGAGCTGGTCCTCCAAGCCAGCTGGTCAAGCTGGTTGGTCAGCTGGCCTTCTAGCCAGCTAGACCAGCTAAAAAAGTGACCAAAACACAGCTAGACCAGCTTGCTGCAAAAACAAAGCTGGGAAACCAGCTAAAACCAGCTTACAGCGTATGCTGGTCTTAGCTGGATTTTTCAGTAGTGTCTGTTTCCCCAGATTTGCATTTTTGCTGTTAACATGGAAACAATAACGGTGTTGTTTTTAAAAAGTTGCACTCTAACTAGGGTGGCCATTCGTGCCAGTTCCACCGGACACATCCCGAACATGTTTTCGGAATGGCCACCCTAACTCTAACACAAGTTCAAAAGTTTGCCATTGTTGTGTAAACATAATGCATAAAAGTTTTGCAGTTTTAAGATAAATTTTTTTTTCATGTAAACAGCCCCAAAGACTTCATAATTCAACTAATCAGCAGACATGACAGAGAATGAGTTAAAAGTGTGAGGTACTGAGGTTACCGCCTATCAGTGTGAGTTAGCAGGAGTTTGCACCTACCTAATTAATTTCCAAACCAAAGGTCCCTTTGTGTGTCTGTGCAAAGCAGGACTGACCTGATACAGCTGTCCTTGTCCATTAGAAATCATGGCATATGGTGGGGAGGTGGGAAGGGCGTATGTGAGGTGTACGAAGATGGAGGTGCTGTTGACAGTCGCCGCGATGCGCTACCTGGCCCAAATCCACTCCATAAATTTAAATGAATGAATCATGCTGGCGACATATGCTCCAGTGATTTTTCATGTGCCAGAAGCCTGCAGGACTGCAACTCCTGTAGCCCAATAGTAATTCCACAATCTGTTCCTCTGCGGCCTCAGGAGGAAAACCCTCCATCCTCCCTTTGAAATAAAACTGGTGTGAAAGAAGAAACAGAGAGAGTGAAGACTTTATTAACTAATATATCTTAAACCACCACCCCAGCATGGAGGTGCGCTCATCAAAACTCATACTTTTTTCCGTGCAACCCTGCAAAGGCTGTTACTTTTTCTTCCTTTCTGATAATGAGTGTTTTTCTCATTGTTTGCTGCGAGCCTCCATCCCCTAAAGCTATCTCCTGTGATATTAACTCATCCTGAGAAGAAGTGACTGAGTGGATGAGAGAGAAACACAAATTGGCCTTTGCCTCAGGCAAGGCTTCCTCCCAAGATGGCACAATAACAGGGACATGCAGTACAGATCGGCCCGGTGCAAAAACTGTTGCTGCTCCAACACCCCATCTCAACCAGAGAGAATAAGCTTACTGCCAAAAATCAGTGATGATGAGCTGCCGTCCATCTCTGCCAGTGAGCGCTCTTGCAGCACTGCAGGTTCATGCCCAGAGCTGATGTAATGGTGCCACTTTCACAGATGGCTTGGGAACTCTTTGCCATGCTTGCTGCTTCTCTCACCCCTTGAGCTGGGTTTCTCAAAGCACCTGCAGCTTGTTAATGATAAGTGTGCTTACAGTATGAAATACATTTTATGTACCAACCATCAAAATGTTTTAAACTTTTAAACTTTAAAATGTGGAATTCATTGTGTTTATCAACTTTATCCAGTCTCCAAAGGATGGTCGCAACAAACCCCTTATGTTAAGACAAACCTTATGTAATATACTGTAAGAGTATCTTCACTACATTTACCCATTTGTCAGATGCTTTTGTTGAAATCAAATTAAAGTGCATTCATTTTAAAATTATATGTGTTGTCTGGGAATCGAACCCCTGACCTTTCCTTTTGCCAACTGTGCTACAGGAACACTAAAAGTTTGTTAACTTTCAACCAGCTGCAGTTCCTTAATGGCATAATCATCAAAGGTACGGCATAACAGGAACGACCCCTAAGACTAAATCTCAGTAAAACAGATCAGTGTAAGTGTTATAACAGCATACATGTTTAGCACTGGACACCAGGTGCAGTCTTTTTATGTACTTTATTCTACCGGGATCAAATATTATAAGAGAATGGAGATGACAGGGGAGACGGCAGGAAACAGAAAAGTCACTACAGTAGACGACAGGTGCATGTCTGTGTCGAGAGAAACCAATATCCCTCTGGTGTTTGTGAACAGACAGAGATAAGTAGAACAGCAGAAACAAGTCATAAAATTCTGAGCAGGAATGTATAAGTTACCTTTCACACAGTTGCAATATGTAATTTTCACTTTTGTAACTATAGAAGGTACATACTGGTATCTTAAAGGTACATATCTGTACCTAAATGGTACATTTTAGGGCCTTTTTAAAGGTACCGCCACAGTGACAAAAAGGTACAACTTTTGTACCTTTTATTCTGTGTACCCATACAGAAAAAAAATTCTCTGTCCAGAAATATATTTTAAATATATGCAAAATACATTTTGTAGAAAGTAAAACTCAATTGAATATATTTTTTGAATTTGGAAATATATTTAGTTTTAACCTTCATATATCAACATACATTTCAAAATGTATTTCAAGGGCAAGCAAATACATTTCTAATTTTATATCTCATATTGCAAAAAAATATTCTTTGCCAAAAATATTTTAAGTATATGCTAACTACAAGTTAATTTTATGAAGTATATTTTTGAAGGTAAAAATATATTTAAAGGTGTAGTGGAGAATTTTCTTGAATTTTAGAAAAGAACCGCCTTCTCCACTTTTTAAAAAAATGCAATTGCGCAACACTCCTGATTGACAACTAGGAGGACCAATAGTCTTGATGATCCACCCGGAAAAAGAAAATCCTCTGAAATACCTTTAATTTGAACCTTTTTAAGAAAAGTTTTTCCAATGCAATGTGTATTAAATATATAGAGGGCTATATTTTTTAATGCTCAAAATATACAAAAAATGGCCAAAACATATTTCTGTCAAAAATATATTTCAACATTTATTTCAGCAAATATATTTTTGGGCCATTTTGTATATTTTGAAATATATCTAAAATATTTTTTGCCATATGATAGCAAAAGCAGAAACTGAGGATAACTAAGACATGAAACAATTGACAAACAACACTATGAACAGGGACTGCTTAAAAAAACTGCAAATTCTCGGAAATCAAACATTGTTGAAAACATTTGGGATAATGTAAGTGCACATGTGAATAAAATATATAACAGCTAAAGAAAGCTAAAGAAGGCTTTCTTCTTCTTACATCCATGTACAAAAATAAAGGGTATACCCTTTATTTTTGTACATGATTGGACTTCATTGTCTCTCTATCCTATGGACCTATGCGGGACTAACTGTTCTTCTTATGTTCTCCTTATATCCAAACCCACACGTCTTTTTTCGTGCCATTGTTGAGTTTTGACATAAAACAAAGCCGTTGCATGCAGTGCACTCTAAAAAACAAACGGTGCTATATAGCACCAAAACAGTTGCTTTGGATCGTAACCATAGAAGAACCATTTTTAGTGCCATATAGCACCGGTGAAGCACCAGTGAAGCACCATTGAAGCACCTGTGTAGAACCATATAGTGCTATGTAGAACCACATGTGGTGCTATATGGCCCCTATATGGTTCTACACTGGTGCTTCACTGGTGCTTCACTGGTGCTTCACTGGTGCTTCACTGGTGCTTCACCAGTGCTATATGGCACTAAAATGGTTCTTCTATCGTTACGATCAAAGCAACTGTTTTGGTGCTATATAGCACCGTTTGTTTTTTTAGAGTGTGATGCCTGTGACTTCTACTAGAAAGAACAATGCTAATGATGTCGCTTTCACTCTCCTTCTGATTGACGTGTGGGCGTGCTTTTCCAGGGGAAGTGTCCATAAAAGGAATATGGGGTCACTGATACGTAATGGGTACCCATTTTCGATAAAAAAAATTCTGAAAATTTTAGGAAAGAGGAGGGGTGAGTTTGGCCCACCAATACTCCGTCACAAGCTCAACTGCTTTTTTGACACTTTGCATTTGTTGCTCATTCCCCTTTACAAAACCGCTTTAACTCAGACACATTTGTAGGGTGTCTGGTGTGAACCGCAGGATTTTTTTTAAATTTAATAATTCATTTTACCCTCGATGATGGCAAGTGGTCCAGGCCATGAGGCAGCAAAGCAAGCCCAAATCATGATGTTCCCTCCACAATACTTCACTGTTGGGATGATGTTTTGATGTTGATAGGCTGTGCCCATTTTGCGCCATAAAATTTTTCCCAAAAAATTCAACTTTTGTTTCATCAATCCATAAAATATTTTCCCAGTAGCACTGGGGTTTGCCAAGGTGCTCTTTTGCAAACTTTAGGCTCACAGCAATGTTTTCGGGAGAGTAGCGGCTTCCTCCATGGTCCAGTCCAAAGACTTGCGTATGGTAGACTCAGGAACAGAGCTGTGTGCCCGTTCCAATGATATCTTCAAGCCTTTAGCTGTTACTCGTGGGTTCTTCTTTACTTCATTGAGTATTCTGCATGGTGTCTTAGGAGTCAACTTGACTGTGCGGCCACTTCTAGGAAGGGTAGCTACAGTATTTAACTGTCTCCATTTATAGACAATTTGTCTAAGTGTGGACTGATGGAGGTCTAAACATTTTGAGATTGTTTTGTATCCCTTTTCAGCCTTATGGAGTGAAACATCTCTTGATCAGATATCTTTATAAGAGCATGGTTCAGAAGAGCTGATGCTTCTTAAGGACAGCAATCTTAAAATGTGTGAGTGTCTTAATATCAATCAAAGTTGCACTAAACCACACATTTAAACTAATTTTATTAATTAGACTCCAGTTTGCCAGCTTCTGACAAAAAAAGCTTTCAATAAAGTAATTAGTCCATGGGCTCACTTACATTTTCCTCCAGAACTGTGAATGTTTAATGGGTGTTTCCAAAAAAGACACAAGAAACTGGAATTATTTATGTCTTGTGAGCTTATGCACACCGTATTTGTTTATTGTTGTGACCTAGATGAGGATTAGATAACATTTTATGGCAAATCACTGTAGAAAACCAGTTCATTCCTAGGGGTTCACATACTTTTTCTTGCCACTGTATGTATCAGTCTTTCACTTCTGTGAAAACAGACAAAAAAACTGATGATTCACTCTGAATAGTTATTGGGTCCATGTCAGATGGACTGAAAAGAGATACTGATAGGACTAGTGGTCTAGGGTTAAGATAATCAAATAAGCTGTGGTCAAATTATTCGGAACATTGAGAACATGAAAATCTAATTACAAAACAAATGATTACGTTATATGGACCCTAAAACATAAATATGAATTGGCAGTGTCTCCTATTCAGTACAAGTACAGGGTTAGTGACCACATGCAGCCCAGCAGAGGAATCAGGATATCTGGCTCTGTTAGATGGGTGAGCTTAATGCACTTACTTTCACTGAACATTACTTTTACAAAATTTTGCAAACCCTCATCTGAATTATTACTTTAAATATATCATAAATTATATATATCATATTAGATTTCGGATAAATGTGCAACTCCGCCTACCCAATATAGTAAGTCACACAGTGACCTAAGAGGCAATAACTCTGAGTTATATGTAAAAGAGCTGCAAGCTAAAACATGTTAATGCACATATAAATAAAAGCTGCACATCATGTAAAAGTATAAAAAAGTGATGTGGTACTAAGGCAGCCGTTCCACTAATGCCCTCTGTGATAATCCATTTATTGGTCCTGGGGGACAAGGGCTCATCCATAAAATTTATCATTGGCCTATGAAGTATTCCTATTCTATAAATCCTGTTTCTGTTATATAATAATGTTCTCTTTGTTTATATCTAACACCTTGGCAACATTGTACAATACAGTCATGACAATAATGTGGCTAAGTAAGAGAAAGGGTACTGTATGCCAGACGTGGTTAGGAGCTTCTGTATCAGATTATTGCTACGCCCGTTTCCCCTTCCACACAGAAAACCATATACTCGCTCTTTTCAGCCAGGCACATTTTCAGTAAAGAGGTCCGCACAAAAAGAAATGAAAGTTGGCTGTTGCATTGGCCCTTTCCATCAGCATTTGCCACTTGAGATCAAAGCCTCCAGGGCCGTGCTCTCTTTCTCCTTTTTCCCTCTCTCTCATGTGTGGGTGTGTGTGATGTTCATTAGCACCCCGGGCCTTATCCATGCTCTTAAACACGACAGATCTGCTTTCTGCTATAACTTGAGAGCTTCAAATTCACTCTTTAGGATCAAAGCAGGCAAAAGCAAGAGCTATAGCTTGTCACAGAACGGCACTAACAAACTGCTGTGCACTAAGATCAATGTGGATTCCTTACATTTTGAGGGGGCCCCTTTTTTCATGTTGTCTTTGCCTTTTTAGTCAATAAATGTGGTTAGTTAGAATTATTTTATTTAAAATTATAGGTGTTATTTATGTTTCTTTATACTTTGAAAAACCTTGTATTTTGATAATGATGTACAATCTTGATTTATGGTTTTCCATTAGACACTTCTGCAAATTTTAACATATACGTATAAAGTGGGTGTGCCTCATAAGACTTGAAAAGTGAAGCCGCTGGCTTTTTGATCGCCCCCTGGTGGCTGGCTGCAGTACAAGTCATAAACCCCGCCCTCTCCATTCAAACGAATGGGACTCTGCTCTAAGTAAAAAAATTATTTACACTTCCAATAAGATGGTTTTTGTCCTTTCAGGTAGTTGATATCACGCTGATATATGCTCAATTGATAAGTTTTATTTTAGCTAGTAATTTGATGCTATAGAAACGCGGCGTGTCATTACGATTGGCATGGTTGAATTGGGCGCGCGAGTTTGATACCGCGACTCCGCCTCTGGCTCCACGGACGATTCCTTCTGCGCATGCCTTGGCTCCAAACTGACGTTTTTACATAACATGGTGGTGACCATGGTCGGACATTTTTGGCTTCAATTCATTACAATGGAGGGAGGCGGCGTCGCGTCGTCCATCTTTTTTTACAGTCTATGGTATAAAGGTTTAGACAGGTTTAGAGTTATGATGAAAACATTTTCATACCTTTGTATCACTTACAGTATGTGTGCATTATGTGGATTTCGTGAATTTCGCAAAGTAGAGACTTTTTGTAAGGTACACAGGGAAGAGCAAAAAAAAAATGGACCAGGACATAATCCATAGATATATAATGTTGCCTTGGGGTTCTAAGCATGCGTCAAAACTGCCGCCATCTTGGAACAGGGGTCTTGTCATAGGAAATAGCTAGGTAACGCTGCTATCTCTGCCTGTACTTTGAATTCATGAACGATGGCAGACTTTTGTGCTATGTATGGATTTTGGCTTACTAGCACTATGCATTATAGTTAGAAAAAGTAAATTTTCATAATATGACTGTTGACAATTTATGATTATTTTAATTTCGTTGTACCTTAATTCGCCTACATTGACCTTGCATTAAAGAGAAGGGCTTCCCTGTTTCAAGATGATGGCTCTATTTGACGCATTCGTTTCAATGAACTGCAATAGCCAAGGCAACATCTATCTAAGGACAAAACCCAGGTTAGATTCAAATTCAAGTCCACGAGCCAACACTTGCATGCAATGGGTCGGGTACCCGCGGGTACCCACATAAAAGTGTCTGAAATGGGTGGATTGTGACATAAAGTTCACGGGCAGAGAAGCGGGTGAGAAATTAACTCTATATGCGGGTGGGTAGTAGCGCAAATGAAAATATGTGCAATATTTGTATGTCTAAACTACCATTACACACGCAACATATGACATTCGACCCATAACGTCACCCCCACTGTGACAGTGCAAACTTTGTTGATGCTTCTCGTGGTTGGAGCGAGCGTTGCAGGAGTTGCATAAAGTTTTGCCGTTGATAGCCGGAAGCTGGGAACGTTTTCTCACACACCAGACGTGTAGCTCAGCGCCGTGTTGAGTTGCGTCTATGACAACTTGGAGGTATCGTAAACTGGAAGTGCACATTAAATAGTGCAAGCTTAGTCAGATAGTGTACTTCAAAATGCAACATATAAGTTAGCAGCCAATGTTAATCGTTAATGATTTGGGATAAATATGATGTTATTTAATGTTAAACAATGTGAGAGGCGCTCTGTGGTGCAACAGGGATTTGAGCAACTTCCCGAGTCAAAGCTGGGTGCCGCGAACAGGCGCCACCAGTGTGCGTATACTCATAGAAAACAATGTGTTCGATTTTTTTAGAATGGCGCGGCGCTGCGCGTCCGGTGTGCGACCCCCTTTAGAAAGCATTTCGAGACTTGTAGGAGAACAGCAGGGGTTGTGTAGGTAGGTTGTATTTTTTCTTGTTCTTTATTTCATTAAAGGCGGAGTCCACGATGTTTGAAAGCCAATGTTGATATTTGAAATCACCTAAACAAACACACCCCTACCCCAATAGAATCTGGACCTTCTGTTGATAGACCCGCCCCACACATACGCAACCCGGCAAGGATGTCGGTTAGTAGACACGCTCCTTACTGCTGATTGGCTATAAGTGTGTTTTGGTAGTCGGGCCGTCTCCTTTTCCAAAGCGTTTTTCAAACATCGTGGACTCCGCCTTTAATAGGTCTATTTGTGTATAGTTATCAGGTTCAATAGCCTATTTAGTTGCCGATGGTAGGCTACTTGAATGACGCAAAAAAGTGCATTTTAGCCTGTTTCATTAGCCCATTCATGACGCTTTTGTGAGGTACGAGATAAAATATAAGCACTTTACTTGGAATGATTTTACCTTGTGCGTTTGTGCGGGTACGGGTCTCCAAATATTAGTGGGTCTGGGCGGGTGCGGATTTAATTATAATATTATCACGGTTTACGGGTTAGATCTGGTGCTGAACTTTGTGGGTACGGGCAGGAGCGGTTCTCCAAAAATGGACCCGTGCAGGACTCTGCACCACTGCTCCAACAATGAATAAAACTGATCTCTTTGCAAATTAAACAGTAACAAGAAAAGATAGTTCAACATTATGTTGTATATTTATAAGAAGCTCCAACTTTATTGCTTTGTCTTGGCTGCTCAGCAATGGATGTGCAATAGTAATGTCACTTTTAAAAAAGACTAAACATAGGTTGTAAAACAATTTCGAATAATACGAGTTAATTTTCTCAGTTTAATGTGATAAGCTAAATCTGTGCTGACAGACTTGAAACAAGAACACCAAAAGAACAAAAGCCTTCTTTGTCTTTTATTTTAGGGCCCAACCTCTTACCTTACATTCTTCTTTGCCGCTTTAAAAAATAACACCTAAATACCCTTTACAGAGATGATTTAATGTTAGCCTGCAGCCATTGTTAAGTCAGAGTATCATTTCACAGCCAAACCCTCCTGCAACATCTCAGTTAACAAGTGCAACACCAAATCCCGTTTGAAAAGTTCAGTGCGTAAGCCATCGCATACCCAACAAGAAGCTTGTCTCTCCAGAGCAGCATTACGAGAAAAGCGTAGGCTCTAAGATTTTCCGGGAACCCTCACACAGAGGCAGATACTGATAACTGTATGTGGCACAATAATTAATCAGACAGCCAGCTAACGCTAACAAGTAATGCATCAGTATGGTGAAGCCTTGGGTTATGGATGATGGGGGGTGGAGAGTGGCGGTGGGTGAGACAGATCTGGTGCACCTGGGCAGAAAATCACATGCGCTGCTCCCAGACGGCAGACCCATGAATCAACTCCACACTGAATGAGGACTGCACTGCTTCCGTGTCATTTCATCTCAGCCAAGACACACACACACACACAGTCCGCATACTCACTTTCCCATGTATAGAGCCAAATATACAGTGTATGTGCAGGACAGGGAACCGCTTCTTATTTTCCTATTGATATTTTGTTTTGCAAATAGGTCAAGATTATGGTTTAAATACAATTGATGTGTTTTAGTTATGTTTATTCAATGCTATACTAGTCATTGCCAGGCCTGACTACTAGCCTATATATTATAATTATATATAATTATAGTCTAATTTAATAATATATCATATACTTTATAATTATAGTATAATTTGAATTGCTAGTTTCAGCTTTGGAAAACAGTTCTTTTAGATACAAGTGGGCTACTCAGCCAACTTACGTTTTTCTCATTATCATGCACACATAAGAAATCATACATGCATTTTACTTATTAATTCTTAATGTCATTCTAGCATTTATGACCATAAGCATAGAAGCGATTAATCTATACACAAGTTAATGCACAAAAGTTGGTCTATACATACAAGCAATATGATAACTCTTTTTCAACTAACCTGCATGTTTTTTGACTGTTGGAGGAAACTGGAGTGTCCACACTGATACAGGAAGAGCATGCAAACTTCACACAGAAAAATCCCCCCGACCCAGCCGAGGCTTGAACCAAGTAGCTACTTGCTGTGAGGCCACCACTTTGCTGCCACTGGTGTCGCTACTGTGTGCAAACTCCATGTAAAAAGAAGTGCCATCACTGTGCAAAATTTGAGTTTCTCTGGTAGACTGCTCTATCCTTACGAAATGACTAGCATGCCTGGTTACTAGTCCACACTGACACAGTAAGACCCTGCAAACTTCACACAGAAAGCCTCCTGACCCAGCTGAGGCTTGAACCAAGTACCTACCTACTTGCTGTGAGGCCGCCACACTGGTGCCGCTGCCACACTGGTGCCGCTGCCACACTGGTGCCGCTGCCACACTGGTGCCGCTGCCACACTGGTGCCGCTGCCACACTGGTGCCGCTGCCACACTGGTGCCGCTGCCACACTGGTGCCGCTGCCACACTGGTGCCGCTGCCACACCCACTGCCACACCCGCTGCCACACTGGTGCCACTGCCACACTGGTGCCGCTGCCACACTGGTGCCGCTGCCACACTGGTGCCGCCGCCACACTGGTGCCGCCATCACTGTGTGCAAACTCCACATAAAAAGGAGTGCCACCATTGTGCAAAAAACCCAGCATGCCTAGTTACCTGGTCCACACTGACACAGGAAGAGCATGCAAACTTCACACAGAAAGGCCTCCTGACCCAGCTGAGGCTTGAACCAAGTACCTACTTGCTGTGAGGCCGCCACACTGGTGCCGCCACCCACACTGGTGCCGCCATCACTGTGTGCAAACTCCACGTAAAAAGGAGTGCCACCATTGTGCAAAAAACCCAGCATGCCTGGTTACCTGGTCCACACTGACACAGGAAGAGCATGCAAACTTCACACAGAAAGGCCTTCTGACCCAGCCGAGGCTTAAACCAAGTACCTACTTGCTGTGAGCAAGGTTCTAGATTAACACCTGCCAACCCGCCAAATGCGGGTTACAATTCATTTTGGCGGATGTTAATAAAAACTTACTAGCCAGTTTGGCCGGTGATGCATTAGGCATAGCATGCATGATACATAATGCTCTTGCTCTCTCTGCCAGTACTTCCTACATTTCCCATGAACACTGTACCGTAATGCTACGTGATGATGTTTCATACACCCATTGGCTGCACGCATTTTGCAGTGAAACCAGCGTGAGAAACCGTGGAAACGAATGAAGCGCGTCCACCAGAAAACACAAGGAAGGCGGCACGTACCCCAGTCTAAATCTTTTGTGCCTCGGTGTTAAAATTTAATCTCAGTTAACTAGTGTATTCCTTTACAAAGATAATAGCGGCATGATTATCATTTGCACCTTAAAGCATCATTTTCAAAATGGATGAAAAATTGCAGTTGAAAATGTCCAGCTGTTGTGTGTAAATCAGTGAAGATCCCACAGCAGGGCACGTCATGCACAAAAACAATGATGCGACACAGGTTTTCTACCTGCTGATTAAATGGATACAGAAGCTTTTAAATAGGTTATTGAGGGCGGTCGGAGCCTAATTGCCTTTAATTTCACACTGGGTGTCCACCAGCCCAATTAATTATGGTGCAAATGAGTCCTTTATAAAGTCCTTTATCCCCATTGTCCTTGATTTTAAATCATGTAACCGATAAAGTATTCAATGGGAGTAAGTGCCCGCATCTCCAGCTCTAATTAGAGGTTAAAACAGAAAGGTGAGGGTTGGAGGCAGTCAACTGTATATGGTTTTCCTCCAATCGCACCCTTAGCATTTAACAAGGCCCAATCTTCACTGTCAGGAAATGAAGCATTACCATATTTAATGACCTAGGCTATTGCGACAGGGAGAGACACAGGACGTATTTGTATGCAGGACGAGTGCGGGGCGCATGACAATGTCAAACGCGGTGACAGCACATTGGAAATGACTAACTGAGAAACAAAACGCTCGGGCTTGGGGCGGCTCAGGGGGGTGAAAATAATTCTTCCAGCAAACATTGATGTGAAATAATGTGGAGATAATTACTTGGAAATGTCACGGTTTTATCTCAGCCATGCACAGAAATGTAATTTCATTCAGACTGAAAATGTAACAACATTTTTAAATGGGGTCACTTTTAAATGCATTATGCTAGTGTTCAAGAATGCATCGTTTCTACAGTCTATTCAAAACATAACTTACGGCGATCAATATATAAAGCACAGCATCTCCTCTACAATGTTTTTATTTTAAAAAGTAATTTGTCAAAGCTCCTAGTCCGATTAATAGGCACAGAATATGTGCAAACATTATAGTTACTTTGAAGGTGATAGTAATTTGATTTCACACAATTCCAGAGAGAAAGCAAAACAGAGACTTTCATATCTAACACAGATGACCGTAAGTATTTTTAATATGAACCTTTAAAAACATAATGTGTAAGTTTGTCAGTTTTGCAACAAATTGCTTTCTTATATGGGTCAAATGATAAAAGGATCCTCAAACACAGCAGCGGCAGAAATAGGGACCATTTACCTTGCCGCCCTATTCGAAATCACATGATTGGACGATATCATATCTCACTCTGTACTATAATAGTCCCACTGGGTTGCCCTCTATCAATGCTCCTCACAGACTGCAACCCTGCCATCTCTCCCATAATGCTTTGCAATGAACATGCCATACAACACCGTGCTCAATTCTCAAAGATGTTTCTTCCTGGAGAGTTTGGTACAAACCAACTCCAAAACACCTTCCTATAATCTTCAAAGGAATCCAGTTTATGTGTTGCAATTGGGTTGTGGAGATTAATGGCGTTACATATTGCAGCCTTGGTCCACGAGGCCAACCAATATGGTGCATAACTATATTAAGGTTATACACTGAATGCCTTTACAACCAGCTTAGCAGAACACATACGCATCCACTTGTTCTGACTCAACCTACCTGTTGCCGGGTGAATTTTGGGAGGTGGACCCTAGGAAGCTATCAAGGAATGGTAGGTCCTTTCACAGAAGACTTTTTCACATCTGTAGTTCGGTTCATTTGGTCCGGACCAAAAGCAAAAAATTATACCTTGTACCTTTTTTAGCAGTTTTGGTTCCTTTTCACACCACACTGATTACTCTGGTCCGCACCAGTTGAACCGAACCAAAATTCAGTAACGTGATAAGATCCGCACCACTCATTGGCCACAGGTATTTAAACGTGTTTCCTAAACTGCTTCTCGATTGGTCAGAATCAACGTGTGGGAAATTACAAAGGAACCCCGGAAGTAAAAAAAAAGGAGAAAAATACAGCAGACACCATGGACAGACGGTTGTACGCTGTAATTATGTCTTCATGGTTGTTATACATAGTTTGTATACAGCGCTTTAGACAAACTGTTCATTTCCAGAATGAATTGCGGATGCGGCTTCAAAACAATGTTTTAGTGCACTACAAACAGCGAAGACACCAAATTCCTGAGGCTCCGCCCACCTCCTCGCAACTCCAGATATGTCCGCGATCTGTCATTGTGCTAATATTGCTAACAGAAACGGTCAACAAACACTTCCTTATCCAATAATGCACTGCGCAGCTGACTACGGCAGCTGGTTTTGTCCATAGACTGTAAAAAAAGATGGACGACGCGACGTCGCCTCCCACCATTGTAATGAATTGAAGCCAAAAATGTCCGACCACGGTCGCCGCCATGTTACGTAAAAACGTCAGTTTGGAGCCAAGGCATGCGCAGAAGGAATCGTCCGTGGAGCCAGAGGCGGAGCCGCGGTATCAAACTTCCGCACCAAACGCTCGCACGACCAATTCAACCTCGCCAATCATAACGACACACCCCGTTTCTATAGCATTAAATTACTAGCTAAAATGAAACTTATCACAAAAATGAACAATTGAACATATATCAGTGAGATAACAACTACTTGAAAGGACCAAAACCATCTTTCGGAAAGTTTTATTGGAAGTGTAAATAACTGTTTTATTTAGAGCAAAGTCCCGTTTGTTTGAATGGAGAGGGTGGGGTTTATGACTTGTACTGCAGCCAGCCACCGGGGGCAATCAAAGAGCCAGAGGCTTCACTTTTCAAGGCTTATGAGGCACACCCGGTTTTGTCCAAAATGCGCAGTACTTTTGCAATTAGGTCGGTTCGATCTCGGATTGTGTTCTCACCACAAACGAACCGCTCTAGAGTTCGTTTGAAAGCTTATCGAGACCACCTCTTAAAGGAGGTCTTGGCCTGCTTGTTTGGTTCCGCTTTTGGTGCGCACCAGAGTTCGATTGCTGCATTCTCACCTGCCCAAAATAACCGCACCAAGTGAGCCATCGAACTCTGGTACGATTCAACTGAACTAAAGGAGGCAGGTGTGAAAGCCCCCTTAATGTGGCTCTGCTAACCAAAGATCGGTTTCCTTGCAACATGGTCTCCATATTCATTTGAAAAAACTTTGAAAGGCCTGCGTCAGGCCAAACAAATGTGAATGTGAGTGCACTGATGTAGGGATAACAATGTGCAAAATGAAAAAGCAACTCAGGAAAGACAACTGTTGCTATGATTACATTGAATTGCATGTTGTTTTGTTGTATTGCTTGGCTGTGAAATACAGTAATCAGTCCAGCTATTGTCATACTTGGTGCCAAGAATTCTTGATGTGTTGATTGTAGTGGAGAATAAAGAAGAGGCAATGATGGTGCTCATCATAAGTAAGAGCTATTCATATATTTCCAGATACAGACAGCAAAGATCACACAGCTGGAGACACAAGTTAGGATTTAGAAGCATGCAGACATTTTGGTTCACTGCCTAACCAACCCATTGGAAGTTTTAACGTCGCATTACTGCACATTTGACTTTATTTACTAACAGACATGTTTCTCTCTTCGGGTATTGGTCTTGTGGTTGGGGTTGATTGTTTCCACGCAGTCAGCTAATAAAATAGACTCTTGTAAACTGTTTTAAGCCAATTATCATGCGAACGGCACCAAGAAACAAACAAGACACTGGTTAAAAAACACACAAGTAGCCTTCCAACGCAGAAAAACATTAAGCATGTAAATAGCCGGGTGAAAACGAGCGTATAATCACCTAAAAGCATGTCAGTAAATTTGGGTCATGCCTTCAAGTGATTAAGGGCTTTTACACAGATAAACACTGTCAGTGTTGTTTACATCATCCTCTGAGTGTTCATTAGACCTGACTACTTTCATGGTTTTAATAATACCTCGCAGAATTCTGTGGGTTGTCTTGTGGAAAATCGCTGGCTCTTATACCTACACTATAAATAGATTTTATGAAGCATTACAGCATAAAAATATTAAATTGAAAGGCAAAGAAAAATGTTATTGCTCAATGCTTGCTGTTTTAAATATCAGGAGCCTTAGTATAGATTCATATAACTTTAACTTTTGTCTCAAATGTTTCTTCTACATTCCCTTAGGGAAAACACAAATAGCCAAAAATAAGAGAATTGCCAACTACAGAGAGAATAAGAAATATAAAATAAATGTAAATGACATAGCTCAGATTATATGGTCATTTACTAAGACACATTACACTGTGAAATAAAGGTCCTAGCTGTCACTGGGGCGGTACCGCTTCAAAAAGTACATCTTTTCACCTAAAGAATTCATATTAGTACCTATAAATGAATCTTTACTCCTCAGCGACAGCTTGGGAATATTTTTAACCATTTTTTAGAGTGTACAGATCACAGTAAAATAAATTCACTAACAAATCTTAGCAGTTTAAGACTTAAATCTCTGAAACTAGAGGAGACATGTGAGATTACCGGTCTCTTTATCTAAGGACATTGGAGACTTTAGGAAAACATCTCCATTGCTATCAGTTTAATCTCATTGCTGTCTAGGGGAAACAAGAGTTCATCTGAGATTTTCCTTTTCTATTAGAAGACTAAGGCTACGTTTACACCGAAACGATCTGAACAGAAAACGCAAAAGTGGCGTTGCATTATCACTTTATATTCCACGTTTATACGAGCGTTTTGGGGGAGAAATCTGCGTGCATATGGTGACTCAAAAGTGTGTGATATTCGATGTAGTATGCACTCCAGGCGGCTGGGTGGCAATGTGAAGCACTAACACATAACAACACCAATTCCACGCACCTGCGCACAACCTTCTTCCTTGTTTTCCCAGGTCTCGTCCAAAGCCGTCTGGTTTGCCTCAGATGAATTGGCATTTCAACAATTTGATAGATAATTTGGTAATGAATCCTCTGAACAGTAATACTAGCTGTGAATATTTTGTACAACTGCTAGAAAGACTCTTGTATATTTATCAGAGCTGCCATGGCAACTTGAAGGTCTGACGTATTGAAATAATCCTGAACTGGCGCATGCCTGTGACATAAACACATACGCGTTGAGAGCCACTGTGAGCAGACTTTTGCGTTTTTACCCTTTGGACGGAGCATTTTTAAGATTTACACTCTGGAGGGTGGTTTCACTTTTTTCCGTTTTGAAGCCCCAAAAACGCTGTCGCTGTGCAAACGAAAGACACATCCGATAAAATATTTTTACGTTTTCACCCTTGAGCGTTCTCGTGTAAACAGGGCCTAATACTGGACTGGCATCGACAAAAACTCAAGGGCAAACTGCAAAAGTGCTGCATATTTACCATGGTAATACACCTAACTGCTGAGGTAGAACGGAAATCATTACAATATGCAAATGTATGCGTGTCAATATGTATTAAAGATTACCTTAAAATATCAGTATTTTCACTGTATTTCCAAGATACTTAATCCACCAGCAATAACAGTGTGATAATAAAGTTGCGTGCTTATCAGAAAAAGAAATAACTATAACCAAAAGAACATCCAAAGGCCAAATGTCTAGACCACCTTGATATCTGAACTTAAAAGAACAGGGTGTCCTGGTGAAGCACATGGTTCTAGGTTGAGGATTGAGGGACTGAAGGTAAGTGATGTAAATGATGATAATCACAGTGATCTAGCAGTTAAGATCCAGCTGCATAAACAAAGAACAAGCAAGAAAAGCTGTATATGGGACCAGCAAAAGGATCTGATCCTTATAGTGCCAATTTCTATTGTGGGAACTTTGAAAACAAACATATGGAGCTGATCAGTCTTCTCACCTTTCAATTACAACATGACTCGCTTTAGATACAATCAATTGAACAAAAAATGTTTATTTTTGATAGAACATTCTCTGATAGATTCTTCATTATGTTACTTTGTGTTTTATAATCAAACAAAAAATATTTTACATGTAGCTGTTTTGGTAAAATTCAGTTTGTTCTCAGCTATGAATACAAACAAGTCTTGGTATGTCCCGATGAGTACAATTAATTTAGAGTTGGCTATTCATTTAAAGGGATAGTTCGGCCCAAAATGATATTAAACTCATAATTTACTCACCCCGAAGCCGTCAGAGATGCATATGTCCATCATTTTTCAGACGAACACATTTTCAGTTATTTAAGAAAATGTTTTAGATCTTTCAGTTAAAGGTGCAGTGTGTAAATTTTAGTGGCATCTAGTGGTGAGGTTAGGAATTTCAACCAACGTTTCAGTCCACTGTTCACCGAAACACATAGGGAAGCTACGGTAGCCACCACCACACAAACATGTCATCTTTGAAGACAACTTAGTAAAAAAGTTTGTCCGTTAAGGGCTTCTGTAGAAACATGGCGGCACAAAATGAGCTTGAACCTGCTTACGTCATGAGGCATTTTTTAGACACAACATCCAATAGGAAAAATTCAACTGCAGTAACCACCGTTCAACCTGAAGAGGGCAGCACTCAGACATTTTTACACCATATATTGTAGTATTGAAACAATGTCAAAACACTTACTAAAATCAATGAACAGCACTAATAAAGCCCCATTCTTACAGATCATTAACTAAAAAAAGTTGGTTTAGGGTTTAGTTACTCTTTAAAACTTTATAAACTAAAATAACTAGCTTCTGATAATGCCGCCATCTTAGTCGCGTCCGCATTCAAGATGAGAGTGTACGCAGTTTACGAAGGTTTCTCCGCTGCTGCTCTGTGCCCCCACCCTCCGCATTCGTCATACGTCACTAAGAAAAGTGCGTACACTATGCTTATACTCTCTCTTGAATATAGAGAAGTCTAAGATGTTGGCATTATCCGAAGCTAGGTATAAGTTTTAAATATGGATATTTCTACAACAACACCACGCAGATTACCTTCAGAAGGCCTTTGTTTATCATCCTGGAGCCGTTTGGATTTCTTTGCGGAAGAATAAATGCAAATTTTTTGGACTTGAAGGACGTGGACCCTGTAACTTTACATTTGATTAACTGAAAGATCTAAAACATTTTCTAAAATAATTGAAAATGTGTTCGTCTGAATAACGATGGACATATGCATCTCGGACAGCTTCAGGGTGAGTAAATCATGGGTTTAACATAATTTTTGGACGAACTATCCCTTTCATTTAAGTTAATCAACATGGCATATGTTGACATTGGTGAGTCTTTGAAAGCAGTGACATCATACGCATGCATATTCTTTATTACTTTACAGTGCCATCGCTGGCCTGGCATGCTTAATACCGTTTTGTTTTTTCATTTGTCCATGAGAATGTGGATCTTTTTGATTAGGCTCAAAACAGAGAAACGTTTCCGTTTTAAGTACATTGTTGTCGTGAAAACATACCCTTATTTAGACTGAATGTAAAATAGTTCAGCCTGAATGTATATGTAAATATTTAAATATATTATAGATAATGGACATCTTGAGCTTCAGAGAGGGATCTAGTCTTAACCTTAGCCTATACTGGCCCCTGACCTCTAAATTATAATTATAAGCAGTGACCTCTGACCCAGCAGACAGACGAAACTGAAGCAGGATGGGGCCACTCTAATTATAGACAGGATGCCCTGTTCATCAGCCAAATGGGCATATTGAGAAAATTGAGACAAATATTCCCCTCTATGATCGACATCGCTTCTAAACTATAGCTGGACAGGTGCCCCTAAATGGATAAATGTGACTCGCTGGATAAATGTTATGATGATGTCCACCCAAAATAAACAAGCACAGAAAATAGCTTTGGTTGTTTTGCCTGTAAGGCAGGACACTTGACTGGATAGAATATTTTATATGAGCCTCCACAGCTGGTGCATGCTCAGATTTAAATGCATAAAGATGTGTTTGTTTATTATCACGTCAATATTAAAATAAAAAAAAACAAGGGAAGGTAATTCCAGCTTTTGAGAAAGAGCAGCTTTAAATTCTCTTTCTTGGAAGCACCCTGTAATTTTACCTAGTTTTATGTAAAACTCTAATAAATGCATTATCATATTTAATGTTTTGCAGCTTTAGACTTTTTAAACGTTAAAATGTCCAGTTTTCTTGTCGTGATTAGAACGTTATTTAAAGGTTTTAAAAACGTTACATATAACGTTTTCCTAACTTTATTTTCATCCAATATACAAGGTTCTTAAAACGTTAAAATGTCCAGTTTTCTTGTCGTGATTAGAACGTTATTTAAAGGTTCTAAAAACGTTTCATATAACGTTTTCCTAACTTTATTCTAAACCACAATACATCGTTTTTAGAACATTTATTTTTAACATTCTTAAAACGTCAAAATGTCCAGTTTTCTTGTCATGATTAGAACGTTATTTAAAGGTTCCAAAAACATTTTTCACAACATTCTCCTAACTTTCACATATTATATAACATTCTTTTAATGGTTATTTTTAAATTATATCAACAATATCGTTATCATTTTAAACATTTCAGCTTTTGAGAAAGAGCAGCATTAAATTCTCTTTCTTGGAAGCACCCTGTAGTTTTACCTAGTTTTATGTAAAACTCTAATAAATGCATTATCATATTTAATGTTTTGAAGCTTTACACTCTAAAAACAAACGGTGCTATATAGCACCAAAAGTGGCTCTTTGCTCGTAATCATAGAAAAACCGTCTTTAGTGTCATATACCACCGGTGAAGCACCTGTGTAGAACCATATAGTGCTATGTAGAACCAAATGTGGTGCTATAGTGGTGCTATATGGCACCTATATGGTTCTACACAGGTGCTTCACCGGTGCTATATGGCACTAAAAACGGTTCTTCTATGGTTACGATTCAAATCAACAGTTTTGGTGCTATATAGCACCGTTTGTGTTTTTAGAGTGTAGATGGCACAATGCAATTGATTAACATGTACATACATTATTTTGTCTGACAGAATATTTAAAATCTAAAGATCTCACAGGAATATTAATTATAAGCTATAAATTATATATTTTAACTCAAATATCTGTATAACCCTGTGCAAACACACAATCCTGCCTTTAATGCCATACAAGAGTTGCATTTCATGACAAAGATGGAGCTGTTAAGGAGATCAGGAAGCCGTGATGGTCCGTATAACAGCCTTATCCTCTCTGTACAACTACATCCCTGAGTTATTGAGTAGCCTCAGGAGATTTTGATTAATCAATGCCAAGTTCATACAAACTAAGCTGTCGTGCTGATAATTTATAGCACTACCCTGGATTTTCCTTCTTATTTTCCCCTATTTTTTTCCCCTAAGACCCACAGGAATCATGACAGCCTTGTACGTGAATGACCCATTCTTTACAGTGTGACAGACCGATCAAAACTAGAGCAGCGTTTCAGCAGTCACCCGCACTGTAATGCAAATAAATTATGGTCTGCTCACTGATTCAGAAGGTCAACAAATTTTACTGGCTGCCACAAGGTTATTGACAAGCCAGTGCAACCTGAAAATAAGGTTTGTTTGGAGAAAATTATGCTCAATTTGCAAGGTTTTAGTCTTCACTTCTGTGTTGCTTTTATGGCTGTTTCTCGTGTGACTTATAGCCACATAAGGCATTACAACAGTGCTACAAGACTTTCCATTATAAAGCAGACAAGCCATTGCTAGGGCCTATTAAAGACAAGGTCAATTAAACAATCTATGGTCTCCTGATCTGCTGTAAAACAGGCAAACAACCACTAAGCAGTTCAAAGCAGGTGGGAAGAAATTATAAGGCTGTGTTCATCAAACACAGAGGGGATGCGTTTAAGGTGTTATCTTTTAAAGGATAGTTCACCCAAAAATGTTTCTGTCATTATTTACTGACCATTATGTTGTTCTAAACCTGTATGTGTTACAAAAGAAAGAAAATATTTTGATCATAGATGGTAAGCCCAGAGTTGATGGTACTCACTGAATTCCATAGTATTTCTGAAAGGTGCAGTGTGTAAATTTTAGCGGCATCTAGTGGTGAGGTGCTGGTCCACTGCTTACCCCTCGTTTTTTAATCACATAGAGAAGCTACGGTAGCCGCCACTGCACAAACATGTCATCGAAGACAACTTAGTAAAAAAAAGTTAAGGGTCCATTAAGGGTTTCTGTAAAAACATGGCAGCACAAAATGGCGACTTCCATGTAAGGGGACCCTCGGTATATGTAGATAAAAACGTCTCATTCTAAGGCAATAAACACATAACGGTTCATTATGAAAGGTCTTTATACACCACTGATAATGTAGTTTTGTATATTATTTTGCATTTCTGTTAAGAGATTCTTTCTTAAAATTACACACTGCACCTTTAAGTCAAAGGGTACCATTACCTGTATGGTTACCATCATTTATCAAAATATCTTTTGTTTTATGTTCCACATAAAAAAGAAACTCAGGTTTTAAATAGCATTAGGGTAAGTAAATGATGATGAGAATTTCTATTTTTAAGAGAACTATCGCTTTAATACACATGGATGTGTTTGTTCAGTGAGGCAGATTTGGGTACAGCTGGCGGCACAGGGGTCAGCACACATTTGCGGATGGATGGATTGTGGAAGGAGGGAATTAGGAGCAAGTGATTCTTCTCCATCTAGTGTTTAGTGAATCATGCCTGTGCTTTATTAAAGCTGGGCCGGGGAGAGACAGAGGGAGAGTAAGGGGGGATGAAATATGGGCAATAAGAAGCTTCTTCCATAGCTTCTCTGGTCAAGTTGCAATGATTTATTTCGACTATTAGATCCAATTTTTTTTCTTATCATGTGCATATTCAGAAAGAAGGAAACAATGCACCTTGATTCAAAATATAATTGTGCACAGACATTTCTATACAGAGTGCGTTTTTTTGGACATTTTACTGTTGCAACCTTAATACTTTGTTTTTTTATTAATGTATAATTAATTTTAATAAAATGCACATCTGATCATATATTGCACTGCATCTGTGCTGTAGTGTATCACTGTATAGTATTTAACATGATATGACTATATATATGATATTTATAGTTATAATTAACTAAATGTACATTTGAGGGCTGTCGCTAGACCCCTTTAATGGGGCACGTACCCCAGTGTAAATCTGCTGTGCTCCAGTAAATCTTAAGTTTAAGTTTTAACAATTTACTTTTTTAACTGTCAGGGTATTCATTTACATTGATATTCATGGCAAAAAAAAAATAATAATATTATTGTGTGTGGACATTAAAAGCCTCATTTTAATACTCATTACGCTACACAACCAGCTACAAGCCTTGTCACTCTGAATCAGAAGATAATTAATAAGCTTTAAGCTGGTGACATACAGAAAAACACAATGTCGTAAAACATATTTATTTGGCAATAACCTATTGCAAATTGAGCTGTAAAGCTGTCCGAATTTGCCTGCAATTCAAAAGCAGCCTCCAGCAGAAAAGATCAAGTGTTCATGACCATAACACATAGATGGACCCTTAAAGTGGGATGTCTATACAAAAGCAAGCATCTATTTCTGCAGTTCACCTGGTATTGCACCATGTCATCCAAAATATTGATGTCTTTCTTTGTTCAGTCGAGAAGAAATTATGTTCTTGAGGAAAACATACCAGGATTTTTCTCATTTTAATGGACTTTAATGGACCCCAACACTTAAAGGTGCAGTGTGTAAATTTTAGAAGGATCTTTAGACAGCAATGCAATATAAAATAGATAACTTTGTTTTCAGTGGTGTATGTAAATTAACTGTATTGTTTTTATTACCTTAGATTGAGCAGTTTTTATCTACACACACCGCAGGTTCTCTTACATGGAAGCCGCCATTTTGTGTCTCATGTTTCTACAGTAGCCCTGAACTGACAAACTTTTCTATAGAGAGTTTGTCACTACGTTGTCTCAGACGATGACATGTTTGTCCTGTGCGTCTACCATAGCTTCTCTATGTGCTTCGAAAGAGAGGGGTCCAATATGCAACCTCACCACTAGATGCTGCTAAAATCTACACACTGCACCTTTAACAGTTTTAATGCAGTTCACGTAATACGTTATCATGTCAAGAGGTCACGGATGACGTATCAAAACTTCGCCCCAGTGTTTACAAGTAAGGAGAAAGAGGACCGTTCCGACGTTGTTGTATGTCGAATGATACTAATTAATGTCTTTGTGTCAGTTTATTGTTTAAATGGTCAGCAAACGTGTGTTTCATATATGTAACACGTGACCTTTCCACTGCATTACGCAATTAAGTGAGGTCGCACTGGCACTGACCGAAGTTGTGGTTTAACAGTGCATATTTTTTATTTTTCTTGCCAAAAATGACAATCGTTTCGCTAGATAAGACCCTTATTCCTCGTTTGGGATCGTTTAGAGTCCTTTGAAACTGCAATGTTAAACTGCATTAAAACTGTTAAATGTTGGGGTCCATTAAAGTCCATTAAAATGAGAAAAATCCTGGAATTTTTTCCTCAAAAAACATAATTTCTTCTCGACTGAAGAAAGACAGACATCAACATTTTGGATGACATGGTGGTGAGTTAATTATCTGGATTTTTTTTTTTAAAGAAAATTGACTAATCCTTTAAGCTTATATAAAGTATACATATACCTAAACCTATACATCGTTTTTATACATTACCTCATGATCAATATTGTAAAAATCGTTTCAACAGACTGTGAGAAAGGTGTCCTCTTTCACAATTACATTATACAATTCCAGCAGGCCTTCCTGAATAACAAAACCCCGAGGCCACATCTGTACCACGCACCCTCTACTTTCTCTCAACATGGTTTCTATTGATCTGGTGGTCGCAATATCACACTCATCTTCAGCATGGTCCAAGGTCTAACTCCCACCTCAACCCCCTGCAGTCTTAAGCAGTGCCTGCCAGCGGGAACCCTTAACCTGAGGTCATCCGGAGGATCGGAGTCCTCCTACATCCCATCCACATTGGAGTATCTCCTCCCCCATAGCCCTATGCCCCCTTGTCTCTCTGTTTCTGTGGCCCCAGCAGGGCCTCTTTTGCCCTCATCTTCCATCTGCTGTGCTGTGCCTGCCGGTGTCTCAGAGCGGCCCTTCCCCATGGTCACATTAGCAAGTCAATGTAGCCTAAATCAGAGCCTTTTATTATGGTCAAGAGGGCTCATGAGAAGGAGGTCTTCATTTTATTGCTGATTTGGAGCTCACTTTAAAATACAGCAGGACTGAAACATAAGCTGAAGTGCATAAAAAATGTAAGAAAATATTCAAACGGATATCATCTCACGGGAAAGCACAAAGAAAAGTAATTAAACTGCACTGTGACATAAATTAAACAGACCACAGAGTATTGCTTTAAAAGTTTAGTGGGCAAAGGATTTACAGGTAAATAGCACAGGCCATCTGCTGTTATATGCATAGAGAGACACAAGCTTAACTGACACCTGTGGTCTCTCATAAGAAATGATCTCTGGGTATTCATTCAGCCCCAGGACCACGGCAGCAGAATATTGATTCAAGTTGAGATTCAGTGAGGAGACAAAGAGTGAGATGTGATGAGGTCCTCAGAGACCCTGTAATGTGAGCGTTGTATCCACATGCACGAGAGAAGAATAAGAAGGGAAAATAAGAAAATAAAGATGAGAGGGCTCTCTTTAATATTTCATTGGACAGGAGACTGAACATAGAACTTTCATCACATTCATGTGATATTGCTGTGCCTTGGGGCGAGAGGACAGATTTGCATGGTTGGCATGGTTAGATGGTGGCATTGGGTAAAAAACAGCAAGTTTGGTTAAGTTAGAAGCCTGCATCAGCATTTAAAACACAACATATTATGGTGAACAGCAATGCATGGTCTTACCAGAGGAGTCAGGCATAGTGCTTAAATTATAACAGCATGCAACCCAGATTTGAGATATCTATTAAATCTCTGCATAGAGGCGGAAGTTCACTGAGTTTGTTTAGTATAAACACAGAGAGATATAGCAGGGGTTACAGTTAAATGGGAGAGATAATGAGGAGCCTGCTTGTTCAAAAATGCCTTTGCAATATAAAGGATCGCGTCTGTAACAAATTGCATAAAGTGGAGCATGTTAACTGGCTGAGTTTTATTACTAACATCCTGGCACAGTTGTTGGGTTAGCCAGTATGACCTCTTTATTTCACTGACAAACACTGCTGGAGAGGAAACAGAAACGGCGACTCATGAACATGACTGTATTTTTAAAGAGATACAATATGTGAAATTTACAGCACAGGACGTCGTTTTGATTGCCTGAGCTCTGAATGGCGAGAATGAACGTTTCCAGAAAGTGTCCATTAAAGCTGCAGATGACCATAAACCATCACACCACACAATCTTTTCCAGACGCTAACTTTTTCCTTTTTCGTTTTAGTGTTGAACTAAAAATAGCTGTTTTGCCACATATTTACAGCTGAGTGAACTGAGGTAAGATCAAGTAAACACACTTGACTACCTCTGTCTCTCATATGAAGCATTAAGAGGTCTGATCCATTTTATTATTTTATTTGTTATGTATTTCTTAGCGCCATTCCAGCATCTATGCCATGGCAAGAACCAGTTAATCTACAAAAGTTAATCTTTACATAAGTTGATTTACACAGAAGTTGGGGAAGGACAATTTGGCATCTTTAATTCACAGATGTCTTAGGGCTGTGGGAGAAAACCGAAGTCTGAATTATTTGATTTTATAAGGTTCATTCAGACAGTTTATTGAAAAGATCTGGTTTCACTGATATATATATAAAAATGTTTTGTATCAATATTTTAAAGGGACACTCCACTTAAAAAATATATATATGCTAATTTCCAGATCCTCTAGAGTTAAACATTTGATTTTTACCGTTTTCGAGTCCATTCAGCCGATCTTCGGGTCTGGCGGTACCACTTTTAGCATAGCTTAGCATAATCCATTAAATCTGATTAGACAATTAGCATCTTAGCAAATAACCAAAGAGTTTTAATATTTTTCCTATTTAAAACTTGACTCTTCTGTAGTTACATCGTGTACTAAGATATAACACAGCAGCCAAATATAGTCCCCTTGGTTACTTTCAATAGCAGGAATTTTCGGGCACGGCGTGATATCATTGCGCCGCCTGCAGCCATGTTACGGCAGCAAAGTCCTTGATTATTACGCCAGAATGAGAGTATACTTCCTGGCCTTATCTGCCTAGAAAATCATAACTTTTAATTTTCCGTCGGTCTTAGTACAGAAGAGTCAAGTTTTAAATGGGAAAAATAACAAAACTCTTTGGTTATTTTTTAGCGCAATGCTAATGGTCTAATCAGATTCAAAGAATTATGCTAAGCTATGCTAAAAGTGGTACCGCCAGACCCAGAGATTAGCTGAATGGATTCCAAAATGGTAAAAATCAAATGTTTAACTCTAGGGGAGCTGGAAAATGAGCTTTTTTTTAAAGTGAAGTGTCCCTTTAAATATTTTTATATTTATAATACATATGACAAAGAATGTAATATCTAGGTAAATATAATCACATTCTGTTTTTTATTTTTATAGTTGATATCTGAGATCTATTTACCATTAAATGACTACTGTTTATAAGTAGGGGATAAACCACAGATAAATGCAAACAAATTTAAAACATGCTAAATATGTTCCAAATCAGGTTAGTGTAAAACATACTGAAATTGGCTGAAATTTTAAACATTTTGGTTAAATGTATATATGCATAGCCTAATATGGAATCAATAAGCAATCTGGTACTGTTAAGTATTTTAATGTTTAAATTGAAGCTGGACCTCTTACCGCATCAAAATGCAACCAAGTGATAAGCCACAAATCAAACATGTCAACAGCTTTTATTCCATTCAGATTTCCTCTGAGTTTGTTTTCACTGTCAGATAACCACATTAAACAGTGATTTACACCAGATTTACGTTTCACTGATGCGCAAGAATTTCACATTATGGTTGCTGTAGCCCATTAATAAAACTAGCTCCCTTGTGTTTCCACACCTCTCTCTTCTCATCTCGGTATACAGTTTTGTTTATCCAGCCAGTGGTGTGTGACCAAACAGGGCTTTCACAGCCGGAGAGCTGCTTGAATTATCAAAGATTGCAGGAGGTCATTGATGGACACACAGTGTGGATTTAAGCCTTACTTCACCTCCTGCTGCCTAAAAGCTTTAATTACATTCTCACAGAAACTAAAGGCCATGTCATGTTAAAAGTCAGTTTTATATTTATATACTTATTATTTTTTCTATACCTCATTATTTTAATATCTTATTGTTTGTTGTTACTCTGGAAGCTGAGAGAGGCCAATGTAATATTATTATTTTTTGTTTGCTTCCTTTTTTATGATCACAACTTAACTTTCCCGTGAGTTAAAAAAAATGTTTCTTGTGATCATGACTTAAAGAGCACCAATGGTCTGTTTCACATTTTTACATAGATGTGTAAATGTGTATTAGTACATGCTAACGATATGCAAAAAGTACATACCCCAAAGTAAACAATGACACGAATTATCATCTCCAACGTAAATCTCTTTTCTTGGACTACAACAAAAACACGAATTGTAGTCAACAGTTAACCTCCTTGCGATTGGTGACGTAGAGAAGACCAACATTATCATAAATGTACAATATGTGGAAAATAGTGTGTATTTAACCATAAACCACCAAATATATATACCAAATATATACCAGATACACAAAATAACATGTTTTTTTAGGAATGAAATAGGTGCTCTTTAATTTTCTGGTGATCTCTACATAACTTGTGAAAAAGTTTTTGTGATCTCGAGATTGTTTGTTGAGTGTATGTAATTCCATATAAATGCTGTGTGTAACTTTAGAGACGTCCCTAAATTCACAACTATGAAATTGTCAATTATTGATTTATTGATCTTTTTAAGCTTGAGCGAATCCCTGATCCATGTAAAATCTTGTTCATCCATGCTATTTTCGCTAAATATGCTTTTGCTGCCTACAAACAAAACAACACATTCACACAAGCTTTAATCACATCACAAGAATACAAGTTTTGCTATGTCGAGATCACGAGAAAGTCGTGATAATGAGAAATCAAGCAAGCAAAAATTATAATAGTACATGGCCTCTCTCGGCTTATGTTACTGTGATATTGTAAAATAGTGGTTTGATGTAGCCTATAATGCTTCAGCGATATTGTAACTAAACAAAATCAGTTGAGAAGTTGACTTTTCAGTTGGCCATAGCTATGGCAAGCCTATTTGACTATTAAGCATTCTCAGAATATGGATTTTTGATATCAACAGTCAGGGTTTCAGGCAGCACTTTGCAGTTCAGGTGGCCCGCCTAAGCTGGGAAACCCTACCGCCTTAACTAGGTCGTCCAAAAAAATAAATAATTCGCTGCACAAAAGAACGTCAAGTGCATCTCGAAGAATACAAACACATGAAACGAGTTTGCACGAACATGAATGTGATCATGGAAGCTTTCAAAGTAGCAGTCACATGTAAACATAGGTCGCACTTTTGACGTAGGTGCGAGCTCTGGCGCATACTGTGTGATGTTGGCCGCCTGAACATCCGTTTGTCTCAGTTTACATGCATCCGTGCAAACGAAGGTTTTCAAAATATCCACTTTGTCCAGAGTTTTTAGAAAGAATCGGTTTCAGAGGCGAAATTTAAGTTTACGTGTAAACGAAAGGCGCAAACGAAGGTAAATGTCTCAGTTCTTCAAAATAACCATGTACGTGTAAACGTAGCCTAATTGCCACGCCCACCTGCCCAACCCTACCACCTTATCTAACAAATTTTCTGCGGGAAACACTGAACAGTTATTCAGGTGTCTGGATAACAGTGGTGTAATAGTGCTTTACAAGCCATTCATTCATGGTGGTTTGATGCATCCCCCACAACCTTGAACACAAAATCGATTTCAACACAGATTTCATACATGCGTTTGCTTCGCTTCTTGATTTGCATAAGTCCTTTATCAAACCAGACGCTAACAATGCAGATATCATATGCAAATAAACAAATAAAGCAATTTATTCTTAGTTTATCCCCTCTCAGTATTGGAAATAACCAGAACAACCGCAGACAATTTCAGACTAGGAACACAATATTTATGCAAGGAAAAGGAGAAAACGAGAGAGTGGGATTGAGAAAAGCAGAAAATCAAGCTGGCACTCCATATCTTGAACCTCTTGGAGACTCATCTCTGGAGTGCAGATTGACTGTGCTGGTGATTGAAGTGCTGCAGGGCATTAGAGGAGGAATTACCGAGACATGAGACACCTAACAGTCAGAGCCAACGCTGAGATCACAACTCAAGCATCAAACCTAGGCTTCTGGCAAAATGAGAGAAAACCTAAACAAGACTTTTCAGAGCAAAAAGCTACAAAGTAACCTTTTTCCTAATGCCACAGGCGGCAGCGAGAGCAACAACTGATAATTCTGAGCAACTGCCTGGGATAAATATTTAATAGAGTGCAGAAAATATAAAACTGTAGAAACAATCAAAGGCCTGCCTCTGTGTGGAGGTTATCTGTCTGCTGGGTGTTATGTGAATCACTGACCGGCGGATACCGGGGTCCCAGAGGGTCTCTTTCATTATCACATAGAGAAGAGCAGGAACACGGCCAGCCCCATGAATTATTTATGTCCACCTCCAGACTGCACCGCTGACAATTTTTCCATCTCTTCACAACTAAAATATGGAATAAATACTTTTAGAAAAAAAGTTCAGCCTGTGCTAAGACAGCAGACATACGCTGAAATAAAGTGGGTAAACAGAATGTTCACAGGAAATGAGACACAACTTTCGATTTATGAAGGGATTTATTTATAAGGGTCCTTGTGCAAGCAAAAGAATTACATTAAAGATGAATCATTTCATCGTACTTTGCTCTAAGGAAATAAAATGTTTAACTCGGTTGCTTTTGGGAGTCCTTTTGAGATAAAGCTTAAATGTTATTTTTTCAAAGTTTCAAGTGCCTACTCTTTCATATAGCCCCAGAGTGTATACAACTATAAAGAATGCACCTTGATGGGTATAAAACTGTGGCTCTTTGGTTCTGGGAATCTGTTTAGTGGAGTGTTCAGGAAACCAGTTTAAATTCTGTCCATTCCAGTGTGGCATAGAATTTACACACTTCAGCTTTGATCATGTTTTATTTTTCAGGGCTGATGACATAAGAGATTTAGTATTCCTCCCTGAATTGTTCCTCACCGTTAGGATTTGAATAGTTAAACAGAGGGCTACTTGCCTCAGCTGGGAGGGGGATGTCATCACATCTACCAGTCCATGGTAATCACTCACTTTCAATTAGTGAATAGAGCAGCTAGAGAGAGAGAAAGTCACAAAGTAAACTGTAAAAGCACATCAAAATATACAGCAATCAGCCCCGCAGTTAAAACACGTCAACCGTTTCAATTTTCCTGCTTGATTGTGCAAATAAATGGTTTATTTAACTCTGTGCTCCCCACATGCATGCTGCACAGAAACCAGAATGTATTACAGACTAAACAAGCTGAGAGCTGCTACGTACCAATTCACCATTGATTGAATTGAACAAAAGCACAATAAAAAGGCCCACATGATTCAAGAAATGTATGAATTCCAGGAGGAACAGGTCTTTGTTATGTTGGAAATCAAAGTCCCTTTGAGTCAAGTCAGTTTACTTGACAACCATCTTGGTAACACAATGCTTTTTTCTATGCATGTAGCAGCTGTTATTGAGTCAATGGCGAAGACTAAAACCGTGTGTTTGTCAAGATTAATCTTTCAAATAATCTTTCAAAAAACCTACAACAACAGTATCGTTGCTTCTTTAGTTTAAATCACACAAATACAAAGAACCTGGCTGACAAATTCTTTCAGAAAGCTGATTGGCTCTTTTAACTGAAAGGTGGGACTTTCATTTCTACAGTGTATTGAATTATCTTGCGTTTTTTATGAGTAATCCATCTCTTCCTATTATAGTAGCTCTGTTAAAACCCCTTTTAAAGTTTTAACCTTTAACATACCTGCTGGAAGAATCAGCATACCAGCAAAAGACCAGCATACGTTGTTTTGGTGCTGGTTTGCTGGTGACCACCAGCATAGACCAGCATAATTCCCATTCTGGTCCATGCTGGTTTGGTGCTGGCTTAGCTGGTGGTCAGCATACCGGCACCTGTATCCAATGCTGGTAATGCCAGCAAGACCAGCATATGTTGTGTTTTGGTGCTGGTATGCTGGTGACCACCAGCTAAACCAGCATGGACCAGCATGGGAATTATGCTGTTTTTTCATCAGGGATTGGCTGATAAAAAAATTATCAAAAATGTTCACAAGCTATCACTAGGGCAATACCCTTTCAAACAGGGCCGGAGTGGGACTCATTTTTAGCCTTTGAGTTTATGCCTTAGACCGGCCCACTTTAGTTCATGACTGACTATATTAAAATATAATTAAATCCTCAGTAGCCTACATAAGTCTGCAATAATGCACTATTCCCTGCAGCCTTGCAATTCATTGTATTTATTAAAATATATAATATCCAAATCAATGCAAATACAGTACTCTAAACAATTATGATTTTTGCTATAATCGTGCAGCCTATCATTAGGTATTTTAATATTATTAAATTAAACATATTCAAAAACTACTAAAAGGGAACAAATGTGTTTGTGTTTTCCCCTATATTTCAATTTTTAAAAAAAATGGTAGGTCTTGAGATTACCTGTTGGGTTGAAAAAGTTTAGAAACTCCTGATATACAATACACAAGCAAGATTTATCAAGTATGCAGAGGAATACTTAGATCATGTACATTGCCAAATAACGTAAGGTAAGCCTACTTTGTGTCAACAAATATTTGATGGACTTTCATATTTTTGTTTTACTTGAGAAAACATTATATTCATATTAATCTTTAAAATGAATAAAAAATATTAAAAAAATCAGATTTTTTGTTATCAATAGATAATGAATAATAATGTCTATTCATAGACCATTTATGGTATTACCGCATCTATGACTTAGATTTGAAAAAAATGTGATTTGTTTCCTTTTACTGGACATCCGTATCAGGTTGTGCATCTAGACGTGCGGCAAGCGCACTCAAATATAGACGCGTCTGAAACTAAACTCGTGTTCACAGGCGAGTGCTTTGAAAAGCAGAAGAAAATCATGCGTCCTGTGTTACGTGTTAACATTTTTAAAGCAACACTATGTCGTTTTTTTACCTTTGAATAATGTCTCTAAAATTATTTCAGTGATAAAACAACTTTAAACTGGACAAATTGTACTGTTGCTGCAACCTGAGCAGCCTCCTAGCTGCTACAAGCACACTCTGAAAGTGGCGGTGGAGGGTAGAGCACACAGCCTCGCCCTTCCCCCTGCCTGCAGAAGAGTGTCTGATACCAGGCACTGTTGCGCTTTTCAACCACATGGGGGAGCTGTAAGTAATTTTTACATGGAAACTACATAGTGTTGCTTTAAAGACGGCAAATTATGTGAGTGCGGCTGAATAAGTGCTGGCAGCCTTGGGACAGCGACCTTTAACCCAGTGGCATGACAACACCGGCCCTCGTGGGCAAAAAAAAACAGACCGGCCCACCGGGAATTCCCTATGGCCAATCCGGGCCTGCTTTCAAAAACTACAACTTTGCACCTAATGAGTTCTTTTTAGTACCTCAGGGGTACATATTAGATAATATATACATAACTCTACCTTAAAGGTGGGGTGCATGATCTCTGAATGTTGATATTTGAAATAACCTAAACAAATTTTTTTTTAAATAACCCTACCCCAACAGGATCTGAACCTTTTTTTGATAGACCCGCCCCACACATACGCAACCCAGGCAATGATGTTGGTTAGTAGACACACCCCTTACTGCTGATTGGCTACAAGTGTGTTTTAGTTGTTTTAAAGGGTACTGCCCCAGTGAAAGCTTGGGATAATTTTTGACCATTTTTTCTGACAGTATAGGCTACTGTTGTATACCAGTCTGAACCTTCAATGCACTAAAGCATTTTAAAGTTTGATATCATAAACGGAAAACATTCATATCATTAGCTGTTAGCGTAATGATACATTAAGGTTGACAGAGTGCTTTTTCACCCTATCATTAGCTATAGAGGTTAGGGTGGGGCGTTCATCTCTTTCCTGTGGCCTCTGCAATACGAGGCCACATATTGTGTAAAGAAACGTTCAGCAGGAGATGCTCAGCACAGATTGGAAAAATGAGACTAGCAGCAGAGGCTAAGTACATGAACATATAGTGGAACCCACCATTTGGCTCACAGCGCAAATGGCTGATTTTAGAAAGCATATGGGAGATGTTAAATTTTCCTGCCGGACCTTTTTCCCCCACAAAAGCTTAAGTACAGCTAATGACCAAGATCTTTCTGCACTAGGTAGCAGATGGGCTCTTGTTTTCAAAGGGAACGGAATTGCTAAATGCAAAAAACAGTGTCTACTCGAAAAAGGGGACCTTTGCTTAAAGATACTTATTCATAATGCACACAAAATTTGTGTTTAAGGCTCCCCACGAGCTGTCAGCACTATATTAATGAGACTTTTAAAAATGGAGGATTAAGTCTCTTGCCAGAAACTGAGCTTTCATAGAGCCGGCTAAAATGTTTTAGCGCTTATCGAAAAATCAATGGCTAAATAGACTCCGTGTCAAGTAATCCGTGTTTGTGTCATGAGAATATTCATTAGCAGAGCCATGAATCTTTCTCACAAAAAGGTTTTTAAAACAAAACAGCACTAACGCTGAAATAAAACGTACAACAGACTTTTATCATGCAATGATTCTATAGTAAGCTGTAAGTATATGATAAACAATTAAGTCAACGAATGAACTCTGTAATAAATCAAAGATTATAAACAGCTCATAAAAACATCCAAACAGTCTGGAATTAGCGGTTGAAGTACTCCAGAGTGTTTGGGCCAGAGAGACTCCCACTTTCCATTCGCAAACAAGTCCATTTGTTTTGAAAGAGTTGGTTTGCGTGGGGTGCTGATCATCCAGCGGGAAAATTTCCCCGGGGTGTGTAACAGTCGATCACGCCAGACGAGCAAAATCTGCTTCATCCGAGGTGGTCCATCCCCCCTACTACATTAATCAGCAAATGTGCCCTACATTAAGTGCTTGAAAGTGATTCGAGCGGCCTGTCAACACTAGGCTGTTTGTGCTGGTGCCGACCGTGCACGCAGGGGCCGAAGCGTTCACTTCGTGCTGTCTGCAAAGGTCTGTCTGCGGCGCTGATGACCTCGCCGAACCCCGCTCTCTCTGATGAGGTCAGCCATCAGCTAGCTGATCATAATGTTAGTGCGGGGGACCGGGCGGAAGGGTGTCGGGTGGTGGGGTGGGCGGTGCTCAGGAAGCAAACATTTGGCCCTGTCTGACCTTGGCTGATTTCTCTCCTCTGTGTGTTTTGGTCTGTTAAGACTCTTTTTATGACTGCGTGCCAGCCCTGATGAGCTGTTACATGACCTGCATTCTTGCTAGGAGAGTGCGAGAGCGAGGCAGGAGCGATATAGACTCCTCTAATACACTTGAGACTGCTTTTAGAGTCTTATACTCGCTGCAGCTCATTCACTTTGTTTGTGCGAACACTAAAACAGTCGAGCCTAATAAGGGAAATGTACGTTTTTTTACAATGACAGGACTGTAGGGGGTAGGTGTACGCTTTTAGGCCTGACCTACTGGTATACTTAGCCTGGTGTGCAGACAGAGAGATCACAACAGCTTTCATGAGGTATATTATATTCGTTCCATTGAAGAAAGGCCCTTAGAGTGTTCCTTGCTAGTAAGTAAACTAACAATTTATAAAGAGTTGGTCTTAAACAGATATAGCAAGACTCACAGAGCCCAGTGGATAAAAGGCTGGCAAAATGTTTGCTAAACATTCAGCCTTTAAAATATGTATTCTGCTATGTTATAGATGAATGGAACTGTTAGTGTAGTTGTGCGTTGTATATGGCTGTATACTTTACATACAGATACAAAAGCAGACAAATAGACAAACAAACAGACTATTTAGCTAGATCAGTTTGTTCTCAAACTGGGGTCCGGGGCCCCCAGGGGGGCCGCGAGATGGTGCCAGGGGGGCCCCAGTTTTATGACATTTTATAAAATACATTAATTTATCATGAATTCTGTGAAATTAAACCTAAAAAAAATAAGGCAGCACTACTTTGCATAATTTAATGTTGTGTCTAATTAAAATGTGAAGTTTTAGAACTGTTTTTTTGTCATAAATTTTCTTTGGGGGGGCCGCGAAGGAATGCACCGTACACAAAGGGGGCCGCACGCTGAAAAAGTTTGAGAACCACTGAGCTAGATCATCTAACATTCACAGTACATGATGGAAGGAGTATGTGGACCTTTGGGTTCCTTGTTGGGTTTGGTCTTTTTTCTAATTTTAGGTCCCGTTCTTTCTGTGTTTTTGAAGCTTTGATTGTGTTTACGGTGCGCAATATAACATGTGTTCATGTTTCACGTGTAAAAAACGCTGTCATTTTTTACACAATTTACTTATCTGTATAGCGCTGTTTTCACTGTCCTCAAAACGGGCTGATGTCTTTCTTGTTCTATTAAGTCCTTCTTCAGAAATACCTATCGAGTTCTGATTGTGTAGTTTGTTTAGTGTGTTGTGATTCAATAGCAGCTTAGCTTGCCGTTAGCTTAGCTGGCGACTGACGTATTCCTGTGGGCGGAGTTTAAATAATTTCAACAAACTACCATCATTGTGATCAGTGTTTGCATTTCATCAGCTCATTTGCAACTTAGGGGCTGGACACACCAAAGCTTTTATGCCCGCGGCCGGCGCATGTTTTCAATTGATTCCAATGGAAACTCTAGGTGCGTTCCATTCGACCGTAAGTGGACTGCGAAGTGGACTTCACAGGGTATTCCGCCATCTTAAGTGAGATTCCAATCCGAAGGGAGCGAACATGTTCAGTTCGAAGGGCACTGCGCACGGCATAGGGAATCAGGGAACATCGATACATCACTTCACAGGAAGTGGAGAGCAATAAACTGCAACTGTCACGTGATCACCAGTCAGAACGGTCAGATCGCTATGCAATTATATGACAATCGTTTAAAAACACATAAATACACATAGTTAACCAAATAAAAGTTTACTTTCATATTTGCATGACAGTTACAGCAGGGCTTCAATTCTGTTAATAGTCAAGTAATAGGAGCAAGTCAATTAAAGTGTATAATAAACATACGTTTTTCATTACGTAGTACTCAATGTTTTTTTACTGTATAGTTTACATATTTTAAATGTGATAGTAAATAAAAATTAAAATATGAATGTAGTCCTATATATATTTATGTTATATCAATCTGTGCGACCCTGTTGTTGACTTTCTTTGATGACGTTTGCAGGCCGTTCCAAATGAGCGGTTATTGTCAGTGAAGTCCACTTCAACTGATATACCATGCTCAGGGAGTAGGGAGCAGTGAACACTCCGTAGGGACCCTGTCGAATGGAACGCACCTTCTGCGTTTTTCAAATAAGCAAGCAGCTAGCGTGTTTTTTCCGCGCTGAAAACCGCGCTTTTTGTCGTTTCTGTTACATCTGAAACTACTTTTGTGTAGATGATAGATTTTTTGCATTGGTCACTATAGTTTCTGTAGAGGAAACATGTTTTGTCATTAAAAACTCGACTGAGAGGTGAGTAGATCAAGTTTAATAACAGTGAAGACAAAATTACAACGACATAAACATGAAACTCACCAAACAGCATATCCATATGAAAGGGTGTGTTTAAGTCATGTAGGATATATGATACTAATGAGATGTGATATACCACAAGGTAGTAAATATGAGTGGGAAAAAGCCAAGAGTTTACGAGTTGGGGACGTGTCAGTGAGAAACATAGCAGAATCAGTGGTTGCAATGTCTGTTATTGAAGGTTGTCAGGCATTTTTATTTGCAACAAAATAAGATGTCTGCACAAAATAGCACTGCAATTTACCATAACAATTAATGTGTAACGTTAGTATACAGTGGCTTTATAAATTATTTAAAAACATAAAAAGCAAAACACTTGATGCACATTCTTTGCTCTTCATTTTCTGTAAGTAGAGTAAACAAACCTTGCTGTATTTTTGTGCAATTTATTAAAAGAAGGCATACCGCTATCCTGGGTTAACAAAAAAGTGACTTGAAAGCACCTGATGCCATAAACATGACTTACCGGGTCGTAAATACAAACAACCCAGGAGGACAACCAGGAGGCACCAAAAGCTCCCTTACGAAAATGGTTAAAATGGTTTTGCTGATAGCAATCAAAACACCAAAAAAAACATGGTTACATTTTTTACCACAAAAAACATGGAGATAACAGGCTTGTTTGACTTTATCTGGCATCCCTACTGAAAAATCCAGCTAAGACCAGCATAAGCTGGTGTGTTGGTTTTAGCTGGTCTGCCAGCTTGGTTTTAGATGGTATTGCTGGTGTAGCAAGCTGGTCTAGCTGTGTTTTGGTCACTTTTTAAGCTGGTCTAGCTGGACTTAGTTGGTCAGGCTGGAAGACCAGCTTTGCCAGGC
The DNA here is from genome assembly GCF_027580225.2 of Misgurnus anguillicaudatus. Classification (NCBI taxonomy): domain Eukaryota; kingdom Metazoa; phylum Chordata; class Actinopteri; order Cypriniformes; family Cobitidae; genus Misgurnus; species Misgurnus anguillicaudatus. The sequence continues at coordinate 22,713,526 of NC_073354.2, forward strand.
TGGGAGGACCAGCTTAGACCAGCTACTGCTACCTCAAACCAGCTAAAACCAGCTACCAGCTTATGCTGGTCTTTGCTGGATTTTACAGTAAGGATTGCAAGAAGGGATCGCAAGGAATTCAAAAAATCATACAGAGGAGTTTGATTTCACAAAACGCTCTCGGCAGAACCATGTCATCTACCTGTCGATTCTTGCGGCACCGCACAAAGTTGAACAAGCCTTATAGCAAACACTGACCAATTATGAGTAACCTGGACACACCTGGACACAAAAGGGTGGGATATCATGAAAAAAAACAAGGATCATGGACATGCACTGCATTCAAAATCGCCTACTTCCATATAGTGTAGGTGAAAATGAGATGAGGCGCGTAATATGTCCGAATTCATAGTATTTCAGGCAAAAAGTATTTAGATGAGCTACTACCCATGAGAGAGGAGTCACCCAACGAAGAGGGTGGAGAATTATTGTCATTTAAAAAAATGTTGGAAAGCAGTAACTCGGCTCTAGTCAAATGTATACATAAGGAAAACAGCTGTCCCTTGTGGTTAAATTGTGCTTAACATCATACAAGTAACCGGCTCACTTATGACAACGTATGCCACAGGATGTCTTAACATGGTGGATTTCATTCACACTACCCATATTCATACTATATAGAACATACTGTTTTAATGGTTGATGAGTGGATACTTCATCTAATTCAGTACGAACTGTCACAGTATGCGATTTCAGATGCAGGGATGCAATAGGATGGGACAACAACCTTGAAATTAAAGACATGACAATAATCAAAACACAGAACTCATACATAAGCAAAATGTGTTACACTGTAAAAAATGTCTGTAGAAATTACAGTATTAATGGGTATTACTGGCAACTAGCTGCCAGTAACTTACTGTAGATTTTACATTTATGTTATTTATTGGCAACATTTTGTTCAAAGTTAAATGAACATTAAACATTTTTTGACTTTATCTTCTACAGTAAGTTACTGGCAACCTGCTGCAAAATTACAGCAAATTTTTTAGAGTGTATGTAATAGTCAGTATAGAGGGAAAAAGCAATTATTCACAGAAAAATTTAAACGGGTGAATCATGTTTTTTAATGAACAATAAAAGTTTTTTTTTTTTTTAATTTTGGGCTCAACTATTCCTAAAAAGAGCTTCTAATAACATATTTGAAATTTACAGGTATTTCACACTAGTAACATGAGTATCTGTACCATGCCAACAAGCTCTGAATACGTAATTTATTTAAAGGTGCCAAAGAATGCATTGAAATAATGTTAAATTGTTCTCCGAGAAGGTATGTGGCTTTATTAAGTGCAAAAATTATCCAGAGATGGTTTTAAATGTCTGTTTACAACCCTAGGATTTGCCTTTAGAATGAAATGGTCTATTATTACCTTATTTGATAGGGTCATGAATAATAATGTAGAGCTCTGCTCTGATTGGCTGTTTCTCAGAGCAGCTCTTTTGAGTAACTGTGTGTACAGATCTTATGTTTGAGCCTGTATCAGACAAAGATACAGATTTTAAGGAATAATCAATTATTCAGAGATTGTTAATAGACATTTTTGAGTGGTAAGTTTGTGGGTTTTTTTCAGTATGGACCTGCAAAACGTACTGTAACTTCAATAGTAGAACTTCAGTCTAAACGTTAGCATATAGCAATAACTAGCAGTCACAACTTTGTTTTAAGCATTGTTAAAACATTGTACTTAAATTAATGTGTAATTTAATGTTGGGGCATACATCTCGACTTTAACGTCAGTAGTTGTTATGTTGAGATTAGACTGTTTCCAGCTGTCTTTTGCATGCACAAGGTTTACATAAGGAGGAGGAAACAATCGTGATTGAGGCTCACAATATGTCACTACCATGTACTAGCTCTGATTATTCATCTATGCTTATAAATACAGTTTTACATTCTATGGCACCTTTAAACACACTCCTTTGACTTCTAACATGTTCGTTTATCAAGCATGCCGTTAACAAATTCCAGAACAATTCAATTAGAGACATAAAATCTATTTGCGATGATATTTTGTAAAGATAATGTTTCAGAGTCAGATCCAAGCATAATAAACCTGTAACTTCAATAAAATATAAAAAACCTTTATTAAATCCAGACTCTGCTTCTGGCAAAGAAATAGGGCAGTAATGCACTGAGTGCTTCACTAAGTTACTAACAAATTTGCATGAAAATGTATTGATAACCTCTCAGTGAAATTCAGCCCAATTAGAGGCACATCACGGTCTTTAAGGTATTCTGCATAATTCATCTAACTCTGAAAATAACAGATCAGTGGTGGAAACAGCTGTTTTTCTACTGAATATAAAGCTGGGAAGTTTTTACTGAACCGTTGCTGAAACTCGGCACTTTCTGTAATGAGCCATTCTCAAGATTTCTGCATGGAGTATTAAGATTCAAGATCAAGACTTTACAGTAGGCCTATGGGAAGATGAACTGAAAATAAGCCTTTCTACTGCTATCATTAACTAGAATCATTAGGATTGCTCTTTCTTATATACTGTTTGAATATATCTGTAAGTGGGCCTAACTTCTTCTCCACAAGTGTGGAAAGCAGATGTTACCTATTCAGAATAAGATAGCCCCACCCAGAGGCGTTAGCCCATTCAAACTGAGGGGGCATGTGCCCCCTTGGTTTTTTTGAGCCAATGGATTTTCCATCCAAGCTCAAAATCAAATAAGTGTCCATTAATCTGTTATTTGACTTTTAGTCTGTTTAATATGCACAATATTATACATTCTGTGCTGGATCCTTGTCACTTTTCGGAGATTTTCGCCGTTTTGATAGTGTTTTGATCATGTTACATTACTTTTATTCTGGCGGCAGCTGGCTCTGCAGTCAGTGCAGTCGCAGACATCATCAGCGTCTGGGCGCGCGCACGAGCTCTCTGCTGTTGCTGGCTTGCTGCTGCATTTGGCTATCTGAGGAGTAAAAACGTGTTAGAAACGCTCACAACATTTCCAAACCCCAGTACGGTAATGTGCAGTTAACCTCCTCTGTGTAGAAAATGTATGGTTTTAAATGTGACCGTCTCAACGTTATATTAGTAGAGATTCATCTTCTTGGCACAACGCCAAAATTCGCCAGAGTTCACACGGGCGCGGAATCTCACATGCTCACATATAAGGTAAAATTTTATGCAAAAATCCGTTCCTCTAATAATTTTATCTAAACATATTTTTAAAATTATTATTGAACATTAAAATCAATCATGTGGCTATAGCTTATGTCATTTTCGTTGTTTATATTCTTTATGGATTTAAAATTACATTAATTTTATATGATGCAGTTGTTGTGCAAAATGCATAATGACACAATTAAACAAGCCATTAAGACTTAAATAAATAAAACATGCCGTTTCAGATGTAAATATGATGCAAATGTGTCATTATTCCGATTGAATAGTATTTGATATGAAAGTTAGTCATCACTTTTATTTTGGAGGTTTTTGCATGAAAGCAGTGGTTTTCAGATTGTTAGAAATGTAAGTGCCATGGAAAAGACTGAAAGCTCTATAAAATTTTGTTTGATGTCTGTGTATGCACAAATTTCTGTGAGCTGTTGACACTGTGCCCCCTTAAAAAAAATTGGTGCGTGACGCCCCTGGCCCCACCCTTTTAGAGTGTATTTGGTGTTCATAACACAAAGCCACAATGAATCTTGATCTCAAGGTTGTTTTGAAAGTAGACACTATGCAAAATGCATGCGTGCCTCTTGAAAAATTTTCCAGGGTTTCCCGCAGCACTTCGGGCGGCTCGTCTAAGCCGGGAACCCCTACCGCCTTAACAAAAGGCCATCAAGTGCATCTTGGGGAATAGCGAGGACGCGCTTTACACCGCGAGCGGGCACGCACGCCACACGGCCGAAATGGTCCGTCAACTGCGTGTCCGTGAGATCTGTAAGTGGACTTATATTTTGGGTTTATTTAAGCCTGTCATTGTATTAGTCTAGTGGTTTTCAAACTGGGGGCCGCAAGATGGTGCCAGGGGGGGCCCCAGTTTTATGACATTTTATGAAATACATGAATTTATCATAAATTCTGTGTAATTAAACCTAAAAAAATAAGGCTACTAACCAAAAGCACTACTTTTTTGTATAATTTAATGTTTTATTTTTTTATTAAAATGTTGAGTTTTAGAACAGTTTTTGTCATGGATTTTCTTTGGGGGGCCGCAAAGGAATGCACCGTACACAAGGGGAGCCGCAAACTGAAAAAGTTTGGGAACCACTGTATTAGTCTATAGTTCTTGCACATTTAAAGTAAGTTAGCTGGTGATTTTTGTTGTTTGAGCAACCTGCTAGCTATAGGTTGCACGTGCCTGTTGATTCGATATACAGCACTTGTTGAGGCGCTCTTGCTCACGTTATTTATGTGCATTATTTACATGCTACAGTAGTTACACTCCTTTAAGATAATGAAATTAATAGAGGGAAATAATCAGTTTTTACAATCTTCGCGCTATCTATCATCGTTCACAGTTTGTGTTTATTAACCCTTTAGTTTCACTTCATCATGCAGCTATTTTCATTAGAGATATCTGTTGAAAACATTTAATTAATTAATAATCTAGTATGTGATCATTTTCCGTCATAGTTTCTTCAAAAAAAAATTTTTTGAGTGTTTTAAATAAAAATATTTCAACCCTACCACCTTAACTAACACATTTTGTGCGGGAAACCCTGATTTCCCAAATTGGATTACAGGCTCCGCTGATGTAACTTTCTTTATCGAAAGACAATTGCTAGTCTCACAAAAGAGAAAGCAGGAACAAATGTGTGGATCACGAAAGTAATACAAACTCTTTGTTTTAGAAGCATGGCCATTCATACACTCTCAAAAATGCTGGGTTATTTTTAACTCAGCGTTGGGTCAAAAGGGACGAACCCAGGCCGCTGGGTTGTTATTTAACCTATGTTGGGTTGTTTAAACACAATGATACCAACACACAATAGACCTGTTTTTTTTTCTGAGATTATACAAGGGTTGCTAAGAACGGTGGTTTGGAGTCTTAAGCAGCTAAAAGCAGTAATATGACGGCTTTAAAAGACATGAAATGCCATGTCACTGACCTATGATGTTACAGCAGAATCTTAAAGACTACACTCTAAAAATGGCTGGGTTATTTTTTAACCCAAAATGCTGGGTCGAGTCTGTTGGGTTGTTTTGCTGGGTTATTTTTTTACATTTTAAACACTTTTTGGGTAGTTTCAGTTTTCTAGGTGTTGGGTTAAAACTGCTGGGTTATTATGTTGGGTTGTTTGAAGAGGCTCACGTGCTTCGCGCCCTTGATGTTTGAATGTGCTCAGCAATGGTCGTCGTGAAAGGACAGAGTCACTGAAGCAGTTGTTTCAAGGTAAGTTTATATGCTTTTGTGAACATTTCATGAATATAAACAAGATTATAACATTTTGCGAGACAGCAACGTGTTAATTTATACTGACTAAGACGACGGCTGTTACCTCAGATCGCCATTTACACAAATTGACTTGAATAATCGTTCTAAGATGTTTGATATGGCATATTAATAAAATTAATAAAACAGATGTTACAAAATCCCCATCACACGGTTGATTACGTTAACTCATGACAATTTCTGTAAGCCTTTAACAAAGCGAGTCAAAACCGGTACAGAGTGGACCTCCGCAACCCACTTCGGCTTTTTGTGTCACACACGCGCATAGTTTTCCCTTTCCCAGCTTAACAAGCGATAGCGACGCTGTTAAATTAAATTTAGCGACAAACGAATTGCTTTCTTGTCATTCGATATGTAAAGACAGACCGCAAAGGGCGAGGCGCGAGCAGAAGCACATGTTAACTTTACCGGCGGCGCCGCGGCGGAGGATCACGGAGCCGTCGTCTACGCTGTCACTGAGGCAAAGACAAGAAGCACATTCACTTCACAGTCGGTACGGCAGGTAACGCGTCGATAAATGAAAACGAAACAGCGTTTCCAAGAACTGGTGTCTTATATGTATGCTTGTTCCTCTCTTTTAAAATGAAACGATAATTTAAGTGTTTGAATATGAACTTGAAAACATAAACGTATTTGTCACCAAGACGGAGGCTGCGTGGAAGTGACTATCTGTTAACAAACATGTATATGTGTACTGTTATATGAATTTAGATGTGTTATTGAGTCGTATTTAGTTACTATTTTATATTCATTTCATAATATTTTTGGGTTGTCTGTGATTTCAAATTTATATTGACCAACCCTCTGATCTGTGGCTGATACTGTATCAGAGATGTTATGTTTTTAGCAGAGATCAGATGTGATGTTGTTTTCCAATTCTTTTTTTTAGAGTGTGCAGAGTTTTAACGTCCATCCATTGATGAGGCTAGCAAGACCTTCAAACAACTTCAGCCAGTAAGTATAACATTTAATAATTCCTATTTAAAATATATTGGGAATGTCTTAATTATCTGCTAAATTTTAGTTCTGCAGTACTTTATTCTTTATAGTCAGATCAGATCATCATATTTGTCAGTCTGTGTGGTTTGCAGCCTTTGTTGTTGGCAAAAAAGTTAAAGGAGTGTAACACCAAAGTCTTATGCAAACTGACAACAGGCCATTGCATTTTTGGAAAAAAAATCTCACACGTGGTGGTAATGCGGCCAGGGATGCAAATGAAACCCTTACAATTTTTATAAAATGTATAATTCACTTGGCCCACATGGTTTTCTGAATACTTCAATCTGATCATTCAGTTCAGACCACTAAAAGTGTTTTCCTCTTTTGTAGATTGCAACAAATGTGGTGGAATTTCTTCTCTGGACAGAATCCTCGAAACCCTTTCCTTTCGTCCTGGCCATGGGAAACATGCAGCAGATCTCTCAATCTTTTTTCTCAATCAGTCTCTCTGAATACGGAAGTGACTTAAACTGCAATTCGGCCAAGATGGCGACGGCACGCACCGCCTACTTTAAGCTTCAAAAATGCTCTTCACAAACCAATGGGTGACGTCACGGACACTACTTGCATATTTTTTACAGTCTCTGGTTTAAAGGCATTTTAAGTGCTTGAAAATAAATACCACAGGCAATGTGCTTCTATGGGAATTCCTGTAGTCTGTCATTTTTCAAATGGATGAATCCCCTGCTGTTCGATTCCTTTGTACATCTTTGTTCGCGACGAGTAACTTTAATAAATGAAGTATTTTTAGTCAAATACATTCCATTCTGTGAAACTTAAAACATTTGTTCTTTAAAAAAACTTTACACATCTATGAATGATTTTACTTTTAATTTAACAATTACATTGTTTCTTTTTTACACTGCTGTAGTTTTGTTTATGTACATTTCAGTATTTCATATATATACTGTAAAATTACAAATTCTGTCTTAAATTCAAACGAATTGATTCAACCTGTTACATTGTTACTTCAATGTGCATAATTTATGATATTTTATAAATATATTTATACTTGGGTCAGTAAGCAGTCCTTTAAATGATTTTGCAACTTACAACTGTAAAAATGTAAGAGTTTGTAGTTATTTTGCAATCAAATAAACATTTATTTGCTGTTAACAATGGTCTTGATTTACAATAAAGCACATGATAAAAATAACCCAGCAAGAATAACCCAAAACCCAGAATATTAATCCCATAAATGGTTAAAATGACTACATGTTGGGTTTTCTCAACAACCCAACCTGCTGGGTTAAAATGTGTTACCCAACGTGTTGGGTTACTTTAACCCAGCATGTGTTCTGTCCAATATTTACCCAGCGCTGGGTTGCCAATTGGGTTGTTTTTAACCCAACCATTTTTAGAGTGTACCCTTCAACAGCACTGTCACCACGGCAATTAAGAGAAAAATAACCTCTCACTCGCTGCACCCTTACATGGTGCAATGAAGGTCACACATCGTAGAGAGAGAGAGAGAGAGAGAGAGAGAGAGAGAGAGAGAGAGAGAGAGAGAGAGAGAGAGATTGGGAAGTGGGAAGTGGGAAAGATGTTGATTTCGAAAGAAAGAAAGTAGACACACACACAGATAAATGCAAACTAAGGGTAAAATAAATGCAATAGATCCAGATCATTGGGGATTTCTGGCTACTATATTGACTGATTTACTTTCTTTATTTCTTAACTCCCACAACACTCATAGATTCTTCCTTTCCGTCTCTTCTCTGTTTTTATTGACTGTAAGCATTGCTATTGATCATGTTTTAAGTGCAGAAAGTCTGACCTGACTTTCATTAGCATAAGAAACTGACACCATTGTTGCTGTGTAAAGGAAGTAGATGTCTTTAATTCTCATGTGTACTTATGATGATTTTAATGGTTGAATCCTCTGTTCAAGTTAGAGGCTGAATTATGGCAGTAAAGGAACTAAAATCAGTCTGGTTCCCTATTGGCAAAACGTGACACTGAACCATCACCTTGACTTTCCATGAGTGAATGTGTGTGTTCACTGATCTGCTGTCTCTGAATTGTGTGCTAGTGGGAGACTACTTATCATCTGACTCTCTCTCTCTCTCGCTCGCTCTTGCCAGTTTTTCTTTCTGGTTGTCTCTGATATCACCTGAGACATGCTGACATCACCATCTGTGGTTTGTGCCACTGCAGAGCCGGCAGAACAATCAGAAGAAACATAGAAATACAGCCAGGAAGGCATCTCTATCTCTCTCAGTTTCAGTTTAAGTGTGCTTTACTGGCATGACAAAAACTGCACATTTGCTTTACCATTGTATTGCAACTAAGCTGTGTGCCATGCAGCTTATGATAACAGTACACATATTTTGTGTTTACAAATTAAAAAAGTACTATAAGATATATGTAGTGAAAAATTAATAAAGTGAAATACAAATTGTAGAGATTGCGTTCCGTTCTTGCATTATAGTATTCTATAACCAAAATAGTTCTCTCTCTCTCTCTCTCTCTCTCTCTCTCTCTCTCTTTGGGTGCAAACATAAAGATAATAAAGATGATCATAATCTATGTACTGACAGTAATGCCTCAGTATCCATTGACCTACAGGAACATGCAAGCTTGCTTTACAGCAATCCAACCGCAGAGAAATCCACATCCGGCTTATCCAACAACAGAATGGAAAGGAAAGCCAGGTCCATGGGGAAAATATACAGCTCTGAACTGACTAATAGAATTTCCAAATTTTACTATAAGCAAAGACAAATTTTTAAAGGGGTCATATTATGATTTTTTTTTTTTTTATGTAAAATAACTCTTTGGTGTTCCCAGAGTGCTTATGTGAAGTTTTAACTCAAAATCGCATTGATGGTGTTTTGTTGCAATTGAAACTCAATTGTGCTGTCAATTATTTTTCTCTCTATCTCTTTCTCTCTGCACTAAATGGCAGTGCAGATTAAGGGGGCGGTATTATTGTAATTGGCAGTGGCGGTTCTAGACAAATTTCACTAGGGGGGCCAAGGAGGGGCCAGTGTTTTACCAGAGGGGCACATAAAAAAACGGCAAGAAAAAATTATATTTAAAGATTATAGGGACGGTTACAGGGATTAGTTTGAGACAGGACTGGGCCTTGGTTTAATTGGGAAATATAACTAGTTTTAATAAACATGCCTTACTAAATACATTACTTGTGTGCATTTTGAAGCAAAACAAAGGGCACTGGTGTATTTTAAAATATGGCATTGCAAGTTGTTTTCAGTTTGGACAGCTCTTACATTTATTTTAGTCTAGGACTAGTCTAATTCCTTTATGGGAAATTGCCCCATAAACTTTATCTTACTTTACAATCATATAAATCATTGTTTAATACAAGAGTGAGTGCAGGTGCAAAAGGGGAGCTTGGCTCTTTTCTAAAGCCCCCCAACCGAAAATCATGCGAGCCTACTCAATAAACTTTATGAAATGCAAACTTTTATAAAGACAAACGTTTGTTTTAGTTTACATATAAACACACATTGCTAGACAGTTAGGGACCACAATCTACTCAGTATTTAAAATAATATTTATTTTAAATTGTAAACAATTTTATATGACACATTTAATTATATTCCTCCAATTGTATGCACGTATATGTAAGAGCATAATTACAGCGCTTTTTACAATGTGTAAACTTTAAAAAGTTAGTGAGATGTTGGTTTTGCCGGTTGTTGATTAGTAACAGCTGTGAATGATCACAACGCGCAGCCACGTCACAGGAGAACAAGTGAACAGTGTCCCAATGTCAAGTGAGCTAGAGTCCTTACCAGTGCCCAAACCTGCATACACATTCTCAACATCGGAAAATTGGGAACGAATTGAGACACTCGCTGAGCAGCACCCAGCACCCGCCACCCGCACCAGCTACAGTGGTTGGGTGCGCCGCTCTAATTTGCCCGTTTAGAACGTTATGCGGCGGATTAGTTCCGCTTTTGGCGCTCGCGTGTAAAATCAAAATAAATGTATACTTTTTTATTTGGTCAGAACGGGGTGGCCACAGGGGTGGCCAGGGACTTGTCTACAGAGGCACGGGCCACCCTTGGCCTCCGTGTAGAACCGCCACTGGTAATTGGCCTTGCTACCTACCTCACAAAACAGGCAAAATTTCAACAACCTATTTTTTCACATGCTTGCAGAGAATAGTTTACCAAAACTAAATTACTGGGTTGTTGTTTTTCACATTTTCTAGGTTGATAGAAGCACTAGGGAACCAATTATAGCACTTAAACATGGAAAAAGTCAGATTTTCACACTATGACCCCTTTAGACAAAAGAAAGGTGCTGCTATAATATTATATTATATATTAGGATTTGACACCCCTCTCCTGCCTCCAAAAACTTCACTGACACAAATAAACATATAAACTAATAAATAAAAATTTAAAGTCTGTTATATTCTTAAAGGTGCAGTGTGTAATTTTTAGAAAGATCTCTTGACAGAAATGCAAAATAATATAAAAAATATATATCATTAGGGGTGTATAAAGATCTTTTTTATAATGAACCATTATGTTTTTATTACCATAGAATGAGACTTTTTATCTACATACACCGAGGGTCCCTTACGTGGAAGTCGCCATTTTGTGCAGCCATGTTTCTACAGAAGCCCTTAACGGACAAACTTTTTTTACTAAGTTGTCTCCGACGATGACATGTTTTTCCGGTGGCGGCTAACGTAGCTTCTCTATGAATTTCAAAAGTGAGGGTTGAGCAGTGGACTGAGCCGTTGGTTGCAATTCACAACCTCACCATTAGATGCTGCTAAAATTTACACACTGCACCTTTAAAGCGCCAAGAATGCAATGATTTCCACAAGTTTTTTAAACCTTCGATGAGGATGAGACAGTGATATCAGTAAGACTAAAAAAAATGACATGCTGCTGGGGAATTTCTTCATTTTTATAAAATCTGCACGAAAAGTCTTTCAAGACCGTCCATATCAATCTGACTGATGGAAATGATCCATCAGCAGTATCTCACATTCAAGATGCCCAGTTACAAGAATGCATCAAAAGCCACTATCGGATAAAACACGGATGTGATATGTGGTGATAAGATAAACCTCGGCACAACCGCAGAGCAAATACAAACAGCCACTGTATATCGTCATTGCACCTATCAGCCTTGAGAAATATAAGACACAAGAAAAAGGGAGTGGGTGAACACAGAGGATAAGTAAACTCAATGTTTAAGTGGATATTATCAACCTGTGAATGGCTTACAGAAAGGAAAAGGTATAAAAAACCTCAGTTAAGTCAAGATAATTAGCTTTAACCAACACACACGCACACACGAACACACAACATACACACAAATGAACACACACACACACACAATTATCATTGAAATCTGGTGAATGGCCTTATGAGGGTAGACAAACGTTTTTCTGTTTTTACGGTGGATTTACTGCACGCATATCATGTTTATCTGTGAAAAGAAATCAGATTGCCCTTACTATGCTTGCTTTCTTTTTTCTTTCTTTCTTTTTCCCTGTCATGTTCAACTAACTCAATATTCCAATAACTTCTTTCTCAGACAAAAAAACCTCAAAGCCATTACAGGTTTAAAAAGAGCCACAGCATAACTGCTATGGATAAACACAGGCCTGACAAGACAGGGAAGGGTGCGTCCCACCCCCTATTCCCCAAAACCTAAGCAAACAAAAACACACAAGCTATATGAGTAAGCAGATGAAAGACATCACTCACGCACACGATGATGGTGACATGCACTAACGGGTAACTCATAGTTTCACACAGCAAGAGATGCATGACGTTGTATATGCTGTGGTTTTATGCGGAGAGTTTAGAGAAAGGAGGCATGGTTTTAGATGTTTAAAAAACTTGCCCTGTTTTCTTTGGTCTCTGTGTGTTTTGTGCGGATGATAAGAAGACCACAGGTGCTAAGAAGATCAAAAGACCTGAACAAGTCTGTGTTCTTTGTTTCTAAACATGCCCAGAAATCTCTACAAGTATTTTTCATTTTTTGACATCTGAATGAGAGGAAGTGCAAAGCTGCGGCCCCAGGACAGACATTTCTTACAGATGTTAGTCTTTGTAGAGCCGAAAAACACTGAGATAAAGACAAAAAGCACTTTAGTGAAGGCTGCTGCTGACCATGGACACCTACAGTATAGGAACATTTGATCAATTATTTCAAATTGAAGTCAATTTTTTACCTAGTTGTGCTAGTGGCTTTAGTATTTTCTAACACCTGAGGGAAAAGTGCCTTTTTTTAAAGTCTTTCTGACACTCAACAGATGTAGTCTGGAACATGAGATGTTTAATCCCTTCATACATGAACAAGTGTGTGAAGGACAGCAAAGCCGTTGTGTTTAAGCTCAGGTCTTAAGACTCGCTGAGAGGAAAATGTGTATATGTGTGCGTGAGTTTTTCTATAGTCTGCCTGCTCTTCCTGTGTATCTCTGTTACCGTTCTCACACATCGGCGTTGTAAGTCTGTCTCAGAACTGCGTATTACTGCCTAAAGCTCATTTTATCTCTGCATCGAATTTCTCAGCAAACAGATGCTGCAGAGACACACAACAAAAAGGCTTTTAAAATAATGCATCTGTTGATTTCCTGGCAGGCCCCAGCCTCCAGGATTACAGTTTGACCTCAACCATGCAAACAGCTTTGAAAAACAATTTGACTAAGGCATTGCAGTAAAAAAAAGAACACATTTGTTTTCAGGAAAGATGAGACGCCATGTTTGTTTGGGGGCTTCACAATGCTAGTTCACTGAGGTCATCCCTACTGGATGATCAAATGAGCAATGCCTTTATAGTTCAAATTATGCTGGTAAAGTATCTTATTCTGACATCTTGCTCCGTGGTCCAAACATGTTTGTTGGCTATGATATGGGCTGCGATCGTGTCATATTGAGATGGCATCATACGAAAGCAATAGCACAGAGCCCACATCTAAGAATCATCTGGAATGGAAAGTATTCACTTGTAAACCAAAACATCTCTTGCGTCAGAATAATGTTTATTGTTTTTCCCCACATACTAGCTAATTGGATGACAGTGAAAGATATGATAAAGGATGGTGACTGTGTGGAAGTGCGTACTGGAGTGGAGCTGATGTCAGCATGGGTCCGACATGCCTGTAGACATGCACATGCACGAATTCAGCCGCTCACGCATTCAGACGACCCCAGGATGACCCACGTGCACAATCACTCACTAACTACAATTACAAACATGCACAGACACATGCATATATACGCTCACATGTGATCTAAAACCAACAATGACCATGCTCCAAATGTGAGTAATGTGAGGCTTGGCAAGTAAATAGACACTGGTTGAATAACGCTGCATTATGTAATAGTAACGCAGTCATAGAGACAATCTGATCTTTGGTGATGTAGGTAACTTACACCCTTAAAAATAAAGGTGCTACAAAAGGTTCTTCTCTGCACACTCTAAAAATGGCTGGGTTATTTTTGACCCATAATGGGTAAATATTGGACAGAACATGTGCTGGGTTAAAAGTGACCCAATGTTGGCTTGTTGTTATGCAACCATGGCGTATAATAACCCAGCAGTTGGGTTAAAATAACCCAGCATTGGGTCAATTTTTAACCCAGCACGTGTTCTGTCCAATATTTACCCATTATGGGTCAAAAATAACCCAGCCATTTTTAGAGTGTGCAGTGCCATAGAAGAAGCATTTGTGACCATGGACCACAAAACCAGTCATAAGGGGCAGTTTTTTTTAAAATTAAGATTTAGTTGTCATCTGAAAGCTGAATAAATACGCTTATTTATTCAAGATATTGTTAGGATAGGACAATATTTGGCTAAGATATAATAATTTGGAAATCTGGAATCTGAGTGTGCCAAAAATATTAAGAAAACCACCTTTAAAGGGGACAGAGAATGAAAAACCATTTTTACCTTGTCTTTGTTGAATAATGGTAGTCTACCCGCATTCACGAACATACAAAAAGTGCTAAACATGCTAAACATCTCAGTCTCATAGAAATTCCTCTTTTAGAAATGTCAGGCAGAAAACAGCCCAATCTGAAAAACTGATGCTTATGACATCACAGGCATCTCCCTGCCCCTCCACTTTAAAATAATTGGCTACATTTTTTGAGTGGCAGCAAAGTCAGCCAATCAGTAATGAGATTGCAAGTTAAGCCAGTAGGGGGAGCCAAATAGGTGCAAAACCACTTGTTTAAAATCCCCCACCCTAATAGAGCTATCTGAGAGAGGTTTTTAGGAAGCTTCTAAGGTATTACAGAACCAAACAAAACATTTTTTGTCTACATGTCACATCACAGAACAAGGATAAATACCCCGTTCAATCATTCTATGTCACCTTTAAAGTTGTCCAAATAAAGTCCTTAGCAATACATATTACTAATGTTAAATACATTTTATATATATTTACTGTTGGAAACTTTGAAAATATCTTCATGAACCTTTACTGTTACACTTTATTTGAAGGGGTGCTCATAAGACTGACATGACACCTTCGTAATCATGACATGACACGTGTCATGAACAAAAAAAGGGCTTTTATGCACATTTATGTCATTAAGTGTCATTTAATTAATTTAATTAATTTAATTAATGTACAGTAATTAACTGTTTTTCCAGTGATATGGACCAAACGCTCCATGGCTTAACCCTTTGTTTTCATTTAATTTTAGGTGAATTGGTCTAAAATACAATAAAATATAATTTTACACATTATTATTATTAATATTATTGGATGATTGATTTTATTTTTCTAACACCTGGAGGAAACTTGTTGAGGTCAATAAAAATATTTTTGACGTTGTTATAAAACTATTTGACAGAGGATTAACATCTTAATGACAAATTCAGTTTGTATCACTGGTAAAAAGCGGTCAGTTATGTTGTCTTGGTAATGTCAAGTTGTCATGACAAGTTATTGTCATGTATTGTACAATAAATGTATTGGTTTATGTCAAATTGTTATCACAAAGACATCTCAAACAATGTCATCTTTGACATCTTTTAAACGAATGACAGTTATCATAAACGTGCATAAAATCTCCTTCATGTTTATGACACATGTCATGTCATGATTAAGAAGGTGTCCTAATCATGACATGACTTATATAATGTATTGTTTTCTATTGATCAAATACACATGTGCTTGTTATTAAGTTTTATTGTCCAGGGTCACATTTGTGGTTACCCAAAAAATAATTCAGTCACAGGCTTTAAAGAGAAACATTTCTTTCTAAAAATGTTAATATTTGAACCAACAATGGGCTAATACAAACCCAGCATTAATTACAACCCGAGGGGTTGGGTTCATTTCTTTTTGACCCAACGCTGGGTTAAAAATAACCCAGCATTGCAGTTTAGATGGACACACATGTGGAAATTTTAATAATATATTTTCAAAATAATATAAAAATATGACAAATGTAATGTATATAATGTGATCTTACACTCTAAAAATGTCTGGGTTATTTTTGACCCATAATGGGTAAATATTGAACAGAACACATGCTGGGTTAAAAATGACCCAATGTTGGGTTGTTCTTATGCAACCATGGGGTATGGTTAAAGGTCCCGTTCTTTCTGTGTTTTTGATTGTGTTAACACAGTGCACAATATAACATGTGTTCATGTTTCACATGTAAAAAAAAATGCTGTATTTTTCCACACAATTTATTTATCTGTATAGCATTGTTTTCACTGTCCTCAAACCGGGCTGATGTCTTCTTTGTTCTATGAAGTCCTTCCTCCAAAATATATATCAAGTTCTGTTTGTGTAGCTTGTTTAGTGCGTTTTGACTTGATAGCAGCTTAGCTTGCCGTTAGCTTAGCTGGCGACTGACGTATTCCTGTGGGCGAAGTTTAGTCAAAAAACTGTTCTAGTGCATCATCATTAAAGCAGGAAGTAGAGGGCTGTAGTCCAAACCGGCCATTCGCTGTAGGCTTTGAAAGACGAATTCTGTCACAGAATATATATCGCCTTGCAGTGAACTTTGAGCTTTATCATTTTACAGGTATTATTTATGCTATTAAAGCAACATTACACACCAACTAGGGTTTAAAAAATGGTATCAGGAAAAACGTGACTTTTAAAACAACCCAGCACTGGGTCAATTTTAACCCAGCATTGTGTTCTGTCCAATATTTACCCATTATGGGTCAAAAATAACTAAGATATTTTTAGAGTTTATAGCCTAATATAATATATCAATATTATAGCAAAATACACTTTCATAGCCACTAGCAGGTGTTGCAATAAGGTGTATAGTGTTCTGCCAATCACCTGTAATTAAATGTTGTGGTGGAGGAACAGTATACTAACACACATTTTTTGCTGAGGCCTCATAGGAGCACATGACCCTGACTCACTCACCAGCCATAGGCTGTTTATAACAGTCCCCATTAGCAGCCAGTCTTCTCTCAAGAAGCATGCAGAGTGCTTGGGCCACTTATCGGAAGACCTCTGGAAAACTTCAGCTATTAGCATGTGTGTGCATAATGATTTGTAGCACGGAGAAAAGAAGGAGCGCGAGGGGGAAAGGGGGAACACGGCAGACAGCTCCTTTCACAAGATTGGACTTTAAACCAGCCAATTAGTCGTTTCACACATAGGGAGCATTGTGCAGGTCACACATTAATTTGAGAAATGAACAGGAAAAGTGGAAGCTGGTGATGTGGAGAGAAAGAGAAGGAAAGAAGAAATAAAAGAGCGAGAGAGTATTGCTTTAATTATAGCAGAATTGCATTTTACAGATTTGCAGCCCATCTTCTCTATCTCTCCTGCATATAAAAAGCTTTTCTTTACCTTTGAATGTCTTTCATTTCTCTTGTCAGCAGAACTCCAAAAAAGGGTTTGACAGCTAGTAAACACTCAACTTCCAGTTTGACAGAGAATTTGTATCTTTATGGGATTTGGTGACGGTAAGCACAACTATTTGTGCTTCAGGCCTTGTCCTTATACGTTCCTGTATGTCTACATGTACAGGCATCTAATTAGCTGTAAAGCTCCTACTCACTGTCATGGGGTATCGACATTTGAAGAGTAATTCTTCCATATCACAATATTATTTACAGTGTGTAAAAAAGTGTATATTTTTCGACCTAAAGTCTTGCTTTATTAATATAAAATATAAAAATATAAAATATTTGATTTTTACCTTTTTGGAATCCATTCAGCTGATCTCTTTAGCATAGCTTAGCATAATCCGATTAGACTGATTAGACCATTAGCATTGCGCTAAAAAATAATCTTTATTACGCACTGCCCGAAAATCATTTCCCTAGGTTACTTTCAATAGCAGGGTACTATTTCGGACACTGCGTAATATCATTGAGCCTGCTGCAGCCATGTTACGGCAGCAAAGTCCTTGAATATTACGCCAGAATGAAAGTACAGTTCCTAGCCATATCTGCCTAGAAAATTGCAACTTTTAATTATCCGTCAGTCTTAGTACAAAATGTAACTACAGAAGAGTCCAATTTTAAATAAGAAAAATATCGAAACTCTTATTTTTTGTGCGATGCTAATGGTCTAATCAGATTTAATGAATTATGCTAAGCTATGCTAAAAGTGGTACCGCCAGACCTGGAGATCAGCTGAATGGATTCCAAACCAGTAAAAATCAAATGTTTAACTCTAGGGGAGCTGGAAAATTAGCCTATTTTTTTTTTTTTTTAAAGTGGAATGTCACTTTAAGCTCTTGTTACACCAAGAAAATATAGCCCTACAAAGCAAAATGATCATTCTCACATTGCATTTATCTGCAACTCGTGCCAGTGTGGCTCCACTGAGGACCAGGAGAAAGTTTACATTACTGGAGAAAGAAGCCTATATACCAGCAGAATCAATCTAATCAATTCACCGGACCACAATGGCTCTCTGGCAGGGGAAAGCAGAGGAAATATAGATTGTTCAATTATGTTGTCAGATATGAGAGCAATGAAAACAAATAACCCGAATCTATAAGTGCCTGAAAACTTTAGCTGGATAATACATGTACTCATTTAAGAGCAGTCAGCCACTATCTTGTGTGACTTGCATGGAAAACACAACACCGGATTTATCAAATCCTTAGTATGCCTTTCCCGAAGCCTCTGTGAGGGGAATGTTCATGCAAATGTTTACATTTAATAGGCATGCTGAGTGTGAAAACACAGACCTGTCATATCTGTGAGCACACGGACCCATTGTATTACCATTTGCCAGGAATAGCCTACTGGAGGGGTGCACTTAAGCGCACTCTTGTAGGTTATATTTATGGGCATCTTGGTGACACTACTATTGTATACTCTTTCAAATACATAAAGGTTTTTGGGAACATCCATCTGTCAGAGAAAGAGATTTGCTTGTTTCATCAAGCAATATGACAAAGAGATTGAAAGGTATGTTTTATAGCCAGGCAATACATATTAATCTAACGTCCTGACCTATGGTCCCTGTTAAAAAAACTGTTCAGTGCAACAGCGTGAGAAAGGAAAGCACACCTGAGAGACTAGCGGTGATAGTTTTGGTCAAAAAGGTAATGACATACTCCTCTGTGGTTAGTGCTTTTACAGGCCCTGCATGCTTATCAGTCCACAAAATCAGCAGGAAGTAACAGAAAGCAGGCTTATCTGTGTTTTGGTCTGGAGCTTTGGGGGAAGGGTGAGGAGGGATTGAGACGTTTGAGTTGGTCATGATTTTTGCGGTCAGGGGTGGAGGGGGCACAGGGTGAAAAAATATACACATAATCTAAAATGATTCATGCAGTTTTCATAATAAGAGGTTTTGATAAATAAAAACTGATTTTGTTTTTAAACGAATACCAGAAGTGCTTTGAAGAACGCTCGAGGGTAAAAACTTAAAAATATTTTATCGGATGTGCCTTTTGTCTACACGGCGACAGCGTTTTTGGGGCTTAAAAACGCAAAAAAGTGAAACCACCCTCCAGAATGGAAATCTTAAAAACGCTCTACCGTCACGTTCTCGTCTAAAGAGTAAAAACGCAAAAGTCTGCTCACGATGGCTCTCGGCAGTTCAGGAAAATAACAAACAAACATGTCGAGATTGTTTCCATATGTTCAAGTTGCCATAGCAGCTCTGATAAATATACAAGAGTCTTTCCAGCAGTGCCACCTAGCCGCCTGGAGTGCATACTACATCGAATATCACACACTTTTGCGTCACCATATGCACGCAGATTTCCCCCTCAAAACGTTAGTATAAATGCGGAATAAAAAGTGATAACGCAACGCCACTTTGCGGTTTTCTTTTCGGATCGTTTCCATGTCAACGTAGCCTAAATAAATGATAGACTAGATAGACTACTAAAAATTATCTTCAACTCAAGCGTTGGGTCAAAAAGGGTTGAACCCAACACGTATGCTGGTTGGTTTCAACTCAAAATGCTGGGTGGTTATTACACCGATTATGCTTAGTAAACTGATAACGTGTTGGGTCACGTAAACGCGTAAATGCATTTTTGTTTTGTTTTATCAGGGAAAGCCCATAAACGGTGTAATCAAAAAACGTTTACACAGGTAGTTTTTTGCTCATTACCTCGATTTCGCGTTGCATGTAAACACCTTAACCAGCTTTCACGCAGTTTTGTTCATGTGCACATGTCTCACTCAGCGTGTGAAAGATAAACGTAAGCGCAAAGAAACGCATAAAAAAGTCTGCGCTCGACTCAAGCAGTTGGTAGAAAAACTGTGAAAATAAAAGCTACAACAGTATAGTTTAAAGGGATAGTTCACCCAAAAATTTTTATTCTGTCATCATTTACTAACTCTCATGTAGTTACAAACCCGTATAAATTTCTTTGTTCTGATGAACACAAAGGAAGATATTTTGAGGAATGTTTGTAACCAAACCGTTTGTAAACCACATTTCCTTTCATAGTATTATTTTTTCTTACAATGGAAGTAAATGGGGTTCACAAATGGTTTGGTTACAAACATTTCTCAAAATATCTTCCTTCGTGTTTATCAGAACAAAGAAATTTATACAGGTTTGTAACAACATGAGAGTGAGTAAATAATGACAGAATTTACATTTTTGGGAGAACTATCCCTTTAAAACAGATTTTCCGTCTGTTTTTTTTTAAACTATATGGCCGTGACGTCACTGCCTGCAAAAAACCTGACAAATCCCAAGTAAACGCAATTTTCTGCATATAGCCGGTTTATTGATTTGCATGTAAACACATGATAAAAGGTTTCTATAGTAAGCAGACTTTTGATCTTAACTCACTTTTAGGTCCAATATAAACATTTTCTGGGATAAATCAACCCAACCTCTGGTTATGTCCCTTTCTAAACCCAAATTAAGAGCGTACAAACAG
Organism: Misgurnus anguillicaudatus; assembly: GCF_027580225.2. Lineage (NCBI taxonomy): Eukaryota > Metazoa > Chordata > Actinopteri > Cypriniformes > Cobitidae > Misgurnus > Misgurnus anguillicaudatus. The sequence continues at coordinate 22,734,280 of NC_073354.2, forward strand.
GCAATTTGAAAATTGGTCCAAAACGTACACATTTAAAGTTGATGCAAAACCTTTAAGTTGAGAAGACCAATAACCTTCTTCCTTTAAGGGTGCACTCTGTAATCTGATGTGACATCTCTTTGCATAAACATGACAAGCTCAATTACAGAAATATGAGGATAACGGAAATTCTGAGAGTCGACTATAAAAAAATCCAGACACAAAAAGCATGTAGACACAATGTAGATGACAGCCAGTCCAGATGAAAGCGGCAAAATGCAGCAACATTTAAAGGCTTTCTGACTCATGCAACAAAGAATATTGTGACAATCTAAGGACTGAACAGAAAACCAATAAATAGTTTAAAAGCATGCTGTCATGTCACGCTTCCTTCTTTCTTATTTTTTTTTACTCTATTTTTGGCCGATCTCACTTTGAACATTCAACTGACATATGTCACAAATGACAGAACAGGATGTCTGTGTGCTTACAAAAATAAAGACAGAAGATTTGTTTCTGTGTGGTAAGTGTCAATCAGAAGATTCATAAAGGGTTGAAGGAAGAGCACGAACAACAGGCTATTCTGTATCTTTCCTGAAATGGATGATGTCATCTATTTTCACATGAGAGCGAAACCTCTAAACACATGAAAACAGCATGTTTTAGGTATCAAGTCAGCATACTGTTACATTAATGTATATGAATTACTCATGTGTCAGTAAATTGTGTAGATTTAACATATGTATGGTCAACACGCAGAGCGAAGTGGAGAAAATCAGATTAATCCTTAACATTCCATCATAAAATATTTTAACATGTCTGGAAGGCAACTAAGTAGTCTGGGTTTCATTCCACACCAAAAATATTATGCACCTGTCAGAATCATTGATTTAAAATTGTGTATTCATATGCTGGTGCAGCAGACTGGTGTTACTAAATATCATTTTATAGATAAATAAATAGATAATAATTGTCATGTGTTGCATTATTTACCTGTTGCTGAATTCTACAATATGAAATGAAAGCAGATCATGTAACTTTGAGCTCAAGAATTGTGTAAAACAGTTAAGAAATTATATAATCCAGGTTAATTTTAGACTGGTTAGACTGCTAAGAACTAACTCCTAACCGTGTGTCATTTATGAACTCAAAAAGATGTTCATGTTTACATTATTTTACAACGAATAAAAAATATATAACTGCGATTTGTTAATGAAGACAGCCATGGGTAAAATTACAAAATACAACTACAGATCACATTTCAGTAATTTAATATACTATTCTACTTTAGCACTACTATAGCAGCTAACTAGCCCTTCAGTCTAACATTACATAGGAATAATACATAATAATATTACATATATCTGTGATGACACCTACCAACAACAGAGCCTCTTTATTATATTGTTCCACCCTTTGCGAGACTTCATTAACACTGCCATGATGAGCACCATTAAATGTCTGTGATATTGCCTCAGAAAACATAATCCTTAGGCCTTCATGATGGGCACTGTACCTTTAAAACCTGTTATGATTAAATGAATCCTGATGATTCTGAAATGTTTAAACTTTGTTGAATTTATTTATTTATGCAGATATGTCAAATTAGCACTCAGACGTGTGAATTTAGTTTAATTTAAAACACAGTGGGATACTTCTCACTATGTATATAAATAAAATATTACAATAATACCTTTCCTCCATTCACAAGCAATCATGCTCCCATAACTGGTACACCACAGTGAATGTCACAATTCAAATAAAAGCTTAAGCCAAAGAACACACTGTAGCGAGTATAGAAATTTGGTTTATTTAATCTATCTTTGTTTGGCTTTAAATAATGGAAGACACAAACATGACATCATATTCTCTTATCAGAGAATGGGAGCGGTAAAATTTGACAGATGTTTTGTGAAGTATGACTAAGTTTCTTATTATTCTATGTCAAGAATACTGCTCCAAAGCAAGACGCAGAAACCCAAAAGTGTAAACATAATAAAGATCAGGACTGAAGATAGAGGGTATGTGTGAGCTGGTGAAAATCTTCTGAAACTTAACAAACAAAAATGCCATAAACATCTTCCTGTACAAATGAAGCAACAGGCCAAAGGTTGGATAAACTTATATGATGTAACCAGAAAAAACTTGGACTCACTTCCTGACCAGTTGTGTCTGTAACGCGGTTTGAGTCTCGACTGTGTGGTGCTCTTAAGCAAGGCACCTTATGCCCAACTGCTCACTAGGGCTGCAGTGATAGTTGCCCATGCGTGTTCACTATTCACTAATGCAGGGGTCACATTTCGTATATGGAAATATTTTACAATCACATCACTTTCACTTCACTGACCAACAGAGATACAGGTATAAGGCCTACTAACAAAATGATTTTAAATCAGGACCAAAGTAGTCAATATTCATCCAGTACAGTTTTAGTCCTACATTTTTAGTTTTCAAAAACACTAAAGAGGTGAAAAATTATAACGATTTCTTATTATTGAACAACTAGTTATACAAGAGCCACTAAGCTCTTAAAAGGATTTAGAAAAAAAACTACCAAGTGCTTTTAGCTTTGAATGGTAACAAACCCCTGAACAGAAGAATGTATAATCAAACCCATGTATCTTGGCAGATGCCCAGTGAATGACTTTCCTCCTGTAGATTTACGTATACAGCAAATAAGAGAGGAGATCAAACTCTTTCCCACCAGTTAGTTCCCTTCCCTCCACCCTGCACACAGACTGACATGTGCTTTCAAGTACACTTCTTTTCAATAAGTCAGACCAGACTGCTCACATAAATTGACCACTGAAAAGTAGTCTTAAGTATAAATCACTGCATTTCAAAAGCAATATTTCCATTGCATGGAAAAGGCATAATAGTTATGCCTCAACTGGTCTCGAAGGGCCTGATATTAATCTAAGGGAAATTAACCATTATTAAAAAAGCACATTTTAGACTTAAAATAATATGTTAGATTATTCTCCATCCTCTGTGGATGAAACAAAACAGAATCAGACAATTATCAGAAAAAGATATTTGTGCATCCTTTCATTGCAGTTTTTATGCGTTTACAATGACTGTTCTGCTGTTCTAAAATTCCACATCCCAATCAACCCAGTTTATGCTGGGACACACACTTTATAGGGAGTCATAAGAACTTGACATTTAACATGCAAATGATGGTTAAACAAAAAAAGTAATTGCTCTTAAAGAGCCTGATCACTCTTCCCAGGCCAGCACTAACTCAATGGCTTGCTACATGCATAATGCAGAAAGCAAAGAGGGTGGTGGATGGGGGGATTAAACCAATCAAAAGCTGGCTTCATCCCACACCGCGAGATTTGATTTCTTAAAGGAGCAGATGTTTACCAGTTAAAAATAACCCCACTGTAATGACTTAACTGCAAGATTTTGCATGTCCTGTTTGGATCAGTTTTAAACACACAGACAAACACACCATTAACCAGACATACATTTTCTCATCAGTTCCAGCTGATTTATTTGTGTCAGATACAGACTTCAGCATGACGACATGTAACTCATTTTCTTTGCTACAAAACGCAGATGGTCCATTTTGGGAGTATATTGCACAAAAATAATGAAAAACAAAATGTGCCATTGTGATAAAAAAGCAAAACAAAATCCAGTTTTACACCTGCTATTTGGGACCCATTCACACAGATATACATAAACTCCTAGCTTTACTATATTACAGAACATATACAATCTTCATTCTAGTACCAGAAATGAGGTCTATGTGTTTTCCCCAAAATTCCACTGTACACTTCTCTATAGAAATGCTTCAGATCTACAGCTGTACATTTGCCTCGAGCAAAATAATAACAAGGCATTTAAATGCAAGTTGTTGGTTTAATTCTTGCATGCTTTTACAAATGAAACCGGGTTGAAGTGCCTGAAGAAACCTCATTTACAGCACAGTAAGAACATTCCCCTTTAACTGTACAAAAATATGCCAGAAAATAGTTTACTTTATTTTTTAAAAAGATGAGGTATGTTGGTTATGTATCAAAATGCTTCCTGCCATACCTGTGTGTAATCTGCTTAAACATTCCCATGTTTGCAGGGAAACGGAACTGGTTACAAAAAAAGAAACATTTGTGGCATACAGAAATGACATAAGACCTCGGGAAAAGTTACATCCTGAACAGTGTTTCTGAATCGCCTCCATTCGGTCCAGCAGCCGTTTTGCCAACTCCCTGTAGAGATTTGGGTGGGATGGAAATGCATAGTTCAGATTTTACATTTGCTCTCCACCTTAGTTTAAGCAGTTTTACTGCAATCCCACAGATCAACCATAGACAACCCTGTCATAGTTAGGTCGCTTTGCTACGTTACCGGTGACATAACGTAGGCTACGTTCCGTCGTGTTAACCCCTACAACCACAGAGGCAAAGTCAAACGATAACCTGAAGACGCCTCGCTTCTAGAGGACGTTTAGTTTAGTAAGTGAAAACCAAATCTGAAAAGTTCGCCTCGAGCCAGTCTCCCGCGATCATTTCACTGAGCTCAGGGGTGCAATAGTCCGGGAACTCAAAGTGAGAACCGAGGCTGCCCTCGCTGAACGAGTCCAAATCTTTATCCACCAGAGAGAGGCAAAGGTTTCCTGAAGTGTTCCCCAAGTCCGCTCCGTGGGAGCCAGCCGCTAAGTTTAAACTGAAGTCCACCAACAAGTCGTCGGAGTCCTCGCTGGAGCTGCTGGACGAAGAAGAGACGGACCTGAATGAGGATGCTGGTGATACGGAGGCGGGATACGCCGAACTTTGCTTGGTAATGTTTTTGAAGTTGTAAAACAGTCTGCCGCTCGTGTGCCTGGACTCCTCGTACATGCTCGCGCCCTCCGACTCGGCAGCGGAGCTCAGCGTGGGGCTCGCGGGAACTTTGTGCAGTCTGATGGGCTCCTCGTCCTCCTCGACTTTAATCCGAGAGGGGTACTCGTCATCGTAGTCGTCCTCATCATCGTCGTCGTCGTCCTCATCTTCATCATCGGTAAGTTCCCTTTTGATAGACTTGTTCACTTTTAAGTTTGTGAATACGTAGTTAAACCTACAGTCTTGGGAAGATCTCGCGCTGACGCTTCCCAGTTTGCCGGGTTTGAGTTTCGTGCACTTCTTTCCTGCTGCTTTGACACTTTTGCTGATCTTCTCCGGCGACTGCATTGCCGGTTTGGCAGCACCGTCCAGTTTTGGTTTTTTCTTGGGTCTGTATTTGTAGTCGGGGTAATCGGCCATGTGTTGTAGCCGAAGCCGTTCGGCTTCCCGGATAAACGGGATCTTTTCACTGTCCTTGAGCATTTTCCATCGCTTTCCCAGTCTTTTGGAGATCTCTGCGTTGTGCATATCTGGAGACTGCTCCATGATTTTTCTCCTCTCGATCTTTGACCACACCATAAACGCGTTCATGGGTCGCTTAATGTGACCGGTGGCCGTTTTGCACCAGTCCGGTTTCGGTTGCACCGGGCTGCACGCCATCAGCTCGTTCTCCTCCGTGTCCGTGGTGTCTCGCGACATGCTGCTCTCCGTCTCGCTGTGCTCCGTCCGCTGCACCATGTCCCTGTATCCCTTCACAGTTCACAAAGTTTAAAGATTTCACTTTCTCACAAGATATTCTCTCAGCTTCTGTACTCTCTTGCCCCGCACTAGACAAACCTCTTTTCAAAGTTACCGTACGCCTTCTTAACTAGTTCCTAGGTTTTTCATATCGATTACGTCACGTATAATTATCCAATGGCGTGCTTCGGCTCCTCCCACACGCCGCCAGACGCTCTCTTAACTCTTTGCGTCCAGTGAAAGATTTCATTTGTGAGCATGCCGGTGGGTGGGATTTTCATTATGTCTGGACAGGGTGAGCGAGACAAGCATACTGAATGAGAGCCCTGTCAGGGTATAGAGATAAAATGAAATGATAAATCTAGTGCTTTGGTGTGTTTTAAAAAAAAGGAATATTACATTTTCACAGCTAAAACCTGGGTGAGAGCCCATCATTTTTTTTTGTTGTATCCTAAAGTGATTTACCAGGTAAAACCACCAGCTTGGCCAGGCTGGCCTGGGATAACTATTTTAAACCACCAGCCTACCATCTTGTTTTTTTCAGCAGGGTTAAATGCATTTTAAAATTCCCATTATTTAGTGCAATTTAGAGAAACTGCGGGTGGCGCATGCACACTGCTGGACATGCACGCAAACTTTATTGATTCATGTCATGAAAAGGATATGTAAGTGTTGGTTTTGATTATGCCACGCTGTCCCACTTTCCGTATTATGCAAGATGAATGTATGTGGGTTATTACTCCCAAGCACGAGCGCATAATAGAATAATGATTTCATACACAGCCCACTCGCCTTGACCTACATATTTACTTTGCCTATTTATTTTTAAGGTACTGTAATGATGTGTCCAGAGAGCAGACGAGAGAGAGAGAGAGAGAGAGAGAGAGAGAGAGAGAGAGAGTGCAAAGATTTGCTGTGTCAAGGAGGTGAGCAAGCCTCTTTCTGTAGACCACCATAGCCACAGCTCTGGCTGACAGCCAGCTCCTTCTCGGATAAACCTCTCTGTCGCTCTCTCTTTTTCTCCTTCCCCTAGAGGGCAATCATTTACCCCTCTGAATCCCTTCTACCCCACCCCCATGCAGAGCTTCACCCCATCAGACTCATGCGGTGACACATTACAAATACAAGGCAGTTTTGCATTAGAATATTGAGATATAAAAAATATTAATTTTCAATGTCTGCATCTCCTTTAGACACCCCCCAAATGCCTGAATCGGATGGCTGCCTTCCACAAGCCATACTTATGTAAACCACCATCTTGTTTAAAAATGACAATATTTTGATATAAACGTTTGAAATGTCTAAAGGTGGACATTTTACATGTAATGGTACTCATCATTTACTATGAACATTGTTTTAATAAGCTTGTGAAGCCACTTGCCAGGAGCATTAAAAAATTTGTGTTGTCACATTAAATTGCTTTTGGTGCATACTCCCGTTTTATATTTATATAAATACCCGCCTGCTCTCAGAGCAGTGGTGCATTACAGTAAATTAGATGAGGCTTGTACAGAGGTAAAACAGTCCTGGCTGAAAATAGAGGTGAAGATGATAGAGAGAGAGAGAGGCAGAGACGAGCACACCAGACAGGAGTGACTCATCTTTCCTTGGCGTTTATCTTCTTTAGACAAGAAGCTGCCACTCACACACTGGAGAAGTGCTAAAGGAATGGGTCGATAGACAGTCCTGACTAGAAGTTATCTGATATTGAAGATGCAGGAATGTATTCCTTCTGAATGGCCCCTAGACGGGCTTGTTCAATATGCTTTCAATCTTAACAGCACACAAAAGGCCAAAGTCAGATTAGGTGACCGAAATGATGGAGGGACACTTGCAATGGGTGGAGTGCTACATTCACATAAATGAGTTAACAGACCTGGCGTCCTGGCCATTGATTGCGAATGCGATGGCTAGCTTTGGTCTCAGGGGCCATAGCTTACCTAACGGCTGCCGTTAGATGTGTGAACTCAAAGCACTGCTGAGTAGGTGTGGAAACGGGCTGTTTTGCAACACTTTGTTTTATTGTCTTGTAAAACTGCGTAGGTTAAAATATTTGGGCTAAATAAACTTGAATGATCTCAGGTTAAACGCAATTGCTGTTTAAGAAAAATATGGGTAGTAATATCTCCAGAAGAACATGGTGACATGCCATACATGATTTTTTATTTTATTTTTACAGATGCCTACAGGAACTTTGGTCTGTCAACTTTTAATTCACCATGCGTGTTTTGCTCTGAAGCTTCATCTAGTTTTTATTCTTCAGTGAAAATACCACGGTCACTGTGATTTGGGGAGAGTAAAGGATTTTGTTATCATGGTTAGATAAGGAGCCTCTGAAGTGGAATACATACTGTAATGCAATTGACCCCATGTCTCCACACTTTCAAGGTCTGATGCTTGGCAGACCAGAGTGACTTCACGGGAAGATAAACAGAAAATACTTAACAAGCTGGTGTGTGCTGGTTTTATATAGTTGTAAAGGTTTTCTCGTACTAAACACAGTCTGAGGCTATGTCTACAGTTATCCATACATTTGACAACAGTGTTTTAGTTTAAAACGCTCTTTGTTCACACTAGCATTTCTAAAAGCTCCTTATTCACACTAAACATCTGAAAAAAGTCCACGTGTTGCGCATGAAAAAACGTAAGACGCTTCGAAAAGCGTAATTTGCGTCACACATTTGTTTATTTTCCGCCTGTTTGAATGCAATCTGGAGTATTTACAAACGGACATTACTCTTTAATAACGCTATTAAACTGGACAGCAGGAAAACAACTGAGGTACACTGTCGTACAGCATCTTGCTTTGGGCTGAATAGGTCACATGGTGGCTTCACACGACTAAACAGCATCATCATTTTCGAAAGGCCTTCTTTTCACAGTCCACAATGTGAAAATGCTTTCAAAAGAATAGTATTTGTTGACAAAAATGCTATCTCAGTATGAAAGGAAGGCCAAATAGGAAAGAAAAAGATGCGGTTTAAAGGGTCACTGCACTTTTTTTTGAAAATATGCTCATTTTTTACCGTTTTGGAATCCATTCAGCCGATCTCTGGGTCTGGTGCTAGCACTTTTAGCATAGCTTAGCATAATTCATTGAATCTGATTAGACCATTAGCATTGAGCTAAAAAATAACCAAAGAGAAGAATCAAGAATTTTGCTGCCGTAACATGGCTGCAGGAGGCGCAATGATATTATGCAGCATCGAAAATAGTCCCATTAGTAACTTTCAATGGCAGGGGACTATTTTCAGGTGCTGCGTAATATCATTGCGCCTCCTTGATTATTACGCCAGAATGAGAGTATAGTTCCTAGCCATTCTGCCTAGAAAATCGCAACTTTTAATTTTACATCGGTCTAAGTACACGATGTAACTACAGAAGAATCAAGTATTAAATAGCAAAAATATCGAAACTCTTAGGTTATTTTTTAGCGCAATGCTAATGGTCCAATCAGATTCAATGAATTATGCTAAGCTATGCTAAAAGTGGTACCACCAGATCGGCTGAATGGATTCCATAACGCTAAGAGTCAAATGTTTAACTCTAGGGGAGCTGGAAAATGAGCATATTTTGAAAAAAAGTGGAGTGTCCCGTTAATTGAACAACATATTAATGTGGCCAGGCCTCAAGTTGATTTACAAAATGAAAAAAACATTTCCTCCAGTATGTCAAAAACACTTCTGCAACTTGTGTCATGCTGTTTACAATATTGATAAACGTCACATATACAGCATACAATAAAGTTACACTTCAACTGAAAGTTACTGTCTAACTTTATAATAAAAATCTGGACATATATGGCTTTGTAATGTCAGGCAGCACTGACATCACAAATGAAGCTGTCGACATAAGTTTACTAAGCATATTATGCATAAAACCAGCCAAGTACTGGTAGGTAAAGAGCACTTGTTTGCCACTTTTTGCAGTAATAGTAAACATGTATTCAGAGGTTCTCGTGAGGCCCTGACCCGCTATAATGAGAGTGTGTTTAGACTGAAGGCCAGGCTCTGTGTTGATGGATTGCACTGCCTGAGGGAGAGTTTTTTCTTCTCTCTTGACACCACAGGAAGGCTCGACAAGGTGCAGGGTGGACATAGATTTCTGTGAGTGTGTGTGCCCTTTTCAAACTATCGATTACTGGAGCCGATTTCGTGTCATAGCTACAGGCCTCATGCATATGGGGTGGCAAAGGGCAAGATGAAAGGCATCAATCAAATAATGTTGCTGTATTATCTTGTAACAAAAACACCTATGGTGGATAAATAATAGGCATGTTTGTGTTGGTCAGTTTGTGTTGTGCCTCAGGGGTTTTATTATTATCCAAATCGCTAGCTGAGTTGCACCATAAGACTGTGATGAGTGAAAAATGACCTAGTTTTGATAGAGACTGGAGTCGGTCCAGATCTTTGTCATAGAGTCAGAATTTAGTTCGTTCTTTTAGTTGACAAGCCAAGTTTTGTGCAACAAGAGCTAAGTTCCCCAGTTCCTATATTATGTAAAATTGCCATGCAATTTAAAGAAATTCAGATCCAAGACTTAAAAAATGTTTTTCTCTGTGAAATTTTACAGGGAACCAGGTGTTCCCGAAAACCACTGAATTAGTAAGCTGTCATGGCTTTATTTGCAAACCGCTCACAGCTACAGTACCTGAAAATTGAAGTCCTCTGCAAGCCTCTTCGCTGCACTTCATCCTCGGGGCAGACTAATTTAAAGGTAAGTAGTGGATGTCATCAATTGTGAACAAATAAGACAATGGCGAGGAGGGGCTGGGGTTGAGGAGGTGACAGCGCTGGAGATGGGTTGGAAAAGAAAAAAATACAAAGATAATGATCACGACTGCCGGATAAAAGAAGCTATTATTTCACAGCAGTTCATCTCGTGTTGACATTCCAGTTAATTACCTGGTGCAGGAAAAGAGAGGTGCGCCGAGCCCGGGCGCGATAAACACAGAAAGGCTAAAGTTGAGGTTGCAGGTGGTCGTATTCAGAACAAACCTGCAGGTAACAAGATCCACAGCTTGCACTTTATCTGAGGCACCACGTCAACATCCATTAAGAACGCCCGCGCTCCCTCGCAGTTTAATGAACGGTGATATGCCACACAGATCAGTAGGAAGTGGTGGTGGTGGTGGTGGGGGGGGTGTTGCTGCTGTTAAAACACGTTATTTAACAAAACTAAAGTGAAGTGTGAAAGGCTTTTCCCTTACATAAAAAAACACCTGAGGAGTTGTGTTCTCCATGGGTGTTGAAGCGAATAATGTTATGACTACAAAGCAGAACATAAAAGCAGTCTGAAACGGTCAATTATACATGCAACTATCGCATGATTCTCAGATTTTTTTAAATTAACATGAATTGGAACCCAAAATTAACCATGGTTTTATTACAGTTAAATAGACATTAATCTATGACACACACACACGCAATCCTCTGAATGCTTATGCTACAGGCACCTTTAAAGTTCAACCCCCACGTCCAAGAAGCTCCGCTCTCATCGACTGGTCCTAATGAGCCAGAAAGGAACTTGATGAACCTGACTGACACACAACTCAAAGGTGTTGGGAGGTTTGGTGCTGGCAAACCTACTCAAGCACAGAGAATTCATTATACTGAGAAGCTTGATGCTCTTTGGTTTTCTTTATACGTGAAGATTTAGCTGAATCTTCTCGTCTATTCATCAATGTTACATTCAGTCATTGGTGTAACGTATTGCAAAGTAATTAGTTACTGTAATCCAATTTCTTTAGTAGTGTTACAGATCCTTTAAATTCATCTAATCAGATTATAGTTGATTTTTAATTTTAATAGAAACATTTATTTATTAACGTCTCAAACATTCTCAGCCAAGTATGTCATCTGTATATTTTTTATAACACTAAACCTGACATTTCAGCCTGGTCTCACTGTTAATACGTAGTATTTACACGTAACTTTCAAAAACGTGTTTTTTTTTGTACGTTTACATACATGCTAAAACGTACAATGTAGACGTATTTACAACATTTAAACGTAGCATTACGCAAAAAAGTTTATTAAAATCATTTAACGTTACTGTTACAAAAAGCATAACAGACAGACAAATGTAATCACAAAAACCTATTTATTGCGAATATTAAAATCAGTACCAAAAGTAGTAAAAATGACGAAGTCCTCTCTGGAGTATATGAAGTAAAGTAAAGAGAAGTATTAAAGTTACTAATCCAAGAGAACGTTGATTTGCATTCCCTCTGTCACGGCGCATTTTTTTAAAAATTTCAAACGTAGAACGGAAACGAAAATGGTGGAAATATGGTCACATGGCATGCAAGAGCCAATGAGCTTTTGATATCACTGCCGTAAAGCAATGTGTCGTAAAGCTTTTTGAGGCGCGATATTTTAATTCAAATTTATATTAGCCTATAACAAACGCGCAATCTGACTTTACGGTTGCTGATGAGAACTCGGATCAAGATCGCTGGATAAAGGGCTGAATTTGGATCTGTTCCTCACAATCGTATGAATTTTAAAGATGTGGATACAGCAAATGAATAAAAGTAACATCTTTTGTGAATTTATGTTGTATTTTTGTGTAATTATTGCTTAATAGTAGGGCTTTAAGGATTTATCGTATATCCCATTGAAATTGATTCTGAATCGCAAAGCTGCGATTCTGTGTTTCATGCACAGCTTGTGCGTGTACTACAGCATTTGGTCAGTAGGAAGTCCTTATCAATCTAAAATCATTAGTCGGAGTCATTTATAATGTGCATTTAAAAAAGCAACACTCGTTAAACAAAATCATTCAAAATATTAATTATTATCATGAAAATACCTGAAACAATTTGAAGAACAGCGATATATAAATATTCTTGTAGACATTTCCTGGAATAGCGTTTGTAATGCTACTTCTTCTGTGGCACAAAGGGTGTTTCTGCATAAGAGCGCCCCCTTGCTTTTGGATGTGCCGGGATTTCACCGTAATTCATAAAAATTCATTCATTGAGATAACGCGCATTTGCACGGTTAATCAGTACACCCCTACTTAATAGTAATAATAACGTATTGCATAGAAGACGGCATAGGAGAAAACACGTTTTTGTGTCATGGCAAACAAATTAAATATTAAAAAATAGTTAAATAAATACAGAAATGTTATTCATTTTAAAGTTTTAAAATGTTCAATATTGTGAAATTCTCTGAATATCATAATCATTTCATTAGGTAAATGGGTAAACTGTCTTAAACAAATAAGTAAGGAAATATGACGCCAAAGCCCGCAATTTCAATATTTATGAATAGGAATAACTTACGTACAAATTTGTACCTTTGTAAAGCTGTACATACGTAAATAATTTGTTGATATTATACGTTTCATTGTGTTTTAAAAGTAACTCAATGTAGGTATGGTACAACCACACTGAAACGTAAAAATACACGTATTCTTATGAGATCACGTTGGACATTTGCCTAATCAAATTTTCATGTTATTTTACCATTTACAATTAAATAATTTAAATGGCAGATAAAGGAAAATGAATATAGGTCTTGGCAGTAGATATTCACATCACCTTAAAATATGCACATATAGAACGCATTTTCCACCATTCCATATCAAAGGTCTTTATTTGCCTTTTAAGTGCCTTTCTTCTCTTTATTCCACAAATGTCAGTCATTCTTTCTTATCACATTATCTCAAAACGTCACATTTATTTATAAAGTAGAGAGGTTCTGTCAGAATGACATTCCAAATCAATGTCATAAAATCTAATACTGTAGCACTGCTGTTTTTCTGAAAGATATTTTGAGGAGCCCTTATATATTTAGAAAGCCTTTCATGTTCCCATGTCCTTAACAGCAGCATTATACTTTTGTAGCAGATGTTCTCCAACAAATTTGCCTTTTCTTAGAGCTAAATTGGCCCCAGTTGTTCTATGACCGCAGGGGCTGAGAGAAAAACTGTATTGTGTTATCCAGTGCCTACTCAGTATTATTTGTAAAGTGCATTCAGTTGAAACCCTCCTTTTCAAATTCAAAATACATGCGATAAGTAATAAAATGCTAATTTATAGGACCTGTATCCACTTTCAAGACCCGTGTTTTTCTTCCTTATTAGAAGGAGCTTTCTGTATGTCTTTATTCCACTCTCCACACATAAGAAACATGTATCCTTTTTCCACTGTGATCTCAATGTTATCTTTAGTTGTGAAGATAGTAGTGTTCCTTCACAGCTATTGACACAAAGCGCACACATCATTGATGGATGGCAGCTATTATAAGGCAAAGCCCCTGCTACCCCTCGGTTCAGGCAGAGGCAGGGATTAATCTAGCCCATTACATTTGGGGGATGGGGAGGTGAGCACATTGACTCTGATTATGGAGACTGAAGCTGGAGACTCATGGAGCTCTAGGGCCCCTTTTACACCTGGTAATAACATCATTCTCGGGTGATCCAATCACAAGTGGTCAGCACATGTGTAAATATGGTCCAATGTTTTAAGATCTGATCACTTGCATTTGAAGGTGGTCAGAAATGTAACACAATGACCGTATTGTAATGTAAATGCAAATGCATACAGATGCATCCTGGACCCCAATGACTGACCACTTAAATTAATGCACTAAAACAATGGTTTTATACTTTGGCATTATACATGTGGCTTTTTAAGACAAGTACTACTTGACAGATCTTGTCATGTGTGACTTGAGGTGGAAGTCAGGGCCGTGCACAGGGGGGTGGGCCGGGGTTTGGAGACACTGCCTTTCTGCCTTTATCTCAACCGCCAACGCCCCCTTAAAATGTTCTGTTACTACTCTGCTAAAGATCCACTGATTCTGATAATCCACTTCGTGCAATGCTGATCTGACGTCAAGACTCAACGTTGATCTGACATCAAAATCCAACGTTGATCTGACGTCAAAATCCAAGTGGATATAGCAATCTGTAAATGTTTTTTCCAGTATAAGTCTGTGGACATTTATTATGAAATATCAGCTTACAACCTAAAGGGTTTCTGCAGATATTAAAGTCTTAATTCACCTTGACATCTGCTCAAAATTGGGTATTGACGTCAAAATCCAGCATTGGCCTGATGTCAAAATCCAACATTGGCCTGACATCAAAATCAGACATCGGATCTAACGTTGATCCAATGTCAAAATCAAACGTTGATCCAATGTCAGGATCCAATGTTGATCCGAATTCAAAATCCAACGTTGAACCGACGTCAAAATCCAACGTTGATCCGACGTCATAATCCAACGTTGATCCGTCGTCAAAATCCAACGTTGATCTGACGTCAAAATTTAACGTTGATTCAACATCAGGATCCAACTTTGATCTGACGTCTAAATCTAACGTTGATCCAATGTCAGGATCCAATGTTGATCTGACTTCAAAATCCAACGTTGATCCGACGTCAAAATCCAACGTTGATCCGACGTCAAAATCCAACGTTGATCTGACGTCAAAATTTAACGTTGATTCAACATCAGGATCCAACTTTGATCTGACGTCAAAATCCAACGTTGATGCGACGTCAAAATCCAACGTTGGCCTAATGTCAAAATCCAACATTGGCCTGACATCAAAATCAGACATTGATCCAACGTCAGGATCTAACGTTGATCCGACATCAAAACCCAACGTTGATCTGACGTCAAAATCCAATGTTGATGCGACGTCAAAATCCAACGTTGATCTGACGTAAAAATCCAATGTTGATGCGACGTCAAAATCCAACGTTGGCCTGATGTCAAAATCCAACATTGGCCTGACATCAAAATCAGACATTGATCCAACGTCAGGATCTAACGTTGATCCGACATCAAAATCCATCGTTGATCTGAGGTCAAAATCCAATGTTGATGCGACGTCAAAATCCAATGTTGATCCGACGTCAAAAATTTTACCTTGATCCAAAATTCCTGAATATGTATATATGACATCTTTTAGGAAACGTCTCAGAGACATCTATAATAATAATCATATTTTATTAAAACCATATTAATAGTACCACCTCCCTTTTTTTGTTTTGTTTGGGCTACTGTCCCAAATGTCTTTGCACGGCCCTGGTGAAAGTATAGTCCATTTTTTTACGTCTACGCGAGGGTTTCATTATTAGAACAGTGTACGTGTACTATACGCCCACAAGTCAAATGCACCTAAGGATGAGTAAACTATGGGCTATTTTTAATCTGCGGTGAACTATTCCTTTAGGTAAGTGATGTGTGCAGTTATGAAATCCCCTTGCAAAATCACAAGTGGTTACAGGAAACACATATAAGATAACAGTTGTAAATGACTGTCTGTCTCACCTGACAACTTGTGATCGGGTCACCGGAGACAAATGTTAATACAATGTGTAAACACAAGGTTATTGTTTGTACAAAAATATCTGGTAAGTGTACGTGTTATTTCAAAATGCAACTGAAAGTATTATATGACATCACTTTGGGTTCACCCAGCTTTATGTCATTGTGGTTCTTGTGGCGATGATCCCTTCGCCACAATATGTTACATCATCATTCCATTCAACCTATCTGATTTTATAGTGGCAAAATCAGCTGTGTTAACTGAGTTTGCTAAGAAAAAATGAACATGATAATAGATTAAGTGTCTAATAGCAGAGGAGAAGAGATAAATGGGGTTGTTGCATGTTCATGTAAAACAGTCCAGTAATTTCCCCAGGTCATCTACACTTACATTTGCACATTTTTCATGTGCATAGAGAAAGGGAGGAGGTACTTTATAATTTCTGATGAGGCTAAGATGTGGGAGGTAGTTAAAAAGATAGAATGCTAGAATGTTCAGTGAATCGTATTATCGACTAATCTATTATAGCCAATTAATTCATGGTGGCAACTCGGACACAGTTTTCTAATTTATTACACCGAAGATGAACAGAATCTTTCTTCGACTGAATGACGTAAATCTCAATTAAGTGGGGCAGTAAAAGAGTTGAATACTATAGCAAAATATATAGAAGAATGTCTTGTAAAATTGTACAAACCGAGTTTAATACCTAAAGATATATTCACAAAGTACTTAAAGGAACATTCCTATTTAAAAAAAAATATATGCTAATTTTTCAGCTCCACTAGAGTTAAACATTTGATTCTTATCGTTTTGAAATCCATTTAGTTGATCTCCGGGTCTGGCACTAGCACTTTTAGCATAGCCTAGCACAATCCATTGAATCTGATTAGACCATTAGCATCGCACAAAAAATACTGCCAAAAATAGTCCCCTTGGTTACTTTCAAAGGCAGGGGACTATATTCGGGCAGTGCGTAATATCACTACGCCTGCTGCAGCCATGTTACATCAGCAAAGTCCTTGATTATTATGCCAGAATGAGAGTATAGTTCCTGGCTCCTAGAAAATCACAACTTTTAATTTTCTGTCGGTCTTAGTACACAATGTAACTACAGAAGAGTCAAGTTTTAAATACGAAAAATATTGAAACTCTTTGGTTATTTTTTAGCGCAATGCTATTGGTCTAATCCGATTCAATGGATTGTGCTAAGCTATGCTAAAAGTGCTACCGCCAGACTCGGAGATCAGCTGAATGGATTCCAAAACGGTAAGAATCAAATGTTAAATTCTAGGGGAGCTAGAAAATAAGCATATATTTTTTTTTTAAAAAGTTGATTGTCCCTTTAAATCAAAGCCAATATCACAAAACTCTGTTGTAACTGAAACTGGAACTTAAGAACTTAAAAAAACAAAGTATTTTGTATAAAAGCTTGTCATTAAAGACTGTGGGACAGTTTCCAGACAAGGTTTGGATAAATCCAGGACTAGGCCTTAGTTATATTAGGACATTTAAAGGTAGTGTGTAACTTTTTTATAAGGATCTTTTGAAAGAAATGCAATATAAAATACAGAACCATATTTTCAGTGGTATATAAAGACCTTTCATAATGAACTGTTATGTTTTTATTACCTTAGAAGACATGTTTTTATCTACATACACCAAGGGTTCCCTTACATGTAAGTCGCCATTTTGTGCCGCCATGTTTCTACAGAAACCCTTAATGGACAAACTTTTTTTTACCAAGTTGTCTCTGAAGATGACATGTTTGTCTGGTGGCGGCTACCGTAGCTTCTCTATGCGTTTCGGTAAACGGTGGACTGAAATGTTGGTTGAAATAACCTCACCACTAGATGCCACTAAAATTTACATACTGCACCTTACAAGCATACCTTACAAAAAACAATACTGGTGTGCATCTTGAGACAAAATAATAACACCCCACTGCGTAAAGTGACATCGGAATGACGTCTTTTTCATGTAATTTTTGGACGTCCGAATCCGGTCCATAAAAGGGGCTGTTTTGTAACGCCAGGCGGCGGCTTTTTTTCGACGTCTTCTGCACATCTAAATGTTTACATCCGTAGGACCTCCGTGTAAGGAAAAGAGAAATGAAAAAAGCGAAAAGAGATGATTGTCTCTTCACTTCACCCATCGCAACACTGAAACACTTCAGTTTCCTGCTGGCTGTGGGATTCAAACTATCGATCTCTGGGTTACAAGCAAGTCTCGCTAACCACTCGGCCACACAACCATATCTTAACATTGTATATAAGACATACTTATTGCATTCATACCATGGACCTAGTTTGGACGTCGAATAGATGTCCAGAATTGGTGATAGACCGGCGGACCCAATATAGACATGATCTGCATGTCTATCTGACGTCCTGTGTTTAGTGGGACTGATGTATGTTAAGATTCAAGATGTTTATAAATTAAGGCAGCTCAAACATGCCTTTTGGTCTGGGACTAGGATAAGCCCTGTCCGGGAAAACACTCCCGTGAGTTCTTATATCTATTATATTAAGACACATAATGCAAACTGTGCTATAACAGCAATGACCCTGTTGTATTTTTCCAATCAATTTAATAGATAATCAATTTAAGCATTGACCCTAATGGCTAAATACCTTATTCACTGTGCCCTCTGAGACAAACAAAGTGTCTGGAGGGGACATACTCATCTAGGCCATTCTCCTGGCAACCTGTTATTATTTATGGAGATTATTAATAGCACGCCTTTGAAGATGAAAAGGCAGAAGAGCTCTTTCCGATCACGTCTCGGTTGCTTGGCAAGTTCAGATGGAAAGCGAAAAAATGGTTTTGCTTTTCTCATGGCCGCCACTCTATTTTGATAGCTGAAATTTGCAAGCGCGGTCGTGAGAGTCAGAGGTTTACGGCTACATCCTGTATTCAGATTTACACATCAGAGAATCCAAAATGAAGTGGAAAGAGGGGGTCTTTTCAAGGTGAACTACTTCAATGGCTGTTGATGGGAGCAGTTCAACAACGTTCAAAAGCTTTTTTGTGTATGCTAAAACAGTTATCTGTCTGCTGGGCTCTCTGCCTAAAACCTGTCGCAATAAAAACAATTTCTACATGCCAGGTCATGCTAAGCTCAAACATCCTTCTTATCCCAGTGTGTCATAGAAAGGTAAGGTGAAATAACTTGCAAGGTTTCGGTGCTGGAATGTTTTTCTTTATCAACCCTCATGTGAAATGGATTGCTAAGACACATATTTGAATTTTTTCAGCTTATTACTACCACAGGTGGAATTTGTTTGCTTGTAAGTGTGTTTCATATCAAGTGCAGAAAGAAAATTTATATTTTTTTATTATTTTAAGTAGTCTATGTCCATGAAGCCAAAGTCATTGAATTTTCACTACATTCACAACACAAAGCAATTTGCTAAGGGTAACAAAATAAATGTATGTAAATGCATTATACATTTTCTTATATATTAACAACAGTCTCACAGCATTTTGTAACTGTTTTAGGAGATGGCTAATTCATACAAATTCACACTATCTCATATGTTCATATTACTAAGATCTGTTTTTGCACCAGCGACGCTGGGTTTTAAGGCCGGAGTATAGTTTGTTTTTTATGTGTACACAAATGTACACATACCGTTGTATGCACAGCCTTACAAAGTATAGTTTGTTTGCTTGTACGTGTACACAGACATTCGACACATGCGCATACCTACATACTACATTCTCCTGTATGCGCATGCATGGCATACAATATACTAGTGTTGTAAGACTTTTTAAAGGTCTTGGTCTCGTCTTGGAATCGACCGCATTTTTACTCGGTCTCATCTCGGTCTCAGACAAAGAGGACTCGGAATTTTATTTCAAGACCGGTCAAGATCACCACTGATGGCACATCACAAATGTATTTTTTATCATTAATTTTATGCAGTTTATTCAGGTTGTTATATGATGTTTGCATTGTTTAAGCATTGTTTAAGTTTTTACCCAATGACAATTTTTCTAATTTTATTACTAAAACACCTGCATTGTGTTAAGTGGATGTCAAGCCAGAATTCAGAAAGTTGATTTCAGCTCTTTAGTGTTTGTTCACTTTTATTTGCTTATACACTGTAAAAAATAATTCAGTGGCTTTGTAAATATCACTAAAATAAATTATTAAAATAACTTAATAAAATCTCTTTATGTCACTAAGTTGATTTTTTGAGTTAGACAAACCAAAATAAATGACTAAAAAATAAACATATATTTGTGTGTAAAATGTAAAGATATTATTTAGTTGTATACATCAAATAAAATAAGTATTTAACTAACAGATTATTTCTAATAGATATCCTTAATATTTGTTGTAAATTTGAATCAATATATTTGAGAATGTCACACTTATATATTTTAGTTTTCAAAACTGTAATAATTGCTCATTTCAAGTTAACATATGTATTTAACATCAACAATAAAAAATTGTAAATTTCATGTATAACTTTAACTATGATTTATTCAATATTTTTGGTGAAACATTATTAGATTGTATTATTTGAGTAAATGTAGGCAAAAAAATTATTAAATCAGATGTAAATTTAAAAATCACAAAGCCAACGGTTTTTTAATCAGCAGCAGAAGAAACAGCGCCTCTTGCAGGAAGACAAACAACATCAAAACTCCTCAAAAATCCTGGTAAGTGTTGAGTTTATAAATATTTACACTTGTTTTTAATGAAATATTTGATGTGTCCTTGCGTAAACAACTTAAGGTGTATTTATCTGAATACTTTCGGAGCCATACCGTAAACTGGGTACAATAACAGCTTTCTGTGCACATACTGCTAGATTAATCATGAATATTTTTATTTTACCTATTTATTCAGGTCACCATAATACAACTGTGCTACTTGTGTAAAATAATCATTTCTGATCGTTTTATTACTGCATAATGTGGTTGTGTGGACAAACACGTGTAAATCTGTAGTTGCTTATAGTCAGGCGATCCGAAATCCGGTCCTCAGTTTCGCTTCACCCGGACTTATTAGACCTTTCACATGGAAGCGGAACACAACTTTACAGAGCTCACACGCTTATATACATTTATATTAATTATCTCTAGACTCCATATGCCTATGCTTTATTTTGCTTTTTTGTGTTAAGGGTGTGGCACACCGGTGGAGATGCGCTGGGTCTCGTGTAGGAGAACTCACAGTTTCTGACACCGCACCGGACGTTCGCATTAAATAGCGCGAGGTTAGTCAGACAAAGTTTACTTCCAGATATAAAATATGCATTCGTAGCCTTTGTAAATCGTTACAGATTTGAGACAAATGTGTTATTTTAATGTTAAACTAAGTGGCGCTCTGTGGCAGCGTCCAGAGTCACAGCGGACAGCCGTTTAAATAAAGTTATCTTTGTTGCAGGTACAAGTGCTGGTGGTCCAACTGTCCGGGTTCAAGAAGTGATTCTGCATGCTGTGAATTTGAGAGACCTCTCAGAGTTTATTCAGCTGATTGTTTTTGTAACATGTACAATGTTTGCCATTTTCAATAAAATAATGTATACAAATTGCTTTGTTTATCATTGATAATTGATGGTTCAGTATGAAATAAATTTATAACATTAAGTAAATAAAAATAAATTATTTTAGTTTAATAATATTCACAAAATTTTCAGCTACATCTAAGTAACATTTTTAATGATATCAACTAAATTTTTTAGTAGACTTCACTGGGATTTTTTATTGATTTGCTTTTATATTTTTGATTCCATCTACTTAATTTAATTTGTGATAGGAAATTAATGTAATTACTGAAATCTAATCGATTTCATAGCTTTCAAATTTACTAAATTTTTTTAAGTGTAAAAATGCTTCACCAAAAATATTGAGTAGATAATAGTAATAGTTTTTACAGTGTAGGCAAAGATAAATTCCCACATATCTGCAATGCCTTTGATTATTTTATCAACATCTCTGATGGCATACACGCACGCACGTACGAACGCACGCACGCACGCACGCACGCACGCACACACACACACACACACACACACACACACACACACACAGACAAGAAGTGCCTTGCATTGGTCTTAGTCTTGTCTCGGTCTCGGCCTGTCTTGGTCTTGGTCATGACTTGGTCTCAGTTTAGGTGGTCTTGACTACAGCACTACAACATACGCAGGGTTTTATAATCCAGTGGTACGCGTACAGTACGCACGGACTTTTTGGATGATAAAAATTATGTCATGCACACTGTATGCAAAAAAAAAAGGAAAACTTCGATTTACATATTATAATTCTTACGAATTAGCCACCTTATAAAATATGAATTTCCATCAGTTCACGCTGTAATTAAAGTGGCAATCCATAACTTTTGCATCTATTTACGCAGACTGATCTCACGGAAAGTCATGTTATAGTCACGCAAAATTTGATCCATTTATTCGTAACCATGGCACAAAATTCAGCTTTTTTTGTGACACTCACACAAATTTCTATAAATAGTTTTTCATGTGCGTTGCACAACTTTCTTTTTCATTTCATTTTATGTATTGTTTTCTCATTGATTTTTCCTATTTTCTTACCATTGTCGCTGTTTGGTTTAGAAGTGAGGTTACATTTTTAGACATCCTAACCCAAACCTCAACTCTAACCCCAATTCCAGGCGAGAATAGTTTTAAAAGCGGAAGAATAACATGTAGAAACCAATACATAAAAGTACATCCTAACCCCAAATCTAACCCCAATCCCAAGCGACAATGATTTAAAAATATGGGAAAAAAGAGAAAGTCGAGCCACGGACACGAGAAACTATTTACAGAAATTCATGCAAGTGTCACGAAAAAGACATTTGTGCTCAAGGCACTTAAAAAAGCTGAATTTTGTGCCATGGACACAAATAAATAGATCAAATTTTGCGTGACTATAACACGACTTTCCGTGACATCATGTTGCTTTACGTGTATTGAGAAAACAACTTCACACTTTTAACGTAATCCAAACCGTAATCCATTTATTAATCTTAGCGTTGTTTATTGTCATAAGGTAAGGAGACCGTTTTGAAAACTGATTCTTTATGTACAGTACTTGCTTAAAATTTTATTTTTATCCAAAAAGTTATGCAGTTTTAAACAACTTTGTTGTAAAAAGGTAAAATGTTTTTCTCATTCGTTTACGTCTGCCCAGTGCAAAGCAACACGCACCCATTCCCTCCATCGATCTGAACATTTCCAGCTGCTGATATGTATTTAATATCCCCTGAATGCATTCCAGTTGTGCACCTCCTCTCAAGGCTATACAGCCTTGCCTGCTATTTCATTTTTTCATTCTGAAAGGTTGTGGGCGATGATTTATAGACCATGTCCAATTGGTTTCTGCGTACCAGTACTGGGCAGGGTGTCACAAGTGTGTTGGTACAGTAGGTAAAAATCCAATAAGGGAAGGGATTAGGGGGCTCGATATGGGTACAAGCCAACATAGCCAAAAAAAGAAACGTTCAGGAAATCAAGTTCCCCATCAAAGAAAGTTTTATGCAGGGGCCTGTGCTAGAGGATTTTTACCCTAATTACCGTGGAGGCTGAGCAGCCCAGCGTCAGATAGCAGGAGCAGTGAAACATAAGACGCTTCGGCTGCAGGACCAGCTCGGTTTGCTACGAGCTTGTTATAAAAAACCCTTTCACCCATTGATACCCTTTTGAAAAAATGAGACTGCTTGCCTTCGGCAAATAAAAGTGTACAGGCACCAAAAGATTCTTTTACTGGGATAATAAAGACATGTGAAACAGTCTTTTCACTTGAGAGAGCCCTGCATTAAGTATTCTTTGGGAGAGAGAGCATGGATTTCTGTCAGTGGGATTGAAGGGGGTTAGAACAGCTGCTGAGGGCTTGGATCTGAAACCATGCTGGCTGCCTGTTTGAAGAGGGCTACGGCTTAACAGGGTCTTCTAATACCTCCATTGTTCGGCATGCAGGGGTGCAGACCTCTAGTGCCAGTCTGGGGTGAAGAGGTCCACAGCTGCTCTGAGACACTGAGGAGAGAATGGCAGTGAATACTGAAGCTTTTCTGGTGATTTCATCCTTTTTTTGGACTTAAGGAGTAAGGAGAGTTAAAAAATTTAATTTAAATGAAAATGTCAAGGCAAGTTATAGCAAACCTTTGCTCTTAACATTGGAGTCTAAGATACATTGTAATCGTATGGTTACATTTTAAACTTTGGAGGTTGTAGGCATTATGATCGCCACTATTGTGCAAATAAAATGTATGACTGATGTCTCCATTCCAATGCAGCACCACTGAGATAACTTTAGACCAGGGGTCTTCGACATGGTGCCCGCGGAGAGTCTGTGAGGTGCCCGCCAAAGCACAATTTATTCATAATCTCAATTGTAAAATGTATTCATTACATATTTTTATAATTAGCTTGGCTTGGTTCACGTATGTTCACATTTTAAAAATAAAATAAAATCAACAAGTAAAGCAAAAAAGTTTTAAGTAGACTATATCAAAAATTAGCCCTCCAGATTGTTTTATCCATTGTGGTAGCCCTTGCTCACAAAAAGGTTGGAGACCCCTGCTTTAGACTTAGACATTTCATTTTCACCTTTCTTGGCCCAAACGTAACTTACGGTAGACTTTCCCAAAGAATCAATTCGCTTGTTGAATCATGACATAAGGAATATTGTTTCTGGGTCCACTCGTTTCAATAGAGGATATTATTTAAACAGGCATTATTTATTCATATTACACATTTAAGCAAAAATGTTATAGTGTACACAGCAGTCTCTAGGCTCACAAAATTACTGACAATTATATATTAATAATTTGTAAAAAAAAAAAAAAAGTCCATTAGTCCATGTCTGGTCAACTCGGATTTTGTTATGGAGATAAAAATTAGGATCTGGTGTTTTGGTAGTTTTGGAGTGTATATTAGTGTGATTTATTTTCTAAACAAGCAGATAACAACAGCGTCTGAAAAGATTATTTCTCAAACAAGCCAAATAATTAACAAGTTTAGCCGCTAGTCAGACCGATAAACAAACACAGACCGGAAGTTAACTTAGGGCCAGGCGTGTAACCGTGGCAATGTGCGTGCATTCAATGAAACGATCTATATCAATAGTAGAGAATATAACATTATATAACACTGGCCTTAATTATATACTACGTGAATACAAAGAGAGAGTGCGTGGGGTGTATTGGTACACAGAAGTCACGGTTTGGTTCGTACCTTGGTTCAGGGGTCATGGTTCGGAGCGGATTCGGTACAAAAGAAAAAAGCATTAAATACCAAATGCCTGGGATCATTTATTAATAGTTAAAAAAGGCAGTGGTGGCCGGTGACTTCTTTTTTCGAGGGCGCTCGATGCGAAGTTCGTCACAACATGTATTTAGCCCATCATGTGTGTGGTTCCTTTTTTCAAGATATGTGTTCTGCACGTCGAGTGATCCTGTGTGCTTCACGTGTCTTGTCAAAATAAGTGCCTGCTGCAGACGCGTCTAAAGTGTTTATGATAAAAGAGACGCTCGCGTTTGCCAGATACTCGCATAATCTCATGCGTAATCAGAGTTTACTGTTAAGGGAGCTTGTTTTTTGATGAATTTTACTTTATAAATTTACTGGATATACCTTGGTTAAAATATGTTTTCTGTAGTGAGTGAATGGGATATGTGTGGTTACTATAATTTTCCTAAAAATACCATAGTAAAACTATGGTGAATTTTCCTGAGGGATAAGTGTTGTTTAGAGTCACTTCTCATAGCAGCAAGCACTGGGTAAACACATATTGTCTTCTTTTAAGAGGTGTAAGTGCACTCATCTGAGATTTGCGCTGTTGAGACCCGCCTTTACAACATCAGGTGACACACCATCCCCGTCCTATCTACCCCTCGTGGATCACCTGTAACTTAATCAGATGCAAGCTGTTTGCCGCACTGTGCAGACCGATCGGCACATCCAATTCAAGTATCGTGAGAGCAACTCAAGCGATTGCTCCTTGACATTCACTTCTTTAGGCTTCTTATTAAGCTTTCAAAAGGCTCTCATACATGTATTCATCGTCAGACTGTGCGCACCAAAACGTGACGGTTCGGGCAAATACACATGCCGCATATATATATATATATATATATATATATATATATATATATATATATATATATATATATATATATATATATATATATATAATGCTTTTTTATCTATTCCTCAATACAGAAGCATGTTAAAATGATTGTTCATCACTGGTGAGTGGGAACAAACAACTCTGCCTATTTTCTTTTACTAAATCAGTATGTGGATGCAAACTTTAAAATCATTTGACGACCAAAGAGTTAGGAGCAGACAGCTGCAATTTTCCGTAATCTGAATTTATCCGCCGCTACCGAGACGTTCGTAGGGAAGCAGCCGCGAGAATAATAGGTCTATTGATCTCTCTTGCGTCTGAATGCGCCTTCCATTGACTTCCCCCTTTGGAATAGCACGAATCTGGATCACAATAGGACCCCAATGCAAATTCTAGGCACTGTTAAACATCCAGGCCAGAAGGGAGCGTTCAATGCATCCAGCACCACTGACCCATGCAGCGGGGTCTGAGGAGAATGCAAATAATATAGGACTCTATTTTGGGCAAGACTAGGGTGGATCAGAGTCGGAGATTGAATCTGACCTCTGGTCATGTGGCTGCCTGGTCCAACAGTAACCCAAACAAACACGGTGGAGAGCCTTCCTGATGAGATTGAAAAGGGAAACGTGTGGGTGTAGTCGCCACAACCAGAGTAGCAGCACATAAAGTGGAAAACACTTTGTAGTATAATTCACTGACTCGTGGTTAACAATGTCATGTTCTTCTATTATGCTGTAACCTTCCTTGCATAGAGATAAACACGCAGGAAATGTAAATATGTAACGTGTTAGAGTCGACCTATATTTTTGCAGCCCATCATCAGTCGAGTTTCAGCTGCCACACTTGACCAGAGCAAACAGTTCGTTTGTATCAAACCGGTGAGGGCTGCGCTCAATTCCATTTTTAGTTCTCACCTCGAGCGCACTGCCTGCATTCATCTTTGACTGGAGCATTGTTAAACAACATTAAATCAGGTAGACAAGCGAGACAATTTCATTATGTGTCTAGATGAAGGTAGCAGACAAAAGTGAAGGCGGAGATGAAATCTACTGGATGTAATGCAAATGCAGGACTGCGATCAGCTCAGTAAGGGGGCTGGGGGAGTAGATCTCCGGTATATGTTTGGAATAGGGCGAAAATTGATTTATGGATGAATTTATTGGAATATAGCGTTGGATAAATCCAGATTTTTTGAAAATATTTTTTATGTAAATATATGTCCTTGCATGTAAAAACCCATCTGAAGTTTTTTTTTTTGTAATTTGCCATTTTCTACATAAAACAAAAACAAAATAATGTTAAGAATATTCTGTGAAAGGATGATATCTTTTATACTGACTATATCTTTACAGTCCCAGAGTGGATAATCTGATAACATCACCCTTGCAGTTTCAGCCAATCTGTATATTTTGTGAAACGATGATATCAGCACCCCACATCTCGACCCTTAGTC
This sequence comes from Misgurnus anguillicaudatus, assembly GCF_027580225.2. Classification (NCBI taxonomy): domain Eukaryota; kingdom Metazoa; phylum Chordata; class Actinopteri; order Cypriniformes; family Cobitidae; genus Misgurnus; species Misgurnus anguillicaudatus. The sequence continues at coordinate 22,761,676 of NC_073354.2, forward strand.
AGACACCGCTATGTTACGTAACAGCAATAACAATGGCGGATTACACATGCTTGTGTTTGTGCTGCAGAAGGTAGTGAGCAAAATATTCTGCTCCTTTGCTACTACGGTAACAAATGATTATCCACAACAACAAGTGCTGCATCCAAATACCAAACTTGAGGTCTTGACCACTTGAGAGCGTGTGCATGTGACAGGAAGTAAGTGTGCAAGACTGTCCCATGTCTTAAAACTGGCAAAGTGCAGTGCCCTTAATGCACACTAAACAAACACACTGCTTCGGGGTGGTATTCAATTTTGCATTTTGAAGTAGACGCTATCTGACAAAGCTCGCGCTATTTAATGTGCACTTCCGGTTTACAATACCTCCGAGTTATCCTAGACACGACTAGGCCGGTGTGCGACCCCCTTTAGTCTTTTGGACGAAAATGCTTTTTAGTTTTAGTCACATTTTAGTCACTTATAAACTTAATAGTTTTAGTCAAGTTTTAGTCGACGAAAATACAAAAAGGTTTTAGTCAAGTTTTAGTCGATGAAAACACAAAAAGGTTTTAGTCAAGTTTAAGTCAATTTTAGTAAAAAAAAAGGTAATCTTTAACAAATTAATTTAGGTTAAAAAGTGTGGTGTATTTAATACTATTAAAATGTGCATTAAGGTTGTCCCTGAGGGCTTGCCGTTGTTTAAGTCGTTGTGCCTCCTGCGCATGTCATAACAAAAAAGTTGAGCCTGATATACCCTCATGTTGAGTTTGTGTGTTACGCTGACACCTCGCTTATAAAGTTGAGAAATGCCTGCCTTGCCTTATTTAAATACACCACAAAAAGTATTGGAAATGGGCTTAGGTTTGACAAGTAGATACATGTAAAACCTTAAGCTTATCATGAAATGTGTCACAAGCCGATTGTTGAGTAAAATCGAATGTATATGATATGTTAACAGCGTGACTTGTTAGTTACCTTTACTTCAGGTGCCGCTTGAGATTTGGTGGTATTCTTTCCACCTAGTTTGTGGCCACATTTACCGTCCTCTCCCAATATGCATTCCGTTTTTCTTTCTGATGATTTATACTGAAAGTTAGTCCATAAATCATCTCGTTGTTTCCGTTTATTGGCGTCACTGCCACGATCCTTCGAACTCGCCACAGCCGCAGGTGTGTTGTTGTTGTTGTGTGAAATCTGGTGCGCGTGTGCGGCATGGTGGCAGCCGGGTGGTGGGCGTACCCAAAACAAGGAAAGGAAGCGGCAGCATTGCTGTTACTTTTTAGCTAAAAACAGACAGATTTCATGCAAAATAGGGAGAAATGACATGCATTGTGAACGTCAGACTTATAATCATTTTCGTTCCGTCTCGTCTCATCAATGAAAACTCGAAAGTGTCTCGTCATGTTTTCGTCACCTTAGAACCATTTTAAGCTAGTCATCGTCGCGTTATCGTCATAAAAAAGGTACGTCAACGAAATCATTTCATTATCGCAATCTTTCACGAAAACAACACTGGTGGAAACTTTTTAATTGTAAGTTAATTAATGGATATTACAAAATTTTAGTAAATAAAACTAATAAGTTTGGTGCAAATTGTTGCCACCTGGATTGACATTTTTATACTTGCTAAGTGTGTCCCACTGGGTGAATAATTCAACATGAACACTTGGGATCTTCTTGCCCACTAGAACACTAGTACAGTCTTTACTACACAGGAAATACATCATGTATGTAGTCAACATCAGGTGAAGTGCAAAGACCGCAAGTGTGGGTATTTGGACGCAACCAAGGTGTGCATCCCAATTCAGGGGCTGCGTCCTTTGAAGGCTGTATTTGAAGGCCAATGATGTCACCGGGCCGCGACGAAGGCTGTCCCAACTCAAAGGCTCCTTCACATGCAGCCTTCATTTTCCCTGAAACCATCCATAGATGGATCCTTCACAGCCTTGGCTATCCCAAGATTTAATGTGCGCTTGCCACGTCTGAGTATTTTGAAATAATGGCATGTAAACTACATCGATTTGAGTAAGTGTTTGTTTCAGTAGTTGCTTTTTTATGCAGATATTTATTGAAAACTTAACTTTACAGAAAAAAAAGATTTGGATAGGGAAAGCTCTGGCTTCATGTGGATGTGGCCTTAGTGACTGACAGCCTTAGTCCCTGCATTTACTTTCATTATATGGAAAATGGAAAAAATTGCAGTGTCAGCATTCTACAAAACGTCCTCCCTTGGGTTCCACATAAGAAAAGTCATATGGGTTCGGAAGAGCATGAGGGTTTAATAATATCAGCGAGTAAATTAAATTTTAATTTCGGGTCAACTGTCCCTCTAGGCTTTTTTCCTCTTCTGCAGTGAAACTGTTCAACCTATCAGGTGTGAATGTTATATGTCTGTCAGTTCAGCTACAGAAAAGTCATTAGAGACAACAACCTAATAAATAAGTTTTAAAGCCCCCAGTCATCTAGGAACCTTCCACTGTCTGGACTTTCAATTAAACTTCACCTAATAAATACCATCACCTCTGCAAAAGGATAATGAGCATATTCAGGTTTGGCCCAGACTTACAGGAGGAGCAACCTAGCTTTAACACAGTTACCTAAATTGCTCTTTGATTTTATGAAGAGGGTTTGACACAGTCCCATCTGGAAAAAGGTATGCTGAGGAGAACTGCCTGTTTTCATTACCCCTGTCTTCAGTAACTTTCATCTCATATAGAGAGACCAAGTGGAAATGATAGGCTTTATACAAATACACACAATGTACATAAACAAACATACAAACAAGGTCTTTCTTTCTTTCTTTCTTTCTTTTCTTCTTTCTTTCATTCTTTCTTTCTTTCTTTCCTCCCTCCCACCCCCTGAGGTCATTATAATTGGACCCTCATTTCCTGAGCTCGAATCGTCTGACTTCCTATAATGGACTTGGTTCTTCTCATGGCCTTGTTACATTCAAATAGGAACCAAATGCAAATAGCCAAAAAGCCATGGCCATCAGATAAAAGATTGTGGCGACAGACAGAGACCTGATCAAGAAAGTTTATAGCAGCCACTCCACTGTTGTTTAAATGTGTTTTGAGATAACATCAGCAAATGTGGAAGTTTTACCCGTTTGACCTGGAACACTGAGTCGCCACTTATTCCATTACATTTTGCATACAGATAAGCTAAAAATAGCTTGGAAACTTTTGCACAAACATTTATTTCTATGGCTGGAATGTCACATTATCCACATTATGTATAGACGCATGTTATATATCAAACATTAGATTTTGTGATAAACTTGAAGGGCCTCCTGAAGCCTAATGGTAATATGTCAGTGTAAATGACTGGTGCTTTGAAACACTTCATTCACAGTACAGATTTTGTTGATAGTGCACTGGTTTATTTTGTTTTGACTGCTTGCATTTGAACAGTCTATGGTCTGGTAACAATAGATCCTTCCCTCAAGCAAGTGTTTTTGCTTACCCAAAATTAACATATGACTAAAAGACTTTAATGAGCAGCATTCAGGACTCCTGCGCTTATCTCAGGAAATGAAATAATCACTTGATTTTGATTTGAGATTATTTTAGAGTCTAATAGTCTTTTTCTCATCCAGTTTAAGGTCAGTTTGTTTCATTCACATACATTTAAAGAAGACAGCAAATGTTTTTGCTTCAAACTGTCTTCCTGTTTATGGATAGACTGGTCATGCAAAATAACAGCATGAGGTTTTTCCTGTCAACATAATCAGTTTGGACATGTTTGTGATTGTATTTTCTGATAGTTTTGTCAACCTAACGCTACACCAAATGTGAGATAGGGAATATGGAAAAATGCCTGACACAAAACCTGCACATTTTTAACCTACACGTTTTTCTCACGCGAAATCACTTCTTTAAGCAAAACTATAACTATGTGAATCTGTCAATGTCGTGATAGTTGCCCTAAACAGGTGGTCTATCTCACCCTCATCCATAATAGCCCCCATGTCTGACCAACTCATGATCCATCACCACTTCCTCTAGGCTGATATCATTCTTGTCATCACCTGGATCTCCATTGTGGCCTCCATCAAGACTTTTCCTGTAACAGACCTGCATGTCTGCACACAAACACCCAAATGACTTTCCTTAAAAGCCAGCAGAAACAAGGAGTTAAAACCTGTCACTTCACATCCTGTAAACTAGCACATGCTGTTTCTGAGAAAAAGCATGTTTAAAACATCCACAGTAACTGTAAAATAAGCATAAAACTACCCTTTAAAACTCATTAGAGAGACATTAAAATCTGCAGGCGGTTTGTCTTTGATGCCTGTCATTATTAGAGTATAGTAAAGTCCAGATGAAGGGGTTAGACCGGTTCATGTCTGGGATGCAGGTGATTTAGTTTCTCTCTGTAGGGGGCTCCCTCACATGTTACTGTGACATTCCATGTGCCAAAGTATTATTAATGACTTGCTGAACTTTTACAGGACAGATCAAAGGTATCGATTAAGGCTTCACATAGAAATTCATTGATGTACAATTTCGGGCATATTTAGGGGACGTTTACACAACACTAGTGGACTACAAACTGAGACGTTTTTCATTTGTGTTTGTTTGCGTACAGATAACATTGTTATCAAAACAGTCCCTGTTCACACGGCTGAGTCTAAATATTTGGTGTTTCAACCTGATCTCACGAGAATTCGTACATATTTTACGAGTTGGCTAAATGGTATGAATTCATACGAAGTTAAAACCGAACCCCGCACCTAACCCCAACGTCACATGGGGTCAAGGCAAATCGTACAAAAACTTACGAATGTGGTCGTATGAAATGCTCGTGAGATAGCGTTGGGTGTTTCAGTCTGTCCAAAGTACGATTTCAGGACTACTCAAACTTACAGAAACATACCGTATTTTCCAGACTATAAGTCAAGTTTTTTTGCATAGTTTGGCTGGTGCTGCGTCTTATTATCAGGTGTGCGTTGTAAGTCAGTATGAATTAATTTCGACATATATGAGGCAAGAGAAACCATTACCGTCTATAGCCGTGAGAGACCACTGCTCCTGTACAGTGTTGGGAAATGTTACTTTTAAAAGTAATGCATTACAATATTACGTTACTCCCAAAAAAACTAATTGTGTTACTTAGTTTCTTTTCATGGAAAGTAATGCTTTTACGTTACTTTTTAGTTACTTTTGCGTTATTTTTTCTTGGTTGAGGCTTGATTTCTTTCAGGCCTTGAAGGTGTTTTTTATGACTGAAAAGTTCTGCATTTAGAAATTGCATATATTTTATCACAAAAATGTCTATCTCAGTTTCTGACTCAAACTGTTCCCACACAGGCCTGTACGCATAGAGTGTATAATGTGACTACGTTCAGTTTAATTCAGTACATATTTTTTTTAATTGAATTAAGTAAACTAGAAAAAGTAACTTGCATTACTTTTTAAAAAAGTAACTCATATATTAATGTGTACATTTAAAAAGTAATGCGTTACTTTACTCGTTACTTCAGAAAAGAAATATTATTATGTAATGCACGTTACTTGTTATGCGTTATCCCCAACACTGCTCCTGTATTTATATAATTTAATGAATTCAGTGATTTGGAATGACAAGCCTGCAAACTCGCTTCGCCTATTCAGGCTTCCAGGTATGTTCTGTATGCTATTGTTTATCGTGTAAATAACTAATAATGTTATGTTAACGTATGGACACCAATTCAGGCTGCTGTTCTTTGGGCTATTGTTTAGTTAAATAACTCGTCTTTCCAGATTAAATGTGTGTTCTTCAGCTTGGATTTTGTGAAATAAATTTCTAAATAAATGCGACGTATAGTCCACTGTGACTTATATATGTTATTTTGTCTGCATAACGCATTTTTGATTGGTGCGATTTATACGATAAATATACTGTATATACCCCAACCCTAACCCCAAACCCCCCAAAATGTTAAAGTTTGAGGGTTTAACATAAACTACGTTGTTGTCATGTAAACAAATTTGAAACACCAAATATTTAGTGAAAGCCCTGTTCACACGGATCTCTGGAATCTACTATAAAATGGTGTATTATGCATGCCACACTGTAAAAAAAGATTTTCGGTTCAACTTAAAAAGTAAATGTTCTTGCTGTCTAAAAATTTGGAGTTTAAGTTGACTTTTTTGAGTTAACTAATATATTTAAGTTGAATTAACTCAAAATTTTAAAGCAACACAAAATAGCCACTGGTTTCACAAATTTGCATTTTTGTTGTTTACACAGAGACGAGAAAGGTGACGTTTTCGAAAACTTGCACTATGAAACCCACTTTAAAACGGTTGCGTTTTTAATCCTCTAAAATTGTCATGTAACTTAAATGAACAGCCAGAATTAGTAAAATGTTTTTTTTTGTTGTTGTTGAAAAAAATAATTAAAAATGGTGTTGTGTTACCGGCCCCTTAGTTTAAGCATGTTTAAGTTCACATTTTGATGCCAAATGTTGCTTGTTTTTCACTTTTAAGTGTCTGCCAAACAATTTTTAGAAGAGATTTAGCAATAGAGAAGTGACAATCCTGGCGAGTGATGAAAAGAGAGAGAGAGAGGCTTTAAAAAATCCACACCTCAGGCCAGCCATCTGTTACAGAAGCTAAAGAACAACAGAGAAGGCTCATCGTGACCAGTCACCAATATCTGTGTACACACTCTGTCTATCAGAATGTATGTACTATCAACAGCTGGCCATTACCTGAGGGTAGATTTCTGCTCCGTTAAACATTTGGACGTTGCTTCAGGGGTTCGAGTTGTTTTGTGGATCTGTATTAGGTACTCAAACCATTTGGGCATGTTGTATCATATTCAATTTTTATTTTACCACATTAAATGTTTATATTAGACAATTAGCATGACATCAATGTTGTGGATTGCCAAAGCTAAAAATAGGTACACTCTGCTATGTAACAAAACATTTTTATTACTTCAATACACTTTGAGAAAAAAGAAGCTGTCACTGGGGTGGTAGTAGTATCCTTTCAAAAAATATACTTTGGTACATAAAAAGGTGCTTCTTAGTACCCCAAAGGTATATATTTTTTTTGTAAATGGTACATATTAGGACCTTTTTAAAGGGTACCGTCGTAGTGATAGCTTTTTACTAGTGATGCACCGATGTACCGTCCACCGATATGTATCGGCCTATTTTTGATGAATTTGAAAACATCTGCATATTGGCAATAGCACGAGAAACGCAGACACTGATTGTTTTTTCAACATAATTAATCAAAATAAATAAAATATTAAAATAATTAAATACTTCACAAAACAAAATAAAATACAAATTATAGTTTGTCAAAAGTGCGATGGGGAAAAAAATGTAAATCACGTTGTTAATCACATAAGAGATTACTTATTCATGTGAGCCATGCAGGGGTGAGTTTCCCAAACAACGAGGTAACTCGTTGCTGAACGACCATAGTACGATGCATCGTTGGAGAAACGACCTAGCTACTCACGACTGCTTCCCAAAAGCATAGTAACTTTGTCGCACATTCGTCGTTTGAACCATGTTGGTTTAACAATGAAGTTGATGATGTCACATGGGAGGTGAAGTACTAATTAATCTATGCAAATCGATTTAATGTCAGATTATTGCTGTAAATAACATATATTGCATCGGAAGACTGATTTTGTTACCGTGATTTAGTTATCGGTTGTTTATTTTAAAGATATTTAATTCACGCGCAAGTTCCCTCTTACATCACTCCTCCCAAGGGATTTCCCCAGGGTCTAAAAGCACGTAGGCTGCGCTCATGCACAGTTTCAAATGCAACGCTTTAAATACAAACTTAAAGACATAAAATTTGTAATATATTTAGAATGATGGATATACATTGTACTACATGTTTTTTGCTTATTTTGTTCAAAAGCATGATTAACGTAAGTCTACATATGATAATAACAAGGAACTATGCTTCTAACGACAGGTCAAGAGTTAGCGATGCAGTTTGCGAATGTTCGTTTGAATGATGGTTTCAGTAACACCAAATCATTGAACGATGTTAGAAACGATGGAACTTACGATGTTCGTTGGCTAACGATGCTTTTGGGAACGCACCTTAGTCAGAGTATTTCAGAAAATGTATGCAGTCTGGGCTTTTTTCAAAATCTCGGAAAAGACCAAAAATCGCCAAAATTGTATCTTACTTTGTGCCTCTCTTATAATGTTGGTTAGTTGAATGTTAAATAGATCCAATCCATGTTCAGTAAAAGGAATGCAGTTGATGCAGAAATAAACTAGCTAATAGGACAATTGTATAATATTGTATATTACAACATAATAGTGTTAAATATTGGTATCGGCATTGGCCAGTATTTGTCTGTTTAAATTGGTATCGCCCCCCAAAAACATCATATCGTGCTACTTCTCCCTACTTTTTACTTTTATTTCTGACAGTGTACTGTCTATATAAAACTATAAAAACTTTTTTCCTATTAACATTATGTGGTTACAAACAAACCCAACATGCGTCAGTCTTTTTATGGCAATGTATCTTATGATTCAAGATTCAAATTGATTTTTTTGGCATGGTATAAGAGACTTGTCAAAGCGTAGAAATATTCAATAGACACATTCAAAATAAAAAGTTTTACAAATATACATTGTTCCAAGCCATGGTTGGGTAAAATATGGACAAATCCAAACATTGGGTTAAATTACCCTTGAAAATGTCCATATTAAATCCAGTGATGGGTTGACACAACCCGGTAAAAAGTAAATGTTTTTTTTCTCCTATTTTATCATTGTAAATTCTTGGTATTTTCTACTTGTGTTTTCTTGGTAGCACAAGAACACAGTGTAATCTGTGGCATGTTAATTACCATTTATTTGCATGTTGAAAAGTACTGTAGCCCAGATGTTACATTATAACATGTCATAATTTTATTTTAGGATTAGCCTACTACATATTATTTAGTAATTATTTTGATTCAAAATATCGGTCCATAACCATAAATGCATTTATGTACAAATATTTTTTCTTAAAAGTATTTATTTAATGATTGGATATATTATGTTAATTCCATCTAACATTACAACAGTCATTAATTTGCATTACTTTACTAATGGTACTCTGATAACAATGTTCCTCAACCTCATACACAGATTGGCCTTGAGGAATAGTGTGAGGATTGTGTTTTAAAAATGCTGACGACTGTACAGAAAGACACTGTAGTGGAAACAGCAGAGGACAGAAGCTGGAAGGGCGGGGATTGAACCTTGCATTCATTTGCAAAACACTCAGGGAATGGCCCATCCATTTCACCCTGGCCTTTTCCAGACCCCCCGCTGTAGAGATGCTATCTTGTCACCTTAATAATGGCTGTGCATACAAAAAGTGGCTTGAGCTCGGTTGGCACTTCAATTCAGTTCTGGAGGAGGGGCCTAGATAAACACCTAGAGAATGACTTGAATGATAGCACCAAAGGCCAAAGCTTTGCCTTGGGATTCACTTATCTGAATGGTAATAAGAAATGCAAACAGAACCGAGAGTGCAAATAAAAAAGGCACAGTGTTCATTACTCATTTGGAGTAAGAAGAAAAGAAAGATGAAATGGGAGCAGATGGAAAGAAAGGTCTTCGGTCTTTAGAAGGCTTTTTTGAGGTTTTCAGAAGGACCAACTACTGCTCTCATAGATTTGAGGTATCAAAACTCGACTCCAGAAAATTCTGGAACATGAGATGGGTTTGTGTGGCTACTCCGGGTCGGACCGCTTGATAGGCTGTCTGCCTTCTTGAAAGCTCGCTAGATCAATTTGCAAGCGGGAAGGAAATACCCCTGAGGAAATCAAATCCACGGCTATTACACAGCCCTGCCGCTGGCCAAATACATGCATATACAATTGGGATAGAGCAGCTGCAGGTGACAGATAAAAAGTACGCATTCAGCATTTTCAGACCTGACTTGCCTGTCCTCCACAGGCACATACATATTCAAATAATTACTGTGAGGTACTGAATGAATATTTGATATCAATGGAGTGAGCATGCTTAGTCATATCTCATAAAACAGGCTTGGTAACTCCAGGCTTTATGCCAAGTAAACAATCAATTTTGGACCCCTGAGCTCATTGTCCTGCCGTGGGGTCCTGGTGAGAACAATCCCAGCATGCACTCTGTGGTCAACTTCATTAAAACTCTCCCTAAGCCCTACCGCCAAAGCCTTTAAATTTGCACAACAGAAAAAGGTGATGTATGACAGTCATTGTCTTCTGAATACATTGGATTGGCATAAACAAAATTAGCATTTAGTATTTTGTAACTATCTCAAAAATTACAAAATGACATTGACCACTAGGCCACAAAGGCAATTGATTTAACAAATATGATGCAGAAGTGCTCCTGTAGCTCAGTAGGTAAAGAATTGCATTAGCTGTGCAAAATGTCATGGGTTCAATTCCTAGAGAATGCACATACTGATAAAATGTATAGCTTGAATACACAGATTTATCTTGTTTGCTTAATAGACCACATGGCAAAAATTATTTATCACTGTGAGAATACATCAAACTTTAAATTCATCAAACTTACGTGCGAACATGCACGGTCGAACACACAGCCTTGTAAAGCATATTTTATTTGACAGAAATGGTTACGGTTACCAAAATCTGATGGTGCACGTACAGTGCGTGGACCCTTGAATATGCATAAAAATGGGACTGGCTTTACTACACAATGTTTTGAACTGAGCTACAGTATATTTAAAGGAAAACACCACAGTTTTTCTAAATTTTACTATGTTCTTACCTCTACTTAGATGATTTAATACACATTTTTTCAATGTGTGCACTTTAATCTTTGTACAGTGCTTAGTGAATGTGTTAGCATTTAGCCTAGCCCCATTCATTCGGCTCCAAACAAAAGTTTTATTTTGTGCCACCATACTTACTCATGTAAGTCATAGGGAAAACATGGAAGTGTTTGGTGGCTTCTAAATTCATCCCTGTTTGGAGCCATAGGAATGAATGGGGCTAGGCTAAATGCTAACACATTCACGAGGCGCTGTACAAAAATTAAAAGTGTACACATTGAAAAAAGATAGGTATGTATTAATTCATCTAAGTTGAGGTAAGAACATAGTAAAAAATTGAAAGACGGTGGTGTTTTCCTTTAAAATGTGTTATAATTTGCACCTTCATTGGATTTTTTATTGTGTCACAATTTGTCCTTGTCTAATATTGTGAGTAAAAACTAAAAACTGACTTTTTTAAATAAAAACAACTCCTAATGTGATTTTTCACCGCATAAGTTTGGAAACTCCATTTATAAAGGCCATTATAAAGGTAGGTGGAAATATAAAAAATATACATCTTGTATGACCTTGCAGTGTGAATATAATTCAGAACAGTGAATAAGTAAGTGGCACACATTGACAAATTATGTCAAGAGAAATTCATACATTTTTTCACAAATGCATAAAATGAATCTGGGATGAACAACATCATCACTGGCTGTTCATCTCGTAAATCATCACAAGGCTAATGGAAGCAGCAAATACATGCACACAAAAAAAATACCATACACATAATAACGTATGCTACAATAACAACAGGAGATCTTCATTTAAAGTCTGTGCTCAGCTCTTTGATTCAGAAACTGTTCCTTTTTCTAGATATGATCGGATTTATTTTGTTTTCCTTGAGCTTCAAAGACAATTTCTACTTTACGGCATGCAAATGGGACCATCCGCATGCTCGCAGGATTCTTTCTTAGCTTATCTGCAGCAGAGCAGGCCTGGCCAATCTTATCCACCTCTATATGTTCAATATTTATGGAGCGCAACGAGCTCTAACCAATGTTTTCTCCTTTTACTTCCTGATAAAAAAATGAACAGTGTGACACAGACCATGAAGCTTTCATCAAACTCTGGCTCTGTTTTTATCAAGAGAGACCACTGACCAATTGAGTGAGCTGACCCCCATTGCCCTGGACTTATAATCTTATGAATACAAATTTAGGATACAGTCACAGTTTCTAGACACACCACCTGAATCCCTCAAAGCAGTTTTCCCTGAATAATATAAACATGGACACAATGGCTTTAAGACCAGCAGTTTTTTATAGAATATGAATCTATGGGGCTGTTTAAATGTGGTATTAAGATGCGTTTAGGTCGATCGGATCACAAATGCCGTATAAATGGCATGTAAAATGTTTTTTAAGCTTGTCTACTTTTGACCACATTCAGAGGTACTTGAAAACACATACTAATCTACTTTGTAATTTACTGAGCACAATCTTTCTCCATCGTTCTTGCCTATCATTGATTAAACTAAAGCGGCTGCTCTTCGCCCTTTTTATCCCTTCAAAGTAATCAGGACAGAAACACTCAAAAGTGGACAAAAGATACAGATTAAAACACCAGGTGTGAATGGACATCTACTTGTGATCTGATCGACCAAAACAGATCTTAAAACCAGGTATGAATAGGGTCTATACATCTGGGATCAGATGTTTTCAAAAACACATATACATGTATATGGACCAGTTTGCAAGGCTCCCCCTCCCTCACACACAAGAAAGAAACTGGATATGTTAAAAAGACACAGGCCTATTGAACAATATCCCCTACTATAAAACAATCACAGCTCTGGGAGCCAGACCAACTTCTCTCAATGACTGATAGTAAACTCCTGCCAAGACAGACGCAGTAGTATAAAAAAAAAGAAAGAGTGCGAAAAAGTTTTGTTTGATTTAACCATCGCTATGTAAATGTCACGAAGCCCAGCAACATGTTTGCTAAATACACTTGCAGGTGGTGTTAGGGGAGGGGCATACTTATCCTTAAGATAAGCTTTTGCCATTTTTTGGGAGTACAATTCATGGCCCCAATGGTATCATACATACTAAAAACGTACTTATATCAGGGCTAGTTAACTGTGGTCCTGAAGGGCCAGTGTCCTACAGTTTTGTATGTCAGAGTAGTATGTCCAAATTACCCAGATGACCTACTTCTTCCAGCAAGATCCTGAAATGTTCATTAGATGGAAACTTTACTATCCTGTGAGCCACTGGGAGAGAAGTTATCCAACAAAGAAGAAGAAATGTCTGAAAGGGGTAACACAGCTCTATTCAAATGAAGAGTTTGGTTTCAAAACGCAATAAATCCATTTTGACTAATTTGGGTAAAAATGTATTTTCTATACCAAGAAAGTGACAAGATGAAAAACACTATTTTCTGTTACAAACTTTCACATAGCATCTTTTAGGTTATAATAATATTACAAATTCAAATTCATAATTTGATTTTCAAAGATTTACTATAAAAACTGATTATTTTTTCCGCAAAATACAATAAATGCATGACAATTTTTTTTTCAAAATGCTATAAATTTATTGAATCAAATGTATAAATCTGCATTTATATTTGCCATGTTATATTTATTTAGTTGACTAGTGGTATACACTGATTAAACTTGAATGGCATTTATCAAAACACTTACTTTGACATATTAAAAACACTGTCATTGCTGCCGTCATCCTTGGGACGTCGTCGCTGAACTTTTTTGACAGCGATAAGCTGTAAAATGTTTTGGTTCTGCTTGATTTTCGTTGACTTTGAGGAAATAATGGAACGTTTTTCATAAAATCCTCTGGGGTCAATGTGTTAGCATGACAGAAGCTTAATGCTGTTGTGTGAGAACAAGCAACAGCCAGCATTTTTTCTTCACCCGAGTGCCTCTCGCGTAAATTATTCGATTTTGATGGCTTACGTTTTTTCCCCGCCACAGAAAACCACCACAGGTTTATCAATGCCATCAAAAATAAGATTTTGTTTTTGTTTGTTTGTTGATCACGAAGTACAAAGTAGATGAAGGAAAAAAATTCTGTGTGTATTCGAAGCACTGCCATTATTGTTTACAATGCGTGGAATGGTGCGCTGTGATTTATTGAGCGGATTTATTGCATTCTGCAGAGAAGAAGGACTGGCGTTTGTCACGGTTTGGAAAAAAGAAAGAAAAGATGACAGAATAGCACGGTAAAATGAAGAATTTACTTTTTAATACTGACCAGATACAATACTGATTTTGGAGGTAACTATTTTTTTAAATGCCATTTATCGTGTTTTGGAACCAAACTCTTCAAATGCAAATACATATATTAAACAGCTGTCCCTTAAATTTGTTAAATTGCACTTGTTTAACGTCATTTCAGTTAGCAACTAACTAGTTGTTATGACAACGTACTGTTTTAAAACTCGATGACTGTCACAGTACACTGTAAAAAAATTCCGTAGAAATTACAACGTTGTTGCAGCTGGTTTACGGTAATTTACCGTAGATTCACATCTATGTTATTTAATGGCAAGAGTTTGTTCAAAGTTAAATAAATTCCAAACATCAACAAGTCCTGATCTTTACAGAATAAAACTAGACAATAACAGCCTCATGCAAAGCACTCTGGGAACCAGAAATCATCATCAACCTTTTTCTGTTTTTTGCTTCAGATTTTGTTTCCCAGAATGCTTTGCCAGATGCTGCTTTCCTAGTTCTACTCTGTAAAGACAAAGACTTGTAAATGTTTAATGTTCATTTAACTTTGAACAAAATGTTGCCAGCAAATAACACAAATTCAAATCTATGGTAAGTTAACGGCAACCCAGCTGCAATTTCTACGGAATTTTTTTACATTGTATGCGATTTCAGATGCAGGGGTAAACTTCGATTACTTTGATCTTTGATTGAGCTTTTACAGGTGAGTGGGTTTTGGGTTGGTGCTAAACTTTTCAGGACAGCGGCCCCTTCAGCAGTGGATTTCACTTGCATTGACTTAAATTCTGCATTTTGATTTCATTAGGTCTTCAGTGGGATGCTATTGAGATTACAGACTATATTATTAGATGACCAGGGTAAATTAAACTCTCCATAAACACGATGTAAATGATCCACTGCTACGCCATATCATTTTGTATGACATTATTTTGTGACATATTTTTGTTACAGGACTACATTAAGAAGTCATGCTCTCTTCATCTCTCTCTTTCTCTCTCTCTCTCCGCAGGGGGCCTATGGCTGTCTTACAAGGCACCAATCTCTGTCGAGAATTGATTTTCATCATCCCGCCACACCAGAAGGCTCAGGTCACATCCCGGCCTGCCCGAGCAAGATAACAGTAAATAAAGTGATAGTAAGTCATCTGGAAATTAACAAGAATAATTGTGATATAGCTTTAAATTGGCTTTAGGAAAGCATTAGTTAGTCTTTATCCTCCTTTTTACGTAGAGTGATTTTGTTTGTCTACATACTTCTAAGCATATAATTTCTCTCTCTCTCTTTCTCTCTCTCTCTCTAAAGGCATTCCATCTGATTATGAGTACTTTGCAATCTGCGACAGTTTGATTGATGCTTCACCTCCATGAGCAGAATTTTGAGCAGCACCTCCTTGAAGCAGCCCGTTATGTGTCTGCAAGCTGGTAACCTTGAATTTATGTTTCCACGGCAACAGAGCTGGTCATGCATTATGGATTATCATTGAAATTCTACACCACCTACCTAACATAATAATGGGGACTTGAGACTTAATCAAATCAGTCAATCCGTGCGGATGCTTGTGCCTTTATATATAAGTGATCGTTATATCATTCTGTATGATTGATATTTAAATGTATATGTTTACTTGTGTTTGTCTTACAGTATGTGTAAACATACACACACTGATAGTCTTTCCATAAAATACAAAGATGAGACGGCAGCTGGTAAAACATTTCCAAGCTGCTCAGCTTGTCTATGTGTGAGAATCTAAATCTGAGGTGTTAAACCTGTTTCTACTTTGGACGGGCCGCCCACAGTTCTTTCGCTGACCATCTGACTGCCGGATTTAGAAACTCTGGTTAGCTGGTTTTATGCAACCTCACATAGTGAGATTTCTTTCAACAGTCCACCTGGAAAACAAAGTCACGTTTGGACGGAGTTGAATACAACTGAGGAGCTCAGATGCAAAAGCCTCTAAACGCCACCTCTGTCAAAAATGAGAAAATGATATCGAATACATTAACTGATTAACTCGTATTATACGTTCATCAAATACTTTTGCTTTAAATCCGCTTAATCCCGTCCTCATTTAAAGCAACACTAAAGAGTTTTTGCTCTTTGCTGCCCCTACAGGTTGGAAGTGGAATTGTCCATTACCACTGTCGTAAATAATTTAGCCTACTGTAGGTCTGCCGTAAAGGCAAGTTTTTGTAGTTTTCACTCGAACTACAGGACCACGACCCAACGGTTGGAAACTTCTTTAGTGCGGTTTTGGCCGATAGAAGGCTGCAAAGCGAATGTGAAAGTGCCGTTCTCCCTGTTTCGAGTGGATGAACGACTGAAACTTTTTTGGAAACGTTATTTTAAGGTACAAAAACTCTTTAGTGTTGCTTTAAGGTCATTAAAGTCCTTTTCACACAGAAATTACGGAAAATACACGGAAAATGCTTCCAGGATTTGTCCGGGATCGTTAGATTTTTGGGTTATTCACACTACTGATGATTTTTTGCAATCTGTGTGTGAATTTACACACATACCGTAAAAATCCCGTAAAGACACGTGCCGTATTTAAACTCCTGCAAGTTTGCTAATTTTCCGTGTTTTCTTGAGAGAAAAATGCATGTGCATTTTAGTTGGAGAGCACCAATGGTCTGATTCACGATTTTACATTTCTTTGGTGTGTAGGTGTGTATAAGTACATGTTATTGATATGCAAAAGGTACAAACCCCAAAGTAAGCGATGATGTGAATTATCGTCTCCAACGTAAATCTCTTTTCTTGGACTACAACAAACACACGGATTGTAGGCAACAGTTTACTTCCTGGGATTGGTGATGTAGACAAGACGGACATTATCATAATTCCTCTCGCTCAGAAGCCTCCCTGCCAATTTTATGGAATTTTTTGGGGATCGAAGTGGTGTGTGAATGAGGTTTTGGAAATACTGCGTTGTTTGCATAATCCATTAAAAGTCTGAAGAATACATGTCAGACGCACTTGGGTGGTTTTGAGCTCTTCAACTGTTTTAACAACTGACAAGTTAAATCCTCATGCCATCATCATACTTGTACCTCAACACTCGAAAAACACAAATACACAGTTAACATCCACCAAACATGAACAAATTACTGTGATTTTCACCCTGTTTGTCTTTGCCGCAGAAGATTATAGAGTACCTAAACTACCAGAGAGTTCCCGTTAAACTGCCAGAGACGCTGAGTCACACACTTCACATGAGGGTCAATGAGGCCATGAAATATAAATGCAGTTTTAAACATCCTGGTCCGATCGCTCAATCCTCACATCAAAGCTGTAATTACTTTAGAGTACTGTATCGAGTAACGTATACAGCAGGCTTGATCTTCCTCTGCTAGGCCGAAATTAACACTTTGAATCAATGTGCAGAAAAGCAGCGCTGTCTCGTCGTGAAGGTTGCAGTATTGTTCTGTCACAGTATTGACTATAAATCAAGCGGGAGGTTCATTACGAAGACATGGAGACAAAAGACGGAGGTGTTATGACTTCATAATTATGAACCAGAGGGCAACTGACAGCGCAGGGTGACGTAACCCCATGAAACCAAAGCCGTGCAGTGATTTATAGCACATGTACGAAAGCGCAAGAAAGATTTACGTAGGACGTGCATAGACGGACGGCTACAGCTCCATTCCCCAACACAAATCTTTAATTAATTTCTGTATTCGTATATAAAATAGCTTTTGTTTTTGATAGTGTAAATGAGGTGTAAACTGGCCCTACCGCCCTTTTAACATTCGCCTAATGTAACTGGTTAATGACTAATACAATATTAATGTGCAAAGACAATGTGAAAGATAATGACTAAATTGTGACAGTTGAGGTGGGAGGGAAGCGAGTGGGACTTTGATGCCTGATTAAGCAACTGTATCAGCTGCTGTCTCTCGCCTGTCAAGAAACACTCTCATAAATTTCATTATAAACACAGTGTGGGTAGATAAGGCCAGATCTGCTGTAAGAGCCAGAAAACATTCTGGTGTGAGATCAAAGATGTTTTTCTAATTAACTGTAAACTTTTGCCTCTCTATCGCCATCTCTGTTTTAAACATAAAATTGCAGGTTACTTCTGGGGGTACAACACTTACATATATTGGGGTAGTCGTGGCCAACTTGTTAGAGAGTCAGGCTTGTAACCTGAGAGTTGCTGGTTCGAGTCTCATAGAGACAGAGCGCAGCGCGTCATAACCTGAAAACCACGCCCACCGGGGGGAAAACAAACCAACCGTCTCCACTGACTTTGTATTGCGAGAGGCTGCCTCCTTGTCATTTCTGGCTTATAACAAAAAACAGAATAATGCCTAAAAGCTGCTGTGTGACAATATGTACAGCTAACAAGGCAAAAAACCCAGAAATAAGTTTTTATAAGCTGTCGAGCCGCAAAACTCAGCCTTTAACTCTTTCGCCGCCATTGACGAGATATCTCGTCAATTAAGAGAAAACGCTTCCCCGCCAATGACGAGATTTTCCGTCTTTCCGCAATACCGCTATTATCCATCAGGTGGCGCACTTCCGCAACTTATACAACCCGGAAGTAGCGCCTCACGTGAAAGAGAAAGAACTATGTGTATGTTTTTAAAAGATCGCTCTGCATCTGATCTCTATCAAAAGTCCTTCGCAAAAATTGAATTATCTCTGCTTTTTGCTCAAAATTGGGTGTTTTTGAAGAAACCTACACATGTTTGACAGGTGATTACAAGAGAACTAATGAAGGTAGGATGAAACGTTTTTTTTTTTTTGAAAGCAGAGGGTCTGTTCTTTCATCTGATATATTGTTTGTTTGTATATTTAAAGAAGTTTTTTTTTAAAAAACGCTGGCGGGGAAAGAGTTAAGGAGAAAAAAGTGTATCGTACACTAATATGAGTACTATGAAAAGTTGCCTGTTTCCACTTTTGTGTCTTTAAATGCTCGTTTTTTGGGGTCGACAGCTTATAAAAACGTATTTACAGTTTAAACTTAAAAACAGAATGATAGCTGCTGTGTGACAAGGTGTACAGCTAACTAGCCAAAAAACCCAGAAATACGTTTTTGTAAGCTGTCAACTTCAAAAAACGAGCGTTTAAAGACACAAAAGTGGAAACAGGCAACTTTTCATAGTACTCCTATAAGTAGAACTGCGTCCACTAGGGGGAAACGTAGTCGGCGATCCACTTTTTTCTCCTTAATGGCTGGGTTTTATGGCTCGACAGCTTATAAAAACTTATTTCTGGGTTTTTTGGCTTGTTGTACATATTGTCACACAGCAGCTTTTAGGCATCATTCTGTTTTTTGTTATAAGCCAGAAATGACAAGGAGGCGGCCTCTCGCAATACAAAGTTAATGGAGACGGTTGGATTGTCGTCCCCCCCGGTGGGCGTGTTTTTCAAATTTGCATAACTGTGCTCTGTCTCTATGGCCGGCAGGTTGTGTGACTGGTTGTGACTTGCCTATGAGCAAGGCACCTGTTCCCCATTGCTCCCTGTGCGCTGCAGTGATAGCTACTGATTTTAGGATTCAAAAAGGAAATGTATTGGACTAAAAATGGGTCAGACTGGACCGTTTTGCTTGTTTTAGAAAAAAATTTGGCACTTGTCAGCTGATCACGCTATGAGAGCAGTTGGTCAATAAGCCAAACCAGGTGAACACCAGTTTTGCCATGATGGGAGACCAGCTAAAACCAGCATACAAGCTTAGGCTGTTTATTTTTTCTACTCAAACTTCACTTTCAGTGTAACCTGCAATTTACTTCCTTAAAAATGAACCTGGCATTACCATTATAAAGATACCTCCCAGCATCTGTGTTGAAAAAGCATTTTAAACCACGCATACTCTTCTGACTTTTCATCCAATTGTCAGAAACACACAGCGAGCTAGAGCGATGAAAAGCAGCGATTCGCGTATTCCGTCAAATACTGGGTGCTGTGCAAATTAAAAATTGCTTGGTCAAATGAGCTGCTCTGTCTGACTGAGGGCTACACAATTGGTGGTGACAGGTCCCGAGCAGAACGTGTCAGAGCGGTAATGGCGCTAAGGTAACCAGATGGCTGGTGATGGATTTGGCTGTCTGAATCTATTCGTACAGCCCAAGCGCGCTAACTACACGTTGGACTGCTGCATATTCCCCCATAATTAGCTGCACATTTCTTCTTGGCTTCTACATGACATCCAGAAAAACACAGTGCCTCGGCGCTGATAGAATATTTTGGAGGTGCAAATTAAGGTTCTGACATATCATCTCTGAGATGGGGAAAAGACGCAATGGCGCGGCGAAATGCTTTTAAACAGAAAGGTTCTTATTTACATACTGTGCGTACACAGCAAAATAAAAAAATACAAGTCAACACAACGTTTGTCGAAAAGAAAATTGAAAATTCCATCGCCATCGTTTGCGAGTCTTGAACAAATGAGAGCGGTATTCACATTCCTATAAGATTAAAGAACATTTCAGGTGAAAGCATGTGTTTTTTTGAAAGCATTTGGTGGCTGGCTGTTTTTATACATGTATGCCACACATAGAGTTTTTAATTATTTGTTCATTCTATTATTTTATGGATTATTTTATTGTATTATTTTATTTATTCTACTAATTTATTATTAATTTATTCAATTATTTTATGGATTATTTTATTATTCATTTATTCAATTATTTTATTTTATCTCATGTTTCTCCTGAGAAATCTCACATATGTCTCTATTAGAGATAAAGAAGAGATCTTAACAATGTCACAAAGATCAGATTTATAATGTCTGCAGTAAATTATGAACATTTCTAATCTAAAATATATTAAACTAGATTATCTTATACATTCATTTTATACCTCCAGACTTTTATGGGAGGTTTCCCAGGCAGGTCTTATCCTACCCCCAGACTAAAATGCATGTTTGTGCTGCCTTAGTTTAAAACCATCTTACCCCGACATATCTTAAAGGGATAGTTCACCCAAAAATGAAAATAATGTCATTAATGACTCACCCTCATGTCGTTTCAAACTCGGAAGACCTCCGTTCATCTTCAGAACACAGTTTAAGATGTTTTATATTTAGTCAGAGAGCTTTGTAGCTTTGCAGTGATGCGTATGACGCAGCTGACGTGTTACCTGGTGCGCCCCAGCTGTTTTTTTGTGTGTCCGAGGTTTGTCTGAGCTGAGACGGATGCTATAAGTTTGAAAAAACAACAACTTTGCAAACATGTCTGAGGATAACACGTCAGCCACGTCACTGCAGTCACATGACTCGTGCGCGCGGTTCACAACAGAACCGGAAGAGAACACAATCCTGAATAAAGTCATAATTTTTGTTATTTTTGGACCAAAATGTATTTTCGATGCTTCAACGCATTCTAACTGACCCACTGATGTCACATGGACTACTTTGATGATGTTTTTATTACCTTTCTGGACATGGACAGTATACCGTACATAGATTCTCAATGGAGGGTCAGAAAGCTCTCAGACTAAAAATAAAACATCTTAAACTGTGTTACGAAGATGAACGGAGGTTTTACGAGTTTGGAACGATATGAGGGTGAGTCATTAATTACATTATTTTCATTTTTGGGTGAACTAACCCTTTAACATATATTAGTGCCATTGTTTTGTCTTAAGATGCGCACCAGTATTGTTTTTTGTAGGGTTTGTTTGTAAAAACTGTCCTAATTTAACTAACGCCTAGTCCTGAATTAATCTAAACCCTGTCTGAGAAACTGCCCCTTAATGTATTATATCATTAATATCTATTTCACCTAAACAATTTAAGAAAAAACATCTGATACAATGTTGCTCAAATAAGCTTAACTAAAACTCAACTGACAACCAAATCTCCTGAGCAATAAAGTGTAATCTTTAAGCAATAAAATTTTCCTCTGGGCTGGTGTAATGACCCACTGCTTTACATAATGTGCAAAAACTCAACTGCTTCCTATATAAGAATCAAATACGAAATCTAATCCGAAATTGTAAGTGAACACTGCATAAAATGACGCTGGTGGTATATCCCTACAAATCCCTCTCTGAATCTACACAATCATATAGGGTTCAGAGACAGCAGCTTCTAAGCTAGAAAAATCTCAGTGCAGAGATCCATACAGGGTTGTTTATCTGCTCCTCAGGGATGGTTAGAGACATTCAATGACAGCCACAGATCTCCATCTCTCCCTACATCTCCCTGCTGGCAATGGGAAGGGGGTCAGGGGTGAAAGGAGAGGGGGGCTGGTCACACATTCATGCACTGATATTCTGCTTGTCTGGCTATGGGGTGATTGATGGCCGTAGGTTTGAGGCCTGAGATTTTCTCCAGCCATGGATCAAGCACCTTGAGAACGTGTGTATAGAAATGGATAAAGCCAAGCGGCTAAATCTAGCGCATGTGAAAGGAGATCTTTTGCTGACGAAAAAGCATTAGCACAGTCATCGGACCAGACAAAGCATCTCTTAATGCTTAGGGGAGCAACAATAGTGAAGAAATCTCTGCAAAATCGCTAAAAAAATGACCACACATTCACAAAAATCGCCTTAGCTTTAGGTTATTCGTTGGCACTGTTGGTGTTATTGTATCGATTGAATTTGTGAAAACTAAAGGGTTTGTGTATTACGTGTTTAAACATTGAGTGCCATCACCAACTACTGGCCTAGCATGCATAATACAGCATTTTTGTCATTTTCACGGATGCATGTAAATAGGAATTAATATCCCAATATTTCGTTTAATAGCACAATGTAGCTCAACATATCACACTAGCGAGATTCTTGCCGATACACAGCCTTAATGTTTGCAAAGTTTTGCATGTAGACAACAACAATGTCAAAAAACTAGGGCTGTGTATCGGCAAGAATCGCGCGATACGATACAGTGGTTGCTGTGCGATATGTTGAACTGCTTGGCCCTCTGATGATATATCGGGATATTTCCTATTTATGGAACATAATAGGATATGACTTTAAAAAAGCTGTCATTGAGTGCATTTAAATTCTTTTTTTATGCCGGTTATGCTTAATAAACTGATAACGTGTGCGATGTGGAAATGTGTAAGATGGTTTTCTTAATCGGGGAAAGCCCATAAACAGCGTAAGCAAGAACTGATTGGCACAGGTTGACTGTACTATAGGCGGTGACATCACTGTCTGCGAGAAGCCTGACAAATTTCCATCCAACTCCCGTTTTTGCTTAGTTTGTATGTAAACACACTCATTGAGAACACCAGTGGCGTCCGGTGAATTCTTTTTTTGAGGGCGCACGATGCGAAGTTCGTCACAACATGTATGTAGTCCGTCATGTGTGTGGTTCGTAATTTCAAAATATGTGTTCGACACCTCGAGTGATCCTATGTGCATCACATGTCTTGTCAAAATAAGTGCCTGCTGCAGATGCGTCTAAAGGGTTTATGATAAAAAAGACGCTCGCGTTTGCCAGATACTCACATAATCTCATGCGTATTCAGAGTTTACTTTTAAGGTAGTGTCTTGCATGTATTTTGTGAACGTGAGCGTCTCTTTTATCATAAACGGTTTTGACGCGTGTGCAACAGGCACTTATCTTGATAAAACACGTGATGCACATGGTTCACATGACGCAACAAACACATATATTTTAAAAACACGAACAACACACATGAATCTGTTCCCTTAAACTCACATTTTGATGATCCTATAGGGTGTCATGCATGGTTGATGGTGTTGATGGCATTAGTCAGTATAGTTTTTCTATGAGCAGTAGTCATGTGACCCGACCCCTTCCATCTGAAGGGTCTCATGGGAAAACATGGGTACATGTGCCGATAGCCTCCGCTTGTGGGAACAGCCCATCTCCATCCCGCTGGGGCCCTATAATCTCTCATGCAAAAACACAGTTGGATGTTTAGTGTTGCTTGGGTGCTGTAATAATATTGCAGGTTTGTTCTTCTGTGTATGAAAGCACTTTATTTATCAGACACAACAGAAAATCTGCAACATATGTATTCTGTAAGGGCTGCTATAGGTACAGCTCCTAAATTCACTACACAAGGGGTGTGAACTGCTGTATTTAACAGTTTTTTTATAGTGGTGATTTGGCAACATATTTTGCAATGCAAATGACTTTACTTGTATTCACCTACTGTACATAAAAATCCAGGTGGATCCTGTTGGATGATCCATGATGTAACTCACCAGACTCAATCCCATAGCTATCAAGGGAATAGTGGATTTTTATATAGCAACTTGAGAACTACAAATGTGAAAGTAATGCTACTTCACAACTATGATTTAAAGAGCCCCAGTACAGTAGAGTTCAAAGCAGTCTGTATTTCAGAAGGATAATTTACTATGTATGAGTGTATTTTGGCACTGATCTATTTGTTGAACACGATGTTCCCATTATTTATGCAACCGTTCCAAACACAGTGCACTGGCAGTGTTGAAAATGCCCTGGCATCACAGGCCTTCATTAATCGGTCACATCAAACCCACAGAGAACTAAAAATACATCCTCAGCATGTCACGGCAGATGAGAAGCCAAATGGAAGCACTTAATCATAGAAAAGTTTTTTTGGACCGTTTCGTGACTGTGAATATTGCTTTTTCTGTCCATACAACCAGCGTGGTCAGAAAACATTTGTTTTAATTAGGCAGTAATTTGTGACACAGTAACAAGATTACTGCCATTTCCCCCTAAAACCCCTGCTTATTTAGATCATATTAAAGCAGTGTATTATAAATGAGTAAAATCCACACTGTGCATGATTCTATTAAAATCTACGTCGACCCTCAAAATAATGCTGGGTTGTTTTTTAACCCATGTGTGAGTAAAATATGAACAAACCCAACCTTTGGGTTGAAACAATGTAGCATTTTATGTGTAAACAACCCAGCACATATTAATTTAAACCCAATTTGTTTATATTTTACCCAAACAAGGTTTAAACAACCCAACACTTTGTCTTACAGTCCAAATCGATACACAGAGTCAACAGTTTAAGATATGGTTGTAACATCAAACCAATAACAGTTTTGTTTTAAAATACAAATTACATCATTGCCTGATATCACAAAGCCCACATAAGAGCTTATTCAGTATATTTTCACGCATAATTCTATCTATGTAAGGCAGCTGGTGGACCCTGCCTTCACTTAGCCCCGGCTCTGTTCGGCTCTGGCCCGCCTGTGAGGAGCTAAGCTGTGCAGACCGCGTGTATCTGTTGTGTGACAGGAGCCTGGCACAGAGATGACTCAGTTGGCAGACACAGTTGGCATGGCAGTGGCACAATCCCCACTTGGCTGTCTGTTATTGTCTGTGTGCCAACTCGGAGTTGTACCCCAGAGATGCCCAGGGGAGGCAATTGTCTCAGAGCTTACTTCACATCTAATGGAGACACATCACCAACAGCCATCTTTCTGACGGGAATGAGTTTTATCATTCAGAGATCAGGGAGGTACTCTTAGGCGGGTAAATTTGATGCAAAGTGATTTGCCACAGTGTGCAAACCAAACGTTACTCAAATACAGTAGATTATTTAATGTAGATACAGTAATTCTGAGATTATATAAAGTGGCATTAAAAAGCATAATGAAGTTAGGGCACAAATGCCTGAATAAAGGCTTTAAACAACAAATATCAAAGAAAGTTAGCATAAGCTAAAACATTACATAGGTTATTAAAGATGACGTGTGGAAAAGTATTGTGACACTTTGTGTTTGTCAACTTTTAGTGGAACATCTGTGGTTAATTTGCTTGAACATCTGTAAGAACCTGAGAGGGACGGCATACATTTACTACAAATCACCTTGGCAGCAGTTAAAAGTCATTGCAAAATGGTTCCGAAAGTTTTCAGGAAACCTCTAAAATGATTTGTTCTTGTTTTGATCCTCTTACTGTCTAATGCAATGATAGTTAAACATTTTAAAATGTGACTTAAAAGTACAAATAATAGCGATACATACTGTAGATATGTACGAAGCCCCTAAGGGAACATGGAGCAAAAATCAAATAAAGTTTAGTTTTGCGTGCGCAAGTGAAACTATCGTGAAACTATCGTGAAACTATCGCGTGCGCACGTGAGACTATTGCGTGTAGTTTCGCATGCGCACATGAAACTTTCGCTTTCACGTGAGCATGCGATAGTTTCACGTGCGCACACGATAGTTTCACGTGCGCACACGATAGTTTTACGTGCGCACGCAAAACTAAACTTTATACAATTTTTGCTCCATGTTCCCCTAGGGGCTTCGTACATATCTACAGTATATATGCGATAGTTTCACGTGCGCACGCAAAACTAAACTTTAAAAAAAATTCTGCACATGAAGGTTTCGCATGAGCACATGAAATTAAACTTTTGATTTTTTTTTAACCCAATGTCCCCTTAGGGGCTCGGTAAATATGAAAGTATTTGTTATTAAAAAGAATAAGTAAAAAATATAGGGATGTCATATAACCTCGTTCTTAAATTATCATGAGAAGATGGAAAACCTTTCCTTTCCACACACACACATAGGCTGACCCACCCCGTGCTTTGCGACA
Source organism: Misgurnus anguillicaudatus (assembly GCF_027580225.2). Taxonomy (NCBI): domain Eukaryota; kingdom Metazoa; phylum Chordata; class Actinopteri; order Cypriniformes; family Cobitidae; genus Misgurnus; species Misgurnus anguillicaudatus. The sequence continues at coordinate 22,788,134 of NC_073354.2, forward strand.
CACGACACTTTTCTTTAGCTTTTCAAGAATAAACGGGGGTGGATGTAGAGCGGCGGCAACCGAGGCAGAACGAGAGAAACAGAAAACCACAAAGCGTCCTTTATCTGCCTCTGGATTGTACAAACAGCGCTTGCCCCCGCGGAGGCTACACTCCTCTGGGGTGTGGTTAACCTCTCAGGGTTACCCACCGACCGACTCTCTAATAAGCATCTCACAAAAGCCTGGACTGTCCAAAGGGGAGGAGAAGAAAGAGGGAGAGCCAGAAGAGGGGAAGGAGCTAAAGGGAGGGGTAGAGAGGCAGATGCCAGACACACAGAGAAGAGCAGATGGGGCTTGATGAATCCTGAAAGGAAGGAATTGAAACCCGCTGAAGTTGCCAAAGCGGCCAGCCGCAATTATCGCTGCGCCGTTGGGTTCATTGTCAATTAGAGTGGCGGTTGCGCCGAGCAGCAGCTGTGGCAGATGGCGAGCTTCCAGGAGGAGGAGGCAGGGAGAGGAGATGGGACCTGGGCCATCCCCCTAGAGGGCCTTGCTCTCACTCTCTTACTCTCCATAGTTTTCTCTCTGATAACACAGTGATGATATTGGAGGCCTCCAGGCCTCGTATCACACAGTTAGTCCTCTTGAGACTGAAAACTCACACCCTTTACGTGGCACCTGCCGGGTTGTAAAAGGATTTAAAAAATAAAAGATTTAGAAAGACACTGAAAAGTTTCCACACCGCTGTAGTAATGTGTGTAAACCAACTTTATGATTAACATTACACTTTAAAAATATTTTGTTTGGCGAACTGAAGGCCAAAGATATTGTTTAACCATACAGGTTGTATATGGGCCCCTAGCTGAATTAAATAGCTCTAAAAGTAGACTTAAAGGGACACTCCACTTTTTAAAAAAATATATACAAAATTTTCCAGCTCCCCTAGAGTTAAACATTTGATTTTTACAGTTTTGGAATCCATTCAGCTGATCTCTGGGTCTGGCTGTACCACTTTTAGCATAGCTTAGCACAATCCATTGAATTTGATTAGACCATTAGCATCGCGCTAAAAAATAACTAAAGAGTTTCAATATTTTTCCTATTTAAAACTTGACTCTTCTGTAGTTACATCGTGTACTAAGACCGACAGTAAATTAAAAGTTGCGATTTTCAAGGCAGATATGGTTAGGACTATACTCTCATTCTGGCGTAATTATCAAGGACTTTGCAGCTGTAACATGGCTCCAGCAGGCGTAGTGATATAACGCGCTGCCCGAAAATAGTCCCCTGCCATTGAAAGTTACTAAGCGGACTATTTTCGGCTGCTGCATAATATCATTGCGCCCCATGCAGCCATGTTACAGCTGAAAAATCTTTGATTATTACGCCAGAATGCGAGTATAGTTCCTAGCCATATCTGCCTAGAAAATCAGAACTTTTAATTTTCCGTCAGTCTTAGTACACGATGTAACTACAGAAGAGTCAAGTTTTAAATAGGAAAAATATTGAAACTCTTTGGTTATTTTTAGCACAATGCTAATGGTCTAATCAGATTCAATGGATTGTGCTAAGCTATGCTAAAAGTGCTAGCGCCAGACCCAGAGATCAGCTGAATGGATTAAATCTATTCATGTATTATTTCAATTTTTCATGGAGGACATTTATATTATCTCAAGTTGGACAGTTTGCTTAATCAGGTCAGATGAGATTAGGTAACGTCTAAAAAACTATCCACCTGACATTTCAACGTTAAAGGGACATTGCACTTTTTAAAAAATATACTAATTTTCCAGCTCCACTAGAGTTAAACATTTGATTTTTACCGTTTTGGAATCCATTCAGCTGATCTCTGGGTCTGGCGCTAGCACTTTTAGCATAGCTCAGCACAATCCATTGAATCGGATTAGACCATTAGCATTGTGCTAAAATATATATATATATATATATATATATATATATTTTCCTATTTAAAACTTGACTCTTTTTTACCTTTAACCTCACTTCATTGAAGTTACAACATACAAAATTCCCAATACTTAGATTATAGACTATTTTGGCAATATGTAAACAACACTGAAATGAATTAAAACGGTACATCTAGCATCTTTAAGCTAACATCAGTCTCTATAAGACTTGAAATATGTAAAACAAACTAAATACTAAAACAAGAATTGCTTTTTTACCTGTGTTTTTATGTCTAGTAGGGTGGCCATTTGTGCCAGTTCCGCCGGACACGTCCCCAACATGTTTTCGGGTTCGGTCTCCGGAAGTCGCGTTGGTCGACCGCATACATCATCAAGGTTTAATATTTCGGGTTTAATTTCCAAAAAGCAACCGTTACATTTCAAGGTAAGAATGAAACAACAATGATTGTATGTCTTAAACGAAGTAAATCTTAATTTTCTAATGTATTTTAACTAAAATGTGATGACGTATGCGGCAGAGCAACGCGACTTCCAGAGAACGAACCCAAAAACATGTTCGGGACGTGTCCGGTGGAACTGGCACGAATGGCCACCCTAATGTCTAGCAAAATTACATACATTTTTACATTTATACAGTGTATGGCGGATCTATATATTTGTGCTAATAGGTTAAACAAGCACAATTTGTGCTTATATATCAATTGTCATAGAAAATTGCCATATCATTTTTAAATTGCTAGGGATATTACATTTCTGCTTGATTACCTCCCATGAGCCATTCAGAAATTGCCACATATTATGTTGTTATTGGTAAAGAAGGCCATTTCCACAGGCCACAAACCAGCTTCCAATTCCGTTATCTATAAATACACCTCTCTTAAGTCAACCGTCCATACAGCCACTTCTTATTTTAGACTGGCAGGCACAGATTGCGCTGTCCTGCAATGGAAGGCATTGAACTGAGGAGGGTGCATTGTGTTGGTTGTGTTGAATCAGGTTGATTCAGCTGAATTGGTTATGCATTGAATCAGCTTTGCTCTGTAGTGAATTTGAGTTTGACTCCCACAGTGTGAAAGCTGAGGCTTTGCCACTGTGCCCTATAACCCCACCACCTCTATAGCTGTTATTTATCATACACTTTGTGTGTGTTTGTGTAGGACAGAGAAAAAGTATCAGAGAGAGATAGAGAGAGATTGTGCCAGCTTGCTGCTATACTTTACATTTAAACATGTGCTTTTGTCAAAGTACGTTTATACATGTATTGATGTATGTCGCTAAATCACTGCATATATATATATATATGCTTTTTAAGGCGCAGACTGCGCTAGGCCCCTCACTCTCACATCCATGGCCCCCAGGGGCCCCCACCTGCAGATGGGAGTGTGCCCTGCTGCTGCCCGGGCCTGCAGGGGCCCATACAAACACTCCATAGTTTCCACAGTGACGCCTGCATTGCGCTCACCACTTCCCAACTCTTGCTTTGTCATGCTGTTTCTTTGGGAGCATGGCAGCTGATAGAGAAGAGGTGGAGGGAAAGGGAGGGCGGGCGGGTGGTTGGGTAACGGAGCAGGACTAAGGCTGGATGGGGGTCAAACCCTCCATCTGCTCATGAGAAGCTCACAGGTCATGGCTCACAACAATGGCCATTAGCAATGCTGACAGGCGGGTCAGGAGGCCTCATCGTCATGGAGACCAGGGCAATGTGGGCCAAGGGGTCTCGCTTTAGCCACCGTCGTGCAGACGTATGACTGGACTCTTTTCATCACGACAGAAAAGTGAGGTGTGAACTTTTTAAGGACTTCTGTCTGCATCTGCAAGATCTCTCTTTGGACCCAGATGGTCAGAGGAAGTCATTTTGTGAGGTTTAGGATCCATGTATGCACTGGTGTTTGAAATTAGGACATTTTGATAGTTGAGGGTGTAAAAGTATTTGTGTTAGTTTATATAGCAAACCAAATTTTGCAAGAATAATTAATAATCGCCAACATAAGCACAACCCAGCCATTTTTAGAGTGCATGGATCCCAACCGGGTTCAATCCCTGAAAACACGCATCATGATAAAAATGTATAGTGTGAATGCCCTTGAAATCTCTTTGTAAAAAAGTATTTGCCAAATGAGCATGACTTTACATAATAATTAAACTTAGGATGGAAACAACACTAAACATGACAACAAATATATACCAACCATTGTCTAGATCTACACTAACAGATGTTTAATATACCTGGGACAGTTTAAAAGCATTCAAACTACAAGGACCACATGCTGCTTTCTCCAACAGGAACAGGAAAAACACTCATAAAATCAATAAATAAATAAAACAAGAATTTGAGATTTTAAAGCAACTCAACTCAAACTTTCCTAAAATAGTTTTTGCTATTTTGTCTGTCTGCTATAAACATGATCTATGATAAAGGCTGTTTCATCCCACGTTTGGCTTGGGAAGATCAAACCTAACCATTGGGTTAAATTAACCTAAAATGTCCATATTTGACCCAACCATTGGTTAAAACAACCCAGCATAGGTTAATTCAAACCCATTTCTGTTGGGTTTGTGCCACACATCTCCTGAGAAGTGAAGCCAAAACATTTCAACCGCCCCCTGGTGGTTGGCTGCAGTATAGGTCTGAAGCCCCACCCTCTACATGTAAACCAATCGTGAGCCATATCAATTTACACTTCAAAACATTTTTTTCAACTATTATTTTTGTTATGTTATGTACTTTTAAGTGTTTGTTTTTCTAATGAGCTTGGATTAAGTTAGTTATTAGATGCTACTAAAAAGGGGCGTTGCCACGGCTCCACCTCACAATCACTACTGCACAAACTCTTGCTGCAACTAAAACCGCATACTTTTCAACCATATAGTAGGCAAGAAACATGTGAAGAAAAGAAGTATGTCAGAATCCACAGTACTCATAAAACAGTAGGTGAAAAGTACCCGGATGACCTACAGTACCAGCTAGATTCAGAAGTGTGCATTTAATGGATGCATTAAATGCATTTTTGCCCATGATGCCATGGAAGAGGATTTGTGAACAGAGATGGTAGAGACTAGGCGAATGTAGTATATCCAAATTTTATTTATACTATATAAAAAATACTTATTTGAGCTAGATTGTAAGTAGCCTACCTACTCAGGACAGTATGCGATTTCGGAAGCAGCCACAAGCTTCAAATGATGTAATTGGTGCAAGATGTCAATCTCATCAAACATGTTTCTTTACGTTTAGCAGCAATGTTGTAATTAAGTTGATAAAGAGTTCATTAAACAACAGAGGCGTTAATCTTGCACGCTGTGATCCCTCTGTTTGTTTGCCTGCCGCTCCAGACGGTTTGTCCAGCTGCAGACAGTTTGTTGACAGGGACATGGTGAGAAGCTTGTCCACACTGTTTTAATGTCAGCGTGTGTCAGAGAGGGGTTTCTTGGACATAAATATGAATTTGTCCAAATGAAAAGGAGTGAAGGGCCGACTCGATCACATTGTCAAAAAGCTTATTCTACCGTTATCTCTTTCACCCTGTAAAAGTGTGTCAAATCCATTCCTTCTCTCTCCAAGCCTCCCAGGTTTCTCTCCCTCACGTGAAAACTTATCTGCCTGCTGGAGCTGAATGGCCAACAGCCCACAGAGAGGAGAAAGAGAGAGAGAGAACGAGAAAACAGGATACCTGTTCCTGCAAATCTTAATCGCTCAGACATATAGAGCGAGCTGCTGTGGAGATATTGATTTACAGGTGAAAGCCGAAACACCAGTTTCCAGCTACTTGAGATAGGAGGGAGCTTAGGGAGAACTTGCTGTTGCATAAGACAACAGGCCACTGACCTATTTAGTAGCTCCATGTTGGGAGCACTTAAAGGATTAGTCCATTTTCTTTAAAAAAAATCCAGATAATTGATTCACCACCATGTCATCCAGAATGTTGATGTCTTTCTTTGTTCAGTCGAGAAGAAATTTAGTTTTTTGAAGAAAACATTCCAGGATTTTTCTCATTTTAATGGACTTTAATGGACCCCAACACGAAACAGTTTAAAATTGTAGTTTTAACGGAGTTTCAAAGGACTCTAAACGATCCCTAACCAGGCATAAGGGTCTTATAGCGAAACGATTGTCACTTTTGACAAGAAAAATTAAAAACATGCACTTTAAAACTACATCTTCTCATCTATCTCTGGTCCTATGACGCGCCAGCGCGACCTAACGTCATTGCATAATGCCGTGGAAAGGATGTGTGTTACATATATGAAAGCACATTTGCGGACCATTTTAAACAATGAACTGACACAAAGACATTAATTAGTATCATTCCACATACAACAACGTCGGAACGGTCCTCTTTCTCCACACTTGTAAACACTGGGGCGTAGTTTCGATACGTCATCCGTGACCTCTTGACGTGATGACGTATTACGTGAGGTCGCGCTGACGCATCACAGGACCGGAGGAAGACGAGAAGTTGTGGTTTAAAAATGCATATTTTTTATTTTTCTTGGCAAAAATGACAATCGTTTCGCTAGATAAGACCCTTATGAGTCCTTTGAAACTGCAATTTTAAACTGAATTAAAACTCTTAAGTGTTGGGGTCCATTAAAGTCCATTAAAATGAAAAATCCTCAAAAAACTAAATTTCTTCTCGACTAAACAAAGACAGACATCAACATTTTGATAATTTATGATAATTTCTAGTGTTTTGTCAATTAACTTTGTACTGTTACAACTGTGCTCCACAAAAAATCACACCATACCTGTTTTGAATGATAGGGTTGAGTAAATATATTTCTTTAAGCCTATAAGGCAGAAAAAAACTTTACAGTCTATGTTTTTTGTGCTAAAGCAAAGTTGATTGCCGCATTGATTATGTTATTCAGCAAATTAGATGTATATGTGACCCTGCCTGTAAAAACACTGCTAAAGTTGTTTTGTGATTTACTGTTTTTATTTTACATATAATCATTCAACATAATGTAAAGAACATTGACACCAATGTAAAATTAATGGTTAAAAGCAAACTTTGATGCTCCAAATCTTATAATTAGATCATATACAAACAGGGTCACACATTTTTTATGTGAAGGTATAAAGAATAAATTCTCCTGTGTCAGTGTTTATTAATGCACAACGTCGTTGGCCAACACCTACTGTAATATCTCATTTAAGCATTTAATGGGCATTTAAGGGCCAACTACCTATTAAAACATTTTACGTTTATATTTAATTTGCTATTTATTGTATCCACATATACACATATATGAGTCTCAGTACAAATGTGTTGACTTAATTAAGTGCCCTTTCACAAAAGCTATTGTGCAGATAATTTTATTTTTTTGGGGGTGCTCTATAACAGTTTGACATCAGCGAAGCCTTCAGTCGCTGCCGATTGGAAGATAAAAACTAATTGGAAAATAACAAAGGGTATATGGCAGGGCAATTAATTCACTTTAACATAATGTGCTCCAAACATTCATATAATGTGAGCTGAAAACCTCGGCCTTGCCACAAGATAGCTGTAGGTGATAGTTTACTGCATACTTTTTTTGTTTTTCTATTCCATTATATGCTTTATGTCAAAGGTGCCCTCCTTTTGCACGTCTCCCAGAACAAACAATCACAATAAATTATTCAGTTATCCGTGCAAAGCATTAAAATATTCCAAAGATCCTGACAAACAAAGCTCTCGGGAGCAGATGTTCGCTGACTTTCAGCGGAGCCTTTCCACCAATTTTCGCTCTCATTTTGCCATTACTTTGCCAAGTCTTCTCCAGCAGGATATGAAACCTGGGCAGGGTCATGGTTTGGTAATGATGAAGATTCAGAAGCCCTGCTAAGTGCTAGTCTTCTTAACCTGATTACCGAGCTCATGCACACTGCCAGAGAGAAGAATATTCATTAGGGACCCACTGAGAGAGCTGATAAAACAGCAGACAGCTGCACCGCCGCGTCTGCACCCTCGCTACGTGCGTGAAATGCAGACATTAGCATGTGAAAGAGTTCGGCCTTCCCGGGCCCCTTAGCAATAAGACTTAAAACGCTGCTTATTCGCTCATTGCTTTGCTACAACATCTCTTTGCCAGTCCTACAGTCACAGTAAATGATCAACTTTTCAAGCTGTCCCTGAAATTCAAGAGGTCAGAGTAAGTGTGCAGAGATTAAAGGGATAGTTCACCCAAAAATAAAAATGTTGTCATCATTTACTCACTCTCATGTTGTTACAAACCTGTATAAATTTTGTTGTTTTTATGAACACAAATGAAAGTATTTTTAAAATTTTTTGTAACCAAACCGATCTTGGAGCCCATTTACTTCCATAGTATTTTTTTCCTACTATGGAAGTGAATGGGGTCCACGAATGGTTTGGTTAGAAATATTCCTCTAAATTTCTTCCTTTGTGTTCCTTAAAACAAATACATTTATACAGGTTTGTAACAAAATGAGGGTGAGTAACGGATGACATAATTTTATTTTTGGGTGAACTATCCCTTTAAGAGTCATAAATCTGTCCCAGCATTGCTTTAGGTTTAATCCTGCTTTCTTTCATTTTACTGTATATAAACAGATTCGATTATTGTAAGAATGGTATCAGTGTGGGCTTGTGTAATTATTTCACTGTATATATTATTCATCATTTAATTGTAGTTTTAACCATTAAAATTTGAATTAAAATCTGCAAAAGTAGGAATGTTTTTTTTTATTTTTAAATAAAGTCTATTAACAATTTCACATAATATATCAATTTTTGTTGTTATATTAAAACTGCAATGCATATGATGTGTCACACTTTTCACTAGACCTCTCCCAATGGTCAGTTTATATTACGCGTCTATCTGAACACATTTGCAAACCGGCCTGTCTTTAAAAAAATATTCTCCATACATTTAGTCTCAGTAGCCACAAAGTTAAATACATTTACTGAAGGCTTTTAGTGGTAGGCTGGGCCTATGCGGGCTGTTGATATTGCATAAATCATACACATCTCCTGACGGTTTGTGCGGCATGTCAACCAATATGGAAGCATTAAAGTAGCCCCATGCTTGAGTTCTCTGCCTAACGTTTCTGTAAATGTCATAAAACATCAATTATATCTGCCTGCTGCAAGGGGCTGCTTGACATTTCACGCTATTTTGAGTTCCTGGTGGAATCTCAGACACCAGCACCATTTTCTGTTTGTCTGCCATATCACAGCAGTCCCGTGGCTTAGATGAGCACTTTCTTCTATATTTGTATCAATGGCAGATTTAAAGAGAGACAGAAGACCTTATCTAATTCATCCACAAAACCGTACGGCTCTTAGCCGTACAGATGTGGGGAGCCAGATCAGATTTGATGAGTATAAATTCGATTATCTGTTATGATTGAGGCTCTGTTTGCTAAAAAACATTTTTTTCCTTTCTCTGTGATGTTGCCTTCAAGTCTGTCATAAAGTCCCAGTTGTTATATTAGAAACTACTTTCTTTTCTTGCAGAAATATACATTTATTTAAATATATTTTGGTTTATATTAATAGATTTTCTGTCCTTCTGAAAGCTTGTTTGTCCAAATTCAGTCTTTTTCATGAAACAAAAAAATACAATTTTAAAACATCTTTTTAATTACTTTTTAATACTTTTTATTGGTTAAAAATTAGCAGAACCCACTGGGGTGGTTTCCCGTACAGGTATTAGCATAAACCAGGCCTAGACCTTAGTTTAATTATGAAATATAACTAGTTTTAAAGGATTAGTCAATTTTCTTAAAAAAATCCAGAAAATTTACTCACCACTATGTCATCCAAAATGTTTATGTCTTTCTTTGTTCAGTCGAGAATAAATTATGTTTTTTGAGGAAAACATTCCAGGATTTTTCTCATTTTAATGGACTTTAATGGACCCCAACACGTAACAATTTTAATGCAGTTTAAAACTGCAGTTTTAATGGAGTTTCAAAGGATTCTAAACGATCCCAAACGAGGCATAAGTGTCTTATCTAGCGAAACGATTGTCATTGTTGACAAGAAAAATAAAAAAAATGCACTTTTAAACCACAACCTCTCGTCTATCTCCGGTCCTGTGATGCCCCAGCGCGACTTCACGCAATAAGTCATCAGTCAAGAGGTCACGGATGACGAATACGAAACTACACCCCAGTGTTTACAAGTGTGGAGAAAGAGGACCGTTCCGACGTTGTCAGTTTATTGTTTAGATGGTCCGCAAATGTGCGTTTCATATATGTAACACGTGACCTTTCCACGTCATTACGCAATAACGTGAGGTCCCGCTGGCACGTCACAGGACCGGAGATAGATGAGAAGATGTGTTTTAAAGTGCATGTTTTTAATTTTTCTTGTCAAAAATGACAATTGTTTCGCTAGATAAGACCCTTATGCCTCGTTTAAGATCTTTAGAGTCCTTTAAAACTCCGTTAAAACTGCAATTTTAAACTGTTACGTGTTGGGGTCCATTAAAGTCCATTAAAATGAGAAAAATCCTGGAATGTTTTCCTCAAAAAACATAATTTCTTCTGGACTGAACAAAGAAAGACATCAACACCCCGGATGACATGGTGGTGGTCAAACCATCTGGATCTTTTTTAGAAAATAGACTAATCCTTTAACAAACACAAAGGGCACTGATGTATTTTAAGATATGTCATTGCAAGTTGTTTTCAGTTTGGACAGCTGTTACACATATTTTAGTCTAGGACTAGTCTAATCCCTGTCCGGGGAACCGCCCCATACACAAACATAAACGATGACCAATAATAACAATGCATGAAAAAAGAATAAAAAATAAAAAAATCACAAAATATGGAGATACAAGCTTTTGAAAGGTCAGCGATGGTATGTATGAATTAATTTTTATCAGTATTTTTTAATAAAGAGTTTTATGTTTTGATTAAGCCCTGCTCAATGTCAATTATGTTTTTCAGAATGATCTCAGTGCCCATATTATGTTTTAATCAAATGTGTCCAGAATAGCTTGAAATATAATTTATGATAAATAATCTTAATAGGTCCTAAATCAGTGCTACCACCAGGAGCATAGTTGTTTTAGTGCTTTGACCCCTAACCAAACTTACACCCATGGTTATCACATTTAGTGGCTCAACTTAAACAGTATATTCAGTCTTTGTCACAGATAAGTTTATCCAGTGTTGGTTTCATGACAGTACAAGATGAATAGCTGCACACCAGCAGCTCACGGACAACAAACGGAAACAAACAGAAGAGGTCTGTCAGGTCACCAATAGGACCCTATGATCTTTTTTTGTTATGATGCCTCATCCTATAATCACAAAACAGCAGTAAGCTCTTTAAACAGACTGAAGCAGCATTAATAAAGATCTCTATCCTAAATGTTATTTTTTATTAAAAAAATTCATAAGCAAATTGTACTGTACCACTATGCAGAAGTTTAATGCAGAAGCGAAACAATGAATAAAAGATCTTAATAAATATTTTATTAACATTTCCATTAACTACACACTAAGAACATATAGAATATATCACAAGATGTAATCCATGCAATACATTTTAGTTATTGCAGACGAGCAGTTATTGATATAAAATACTGCCAGGTCCCACATTTAGCAATACCTTCATTCATATTTTACAGTGCATAACCATTATCCCATCCTCCCAATCCATTCAGTGAGGCAGGAAACTGACCCCTGCCTATAAAGCAAAGAAAGACACAGAGGGGTGGGGGACAGTGACATGGAAAGAGTGATGAAGATGAAGAGAGATTGCTGGGAAATGAGAAATGTGAGCAGAAAGTGAAAGCAGTGGGTACCGGTGGTAAGGTGCGAGTGGTAGTAAGGCAGTTTGAGTGACAGCTCAGTGATGGATTGTGGTCTGAATCACTGCTTATGCCCTCTTCACTCTCATTCACCCCCACAGATCTCTGACAGCCCTGTTTATCGCTCTCTTTGTAAACATACAGTCAGGCTTATATTGTAAGGTCCGGACTTTAGAGACTCCCTCCTGCTATTCTCTTTTTTTCCCTGCTGTCCCTTTGTTTTTGCTTGGCATTCATAACTCCTTTAATCATTTACAACATGGTAATATTGAGGCATTAGCAGCAGCACTATTGCATTGGGACAGTTAATGTAATTTGGTCACTCATTTAGCTTTTGGCAGAATATAATCTGTTTAAACAAATTGAAGTAGCTTCTAAATATTTGTAAACCCTATACCTGTTTATAAAAAGAACGAAAAAATTTACAATTAGAAAAACATCATTATTTTACTACATATAAAAATTTATTATTTTGATCTCCTCTGCATTTGCATTCGCCTTTCATAATTAAAGCCAGCAATCATTATAATTATTAAAGACAGGCATTTATGTAATTTTTTTTTTCATTTCGCTCACCCTGAATTCTTTCACATTTGCATATTTTCATTAACCTTGGAGAATGAATAATTTACAAGGCTCGGAAAGATGACTTGTGCTGCGATCGGGTACAAATTCAAAGCCATGCTTTCTTATTTTGTCTTTTACAGTAAGAGATGACAGGAATAATTAGGCGCACCTTAATCGACTCGCAGAAGAGGCAGCTGGAGGTGATGTGAGGTGCTGTAACTGAAACCTGAGCTGATGAGAGACTCCCCAAATCCCCCCCCACACACACTTTTGGTACCCTCCCTTGGCTCTCCAAGGAGGTGGAAGGTGGGGTGAACTGCCAAGAGGGGGTGGTGCACTGGGTTCCTCATTAGTACAGTGCGGCTGGTACAGTCGGATATCAGGGCACCAGGCTGCGCTCCTCAAGTTACCTCATTGGATCCCAGGGCACGTGAAAAAAACTCATATTGGAGACAAAGGTTTAAAGTCGGGTGGGGCTGTACAGATCTTACAGGCAGCAGTGTATCTGGGAAAGAAATGCTGGGTGACATTTAATCTCGGGGGTCTTTTTTCTTCAAATTGTGGGGAGGCAAGTAATCAGGCTATACTTTAGGTTTAATGTATTTAAGGCATTTAGAGAAGAGAGCAAGTAGTGAGGAAAAACAAGCAAAACAAAATCTACAGTATGTTGAGTGTGTTTATTCACTTCTTGCCCCCCTATGGGGTTCCCTGTGTTTGTGGAGGCGGAGAGAGAGAGAGACATCGAATGTTACCGTACACTCAAAGATGCAAAATTTCATGCTTTTAAAATCATTTAATGTTGCAGCTGTCACATCCGATTATTGATACGCAGGAATTCACTTTTATCCTCCTGCGCTTCGGGGAAAGTCAATATATTTCTGCCGGGCAATTCATTACTTTTATTCCAGCTCTGTGTACATTGCGGCTACCGAAAGAGAGAAAATAGCACACCATACATTAGTGTCATCCTTAATCAATCTTAAACGGAATCTATTTGAAGATAAACCAGAAAACAGAAGCCATACAAAAGTAATGAACCTCCATGTGGCTTCCTGGGGAATACATCCAATCTCGTAGTCTCTGAACCCCCCACCCTCCTCCCACACCTTTATTATCATGCATAGAGCACAGCAAGAGCTTCAACTCTAGGGAGGAGTTCCAAAATTCATTTTTGCCTTTTCTTTCTTTTCTTTCTTTTGCTTGATGAACCTCAAGCTGGAGGGAAAACAACTGACAGTATTTGGCAATCTAACCAGCAGCGCTGACAAAAACATAGGCAGGTTTCAAGCTAAACACAAATTAAGGTTTTACACAAACAAATCAACTTTATTTAGACTTTATTCTGTTTGAGGAGCTCAGATGCAAACGCAGCTAAACACCACCTCCATCAAAAATTAGATAATCATATTTACAGAAAACCCTTGGCATGTATTTTGTGTTCATAAAATACCTTCTCTTCAAATCCGCATAATCCCAGCCATTCAGAGATAACGCTTTTTTTTGACAGAATACACCCTTATCAGCAAAATCCTCTAAGGACAGGGAAGATGAATTAGGTGATGATGGTGCATTAATCCGTAGAGTCCTTTGTGAGTAATTGTAAATGAATACAACGTGAATGTGGCAGTAACATATATTACAGCGTTCCCTAACGCTTGGTTCAGTTTTTACATTTTGACTTTCATCATTTGCAATGTTTCTTGCATCTTAAGTGATTTTTCAACTGTTTGCTATATCTTGTCCAAAGAGGTGGTGGTTTTCGCCAACAAGCCTTGCACTTAACTCTTTCCCCGCCATTGACGAGTTAACTCAATTAAAGGTGCAGTATGTAACTTTTTGAACGATCTCTTGACAGAAATGCAATATAATATACATAGCTATTTTATCAGTGGTGTATAAAGACCTTACATAAGTAACTGTTATGTTTTTATTACCTTAGAATGAGACGTTTTTATCTACATAAACCGAGGGTCCCCTTACATGGAAGTCGCCATTTTGTTCCGCCTTTTTTACTAAGTTGTCTCCAACGATGATATGTTTGTCCTGTGGCGGCTGCCGTAGCTTTTCTGTGCGTTTCAAAGTGAAGGGTGAGCCGTGGACTGAGCAATTGGCCGCAATTTGCAACATCACCACTAGATGCCACTAAAATGTACACACTGCACCTTTAAGAGAAAACGCTTCCCTGCCAATGACGAGTATTTCCAGCTTTCCGCAATACCGCTGTTATCCACCAGGTGGCGCTCTTCTGCAACTTTTTTAATCTGGAAGTATCGCCCTAGGGCAAACAGCTGTATGTCCATGTATGTTTTGAGGATCGCTCTGCATCTGATCTCTATCAAAAGTCTCAAAAGTTCCAAAAATGAAATTATTTCAGCTTTTTGCTCAAAATTTGGTGTTTTTGAAGAAACCTACCCATATTTTAGAGGTGTTTAGAAGAGAACTAATGAAGAAAGGATTAAACTTTTATTTGATTGAAAGCAGAGGGTCTGTTCTTTCATTTGATATATTGTATGTTTATATATTTTAAGAAAACTTTGGGTCTCATTCACTAATAATTGTGTACGTTTTTCGTATTTATACGCACACTTAAACTTCTCACGAAAACGTTCTTCCTAAATCACAACACCTGCGTACTTACTTGAATTTGTTCTTACTTGTTCTTACGTTAGTGAATTTGGAGTGTTTTACATGAGCGGCCTCGTGCACGAGGTTGGTAATTTGCATAAAACACACCCAAACCAGCTCCATATAAGGGTTTTCCACAGCACTGGTCCACAGAAAACTTTAGAGCAGTTTGTCATAGAAGCTTGAAAAGAAGAGCTTGAAAAGAAATCCATGATCATATTTATTTTTGGTAAAGTTACGTTTTGCTTTTAATTTTTTATTTGGGAGGTTTTGCTGTCGCTGGAGGAAGATGTTGTCCACCGACCGGATAACATTAAATAAGTATTGGATAGGCTACTGTAACAAATATGACATTTAATTAATATGATAGAGACGCGCATCTGTATCTAAAATAAAACAGACAGGAGATCAAGTGATTGACGTTTGGCATGACGTTTACAAGCAGACGCTTTTAAATAAAGATTTAAAAAGTGAGGAAGGAAAGCGTGAAGATTTGTCATTGCACGCATCTTCTTTATATGTTCAGAAAAAATAAGTAGGCTATAATAATATATAATCTAATGTATATAATAATAATAATAATAATATAAATTATGTTTAATAATATAAATAACACAGAAAATATTATAATATCAAATATAATCATGTAACTTTTATTTATCAACATTATTATAAACATCATAATTATAGCCTATTATTTGATTATAGTGTACGTGATTATTGTGTACGAGTGGTTTTAGGTTTTCTTGAATTTTTGAGTACATTTAGAAGACATTTTGATACGAAAGTTTTTGTTGAATCACGATTTCACATCCATACGCACATCTCACACACAAATTTGTGCATATGCATGCTTAGTGAATGAGACCCATTAAACTTTTGTGAAAATCATGAAAAATGCTGGTGCTGCCTGTTAACTTCAAAAAAAAAAAAAAAAAAAAACGCAGGCGGGGAAAGAGTTTTGCAGCAAAACATTTTGTGAAATACGGGTGAAGTGACTAAAGTGACATTTGTGAAAATAAGGCATTTCAATTATTGACTAATAACCTTTTCATTGCCATTAAAGTGAAGTGACAAAACCTAAACACAAGAGCCTTAAAAAAGCTAATTTACATAAAAATATGTCAGATGTATTTAGAAGGTTTTGCATTTGAACTCCTCAATTTCTGATTTGAATGAAACTGTCAATATTATGTCTCCAAATAGATTGAGATAATAAAATAGTGCTGTTATTTTCACATTTGCACATGAAAATGCAATGTTTTAAAATGGTTTCATTTTGTCCATGCAAATGAGGGTGGTAATTAACAGAGCAAGTGTCGGAGACTTGGCAGTGGGGTGTGATGTGATCTATTATTCTCTCCACACAGTGAAAGATTATGAATTCATAAATAACACCACACGCTATAATTAGTCTTCAGTGAGAAACTGACTAGAAAAAAACACGAAGAGAAATCAAAACAGCCCACAACCATCAAGTAGGGATTTTAAGTCCCATTTTTATTACGATCTATTCAGAACTTCCCAAATAACAGACGCAGCTGTTTGTTTTGTGTTATAGCTTGCGTTGATGTTTGCAGATTGACTTAGATTGCATCATTCACAGAGGTATACACAATGTTGGACTGTTTGGTTACCGCTACAAATAAGATGCTAAAATACACTGAGATCATAAAACTGCCCTGAATTACAGTTTATAAATTATGCGACAATATTTCAGTACCATAAAATAATAACGTTTGAGGATATTTATATTTAAAGGATATGAACAATTGTAATAGGGCTAATGTTGTAAGCATACATCATGATCTATACAGATAAGATATGAATGAGTCATCCGTGCCTCAGACTCCCTGTGCTTCATATTCCATCAAGCTCTGTTTAGTTGAATAAATCTCTGTGGGCTTAGAGGATGCTTTTAGCCTCATCCGTAACAGAACAGGGCTTATTGATGTCAGCCGGAAACAAGACTGTGTTATGGCGGTTTATTGTGTTTTCAGTGCCCATAGCTGAGCAAAATTGGGGAGGGTTTTACAGTAGACAATGTTCTCATGTGCAGACAAACAAGTTCCATTACTGAGAAATTCTGGCACCTAAACCCATAAGAAAGATGAGATCTCTTTAATATCTCACTTATTTCTCATAAACATCAATGACATTAAATGGAGAGCAAATTGAAACTTTGGTAAGCACACAGTTGACGGTACCCATTGACTTCCACAGGAAACACAAATACTATGGAAATCAATGGGTACCATCAACTCATGTCGTGTTCATTTTTGGGTGAATGATCCCTTATATATATATATATATCTCCCAAGGGTTTTTTCCTCCTAGGACTTTTTTTTATTTCCCCGGCTAAAAGCCTGTTTTTTTTCCTCCTAGGGGTTTTTTTAACCCGGAGAGGCAGCCTTCTTGGGCTTAATTACGTTTCAGATGCAGGTAAACCTATGTATATCATATCAGTAATACAAGCAGAGAGGAAGATTCAAGAGAAGACCACGATGAAGGCTGTAGAGCTGGTGTCTCTGCGGATTGACCCAAGATCTGTATTAATTGGTAAAATAAGACACAAAGCCAGAACCAAAGTGTAAAAAATCCAGGGATTATAAATGATAACAGCCGCCTCAGTGGGTATAACCTTGTCTCCGATATAATAAATCTGAAAGCGATTCTGAATGCATTATTGAGAGAGATATAACAGGATCTCACAAGTTTCCCTAACTCACCCGTATTGCATGTGAAAATGATTTTCCTGTCTAAAACTCACCCCCGCACACTCTGAGTTACGGATTGCATTATATTTGTTATTCCAGTAGAGATTTGATGGTGGTTTGGGGTTGTTTGTCAGAATGCTGGTACAGTGATACATATCTTGTTTGATTAGACTGTAGGTTTAAGGGTAAAGTATCGGCCGTGGTAGAGATATATTAGGAGATTAAATTATAATGCTGTGAATTGTGGGCCCAATGTGTGTACCACTGGCAATATTTGAAAAATGCAAGAAAAGTGGGCAGACCCCAACGGAGATAGAGGGGACGAACTGAGCTCGTACCAAGAGTTTGTTGAGATCGTAACAAGGGCTTGGTGAGCTTGAACCTGCTTACATCACGTCGTACTGCTTATGTCACGTAGTACCGCAACATCCAATAGGAAAATTCAACTGTAGTAGCCA
Organism: Misgurnus anguillicaudatus; assembly: GCF_027580225.2. Classification (NCBI taxonomy): domain Eukaryota; kingdom Metazoa; phylum Chordata; class Actinopteri; order Cypriniformes; family Cobitidae; genus Misgurnus; species Misgurnus anguillicaudatus. Next base: position 22,806,176 of record NC_073354.2, read on the forward strand.
CCGTTCAACCTGAAGAGGGCAGCACTTACACGTTTTTACACCATTATACATAAAATGACACGAAAAAGAAAATCATGCCACGGACACGAAAAACTATTTATAGAAATTTGTGCCAGTGACATGAAAAAGACATTTGTGTTCAAGGCACGAATAAAATCAGAATGCCATGGACACGAATAAATGAATCACATTTTTTTATGACTATAACATGACTTTCCGTGAGATCAGTCTGTTTATGTGTTTAAAACAAGCTGACATCTCCCACAAAATTCTGACCCAACAGCTCAACATAGAAATCTTAGAAATCAAATTAACTTAGAAATTAAATTACCTTTATAAATCGGGTTAAGGTAAGTAATACTTTTGAACACTGGTTGCTTATGTACTTGCTCTATAACTGGGATATTTTTAACCAATAACGTTATGAATCCTTGCATTAGCAACGCAAAGGTCGTGGGTTCGATCGCAAAGGACACACATGCTGATTAAAAAGTAAATTGAAAGCACTGTTTGTTGCTTAAGAATAAATCATCTCCTAAAATAAATCAGGAAAAAAATCAGCTAAATGCGTAAATCTAAAACTTTCAAATGTTTAAAATAAACTACATGCTGCTTTCTGCTAATAGTTAAACATCATAACAAAAACTTGACAGCTAAACATCATAGTGCACAATGTGACCACTTGAACAGAAAACTTCCAGCATTCCCTATATGTGAACCTTTGCAAAACTGCATAAACTGGCATTTCAGCATGTTCACATTCTTACCGCAAGATAATGCCACTACAGCTTAAAAAAACTCTTTTGTTTTTCTTTTCAGCTGGTTTGAATACGTTGTAAAGGTCAGGTGCTCTTCTCCACTGTTCTTATACACTACAGTCTCTGAGAGTGTGAGGACCGCGTTCCACAAGCTGACATTTTACTGTCTTCTTGCTCGTGCCGTTACCTCACCCTATCCATCAGCACCCTGTTAATGAAGGTGGCCTTCATCTCTGCATCATGGGCATAAAGCATCACCTTTATGCTTGAATATCTGAATATAGAAAATAAATATTGGTTTTATTATCAGTATAATTGTTATTTATGAACTGGCGAGCACCAGTACGTGTGAAGATGTGTAGATGAAGGCAGGGCTGTTATGCCGGGGTGATAATGCTGTTCAGGGTGTAAAATGACAGCAGTAGATCAATAGGCCATATGGGTCTTCATGCTCTCGGATGAAAAGAGCGAGCAGTCATAACTCCTTTTCATATTATCGCTATGTCCTTTTCGCAGCTGTGTTTTTATGGTCATGGGTTCTTTCGATAGCAAGGTCAAAACTAAAGTTTGGGCTTATTTTATGTTTGTAAGTATTGAGATTTGACTTTTGATGTTTTAAATTTTAAAATCGTTCACCCAAAGTTCTGACATCATTTTTTTCTTATATATTCCTCGAATCATACAGAGACAGTTTATAGTGACCACACTGCTAAAGCAGAATTTTGTAGTAGTTTTGTCTTGTTTTCCGGTACAAATATCTACAAATTCTTAAATGAAAATACTTGGAAAGCAAATTTAACTAAGAATTTAGTCTTGCTTCCTGAAAAAAAAGTGAGTGATGCTTGAAAACAACAATAAAAAATACTATTGGGGTAAAAAATTGTACTGAAGTAAAATTTGAAGTTTACTGAATTATGCTGAAACTTAAGTTTGTTTTCCAATGGCAAATATTTTTCTTGTTTTAAGCATACACTTTTTTCAACTAGCTTGATTTTGATTTTTTTTGCATCTTAAAGGGGACATTTCACAAGACTTTTTAAAATGTAAAATAAATTGTTGGTGTCCCCAGAGTATGTATGTGAAGTTTTGCGCTCAAAATACTATATAGATAATTTATTAAAACGTGTTAAAATTGGCACTTTGTAGGTGTGAGCAAAAGTGTGCTGAATTTGGGTGTGTCCTTTTAAATGCAAATGAGCTGATCTCTGCACTCAATGGCAGTGCCGTGGATGGATAATGCAGATTAAGGGGTGGTATTATATTCTTCTGACATCACAGGGGGAGCTAAATTTCAATTTTCCACATGCTTGCAGAGAATGGGTTACCAAAACGTAACTGGGTTGATCTTTTTCACAATTTGTAGGTTGATAGAAGTACTGGGGTCCCAATTATAGCTCTTAAACAAAAGTTAGATTTTTATGATATGTCCCCTTTAAATTAAGGATTTTTTATTTATACAGAGAAACAAGACAATAATACTAAGTTCTAACAGTGCAATGCCTGTTTAGTGCATATACATTTTGTTTTTGCTTCCTTTGAAAAATAAAAGCATCCAAATTCAAAATGACATGATGGTAAATAATGAAAAAAAAATTGTTTGGATGAATTATTTCTTTAATCTTGTTTTATAAAAAGCCTTTGTTGAGACCCAATGAATGTTTATAACAAAAAGAAACCTAAACTAAACTCAACCGGTTTTACTATAATGTAAAAAGTTGGATCTACATAAACAAATTACCTCAATTAGTAACACTTAAGAAAACACTTAAAGGGGACATATCATGAAAATCTGACTTTTTCCATGTTTAAGTGCTATAATTGGGTCGCAGTGCTTATATCAACTTAGAAAATGTGAAAAAGATCAACCCAGTAACTTAGTTTTGGTAAACCATTCTCTGCAAGCATGTGAAAAAATAGGTCATTGAAAGTTGTCTCCCTTTGTGATGTCAGAAGGGGATAATACCGCCCCTTAATCTGCACAATCCAGCCACGACACTGCTATTTAATGAAGAGATCAACTCATTGCATTTTTTTACTCTAAGCAGAGAAATTCTGCTGCTGATGATGTGTAAAGCTTTTCTGTTCTGGGTTCATTTATTCTAATGGGTAGCCAGGGACAATGTTGTGCAAAGCCGGTGCGTGGGGCAGTGCTTTCACAAACAGTTTTTCTCATTTATAAAAAGGTAAAAGCATTGCAGCGATCGGCACATCAGTGGCAATCTCCACTCAAAGTGACTTCTGAAAGTGCCTGAGGGTGATGTCACAATAGGTAACTCACACGTGCAGTCATTTCATATATAGACGGTTTTCACGTGTGCATTAGTCATTCTAAGTCAAATAGAAACCCGGACTGGTGAAGTAGACGGCGGATGAAGGCAGATCACGTTTGATAGACGATGACTTCATTTATAGCATGCAATATATAACAAAAGCGTGACAGCAAGCAGGAGGTATGTGATAAAATATAAACAGGTGAATCCTGTTTCATATATACTCTATAACAAATAAACAAGCCTGAAGACAAATTTCAAGCCGTCTATCTAACAAGCAAAGCTCTTCATAAAGGGACATAATAATCACATTTTCTCCACCGGTATACAAGGTGAAAGGCTATATGAAAGACTGCGTAGTCCAGGACAGGCACTTTGGCATTCTACACCATGCCATCGATATGTCATTGCCATCATTTCCTGCTTTAACAAGCAGAGGCAGTGTTCCAGGTTATTTATGTAACCCCCGTTGGGAGAAGACCTATTGATTTATTTACTCGGCTCAATCCGAGGATGCATTCCGTCGGAGAACACAGGTAGGTGGTGGGACACGATTTATGGAATGCCCTTTGAAATGAGCTTTGAATAATTTTTAATCTCATTTGTAGACAGGGGCAATAGCTCTCACACAGAGCATGTGACAGGGTCTGATGATTCGCTGTTTGTACTTTTCCTAAGGATTTCGCGTTGGACGGAAACGACCTTGAGTGACCTTGTGGGGATTGATTTGTTTTTTTGATTAAGAGTCAGTTATTAAGAGCAGACTAATGAAACTGCAGGTAGAATAAATAAGGATGGGGTTTGGCTAGTGTATTGCATTAGCAGCGCAAAAGCTCATAGGTTTGTATAACTCAAATTCATTGTAAGTCGCTTTAAATTAAAGTGTCTGCCAAATGCATAAGTGTTAAATGTAATGTTAGCATGGTATGGTTCAAAAGAGATGCTGGTCTGAAGCATACTCTCTCACAGATGACCTATGAAAAGTGAAGGAGTCTTCGACGACTCACCTGTTTTATTTAAGCCTGCTAAGATGAAGAGCGGCAGTGACATAGTGTGATGGATCACGGGCACATAGAAGAGGATCAGGGAGACGACTGTGAAGAAGCTGTAATTCAATAAGCCAATTTTAAGGGACGGCCCCTGCAGAGGTTTCATACCGCGAGGAGAGGGAGGGAATGTGTCTCCACGTTCCATTTGTTCTTTAGAGGATAGGTTTATAATCATCATGTGTTCATAGGCCTTGGAGGCAGGCAGTGTGTCAGAACAGGTGTACTCTAATCTGGATACTTCATGAGTTTATTTATCATTTTTTTAAATGCATTTTAATTGGCTTTACTCATTTTTTAGGTGTAAAAAATCCCACCCCATCCCATGACCTTGCAACAGAGTACAAAAAAAATGACTCCAGATGCACAGAACAGAGTTAAGTCCTTCAGCAGCAAGCAAAATGTACTCGTGCAGCACTCAGACATATATTTATGTGTCTGGTATGCAATGTGCATTTAAAGGAAAACTAACTTAAAGACCATCTGAAGTGCCTAGAAATGCATAGCTTTGTTTGATGTGTTGTTGCAGTTTCCACTGAAACAGGAAGTTAGAGAGAGACATATTAAGTGGCTCCTCAGAAATTTAAAAATAGCCATTAGCTTTAGTTTATCCAACATCCTGGATTCTGATGGGAAGTGCAGCGTGACTTCAGAATTTAAATGTTGTCAATATTTACTTTCATTTTGTTTCAGACCTGACCTATTTTTATGGTAAAATAGTTCCAGAGTACATTAAATTCAATTCAATTTTAATTTCATTTCATTTATATAGCGCTTTTCACAATTGGTAATTGTTTCAAAGCAGCTTTACATTAATAGAAGCAGGGGAAAACACAGAAAAATCGACAGACAATATAAGTAGCAAAATACAGCGGCTATGAATAAACTTTACAAGCGAGCATATTAATAATGTAACGTATAGAAGATGCTAAGTTAAGCCAATGTCGGCTGACTCCTCGGGGTTGAAAATCCCCCTAGGAGAAAAACCTCCCGACTTTTTTTAAGCCTAGGAGGAAAAAGTCCTAGGAGGGAAAAACCCCTTGGGATATATATATCATATATATATATATACCATTTTTATCCGTTCTAAATTTACCCTAATTTAACCCTTTTCAGGTTTTTAATACTCTAATATACATATATAGATGCTTTATGCAAATGTATGTTAAGAACAGCCTGTTTACATTTTTAACAGAACCATTAAGCCATTGTTTTGTATATGAATTTTCCTTTAAGAAGAATTTTCTTTCTCCATTTTTGTTTGCTGCTGCATCATTTGTGACATGTGCTGGCAAATTGAGTCGGAATTAGCA